>NC_138039.1:14581967-14899605 GCF_964106645.2 Podarcis pityusensis
TAGACTTATGCAGGGCTTTTTTTCCCTAGAAAAAGAGGTGCTGGAACTTGTTGAGATTTTTTTAGGGGTGCTGCAACCGTGTCAAAAAGGCCAGTGAATTCCAGCTGGAAAAATGCCCTGGGCTTACGCCTGGGGGCCTCTGGTGGAATGCTAAAGGTTGGACTAGGTCATGGGTAGGCAAACTAAGGCCTGGGGGCCGGATCCGGCCCAACTGCCTTCTAAATCCAGCCCACGGACGGACCAGGAGTCAGCATGTTTTTACATGAGTAGAATGTGTCCTTTTATTTAAAATGCATCTCTGGGTTATTTGTGTGGCACAGGAATTCGTTCATTTCCCCCCTTCAAAATATAGTCCGGCCCCCCACAAGGTCTGAGGGACAGTGGACTGGCTCCCTGCTGAAAAAGTTTGCTGACCCCTCGACTAGGTGGACATTGGGTCTGATCAAGCAGGGTGATTGTAACATACTTCTTCCTCATGGAACAAAAAGAGAGCTCTGCTTGATCAGAACAAAGGCCTGTCTAGTCCAACATCCCTCCTCCACCCTCCCCACGGTGGCCAACCAGCTGCCTGTGAGAAGTCCAAAGCAGGACAAGAGGGCAACAGCATTCCCCCATCATTTCTCACCAGGGACTTGCGTTCAGGGGAATGCCACCTCTGACCTTGGGAGGCAGTAGATATGATGAGGAGCCACACTGATAGCCTTGTCCTCCATGAACTCAGGAGGAACAGCCGGCAAGAATTCTGCTCCCTCCACAACATACCAATCAGGTTCCATCACCTGAGGCAGCTTCCTCACCCTGCCTAATGATAGGGCTGGCCTTGATTTTTTGAAAGGTAATGTATGTTAAAGTGGAGCAGCTTCAAAGCAAGCAAGCAACCAACCAATAACCAAAGGAAAAAGCCTTTCATAACACTGAACAGCTATAATTCAGGCATTCAGGAATTACCCCGTGCTGTTTTTATTTTTCTGTGGTGGGACAGGGCTCTCCGCAAGTTTGCTCACCTCGGCTGGGAGTAACGTGTAGGAGTAGAACCTTTTCATCTTCGTCACCAGGTCATCGTTAGAAAAGGTGATATATTCCACAAACTTCCTGTTCAGCAGGAACCAGTCTGACCCGCCATCCACCGTTATTCCTTCCGGAATCTTCCGGTCACCAAGGCGCCACATGTGGGTATCACATTCCAGGAAAAGCCTGTCCAGCCCTTGTTTTCTAATAAACCTAGAGAGGAGGGAAAGGAAATGTTAAAAATACACCTAACGAGTAAGAAAGATAGAGACTCTTGGAACATATGTGATTATAGCAGGAGGCAAAAGGGGGTGGGGGAAAGAGAGAAACAACTAAAGCAGCAGTGGAACACCCTCCACTGTGAAAAATGTCATGCAAATTGTCTGAGGGATAGAAGATTCACCAGCAGCGGGTACAAGAAAACAGAGGGTAGTAAATAAGGGACAGTTAGCTCCCTTCTCTGGCTGTGTACACACTATACAATTAAAGCACGTGGCTTTGCCCAAAGGATCTTGGGAACTGTAGTTTCTTAAGGGTGCTGGGTGCTGTAGCTCGGTGAGGTGTAACTACAGTTCCCAGCATTCTTTGGAGTGGGAAATGTGTTTTAAGTATATGGTGTGTACACTGACTCTCTCTCTCTCTTAAACATTGTACTAAACACCTTTGTGTACCTTCCTGGTCCCCACAAAACTCTGGTGCTTAAGCAGTTAGCATTCTTATCCTTGATTAGAATTTATTTCAAAAAGCAACAGAGCCCAGAGAAAGAAAATGGGCTGTTTTCCAAATCTAATTAATGAAAAACAAAGCCCAGACATACGAGCCTCTCTGTGCGTTTACGGCGCTTAGAGGACAAAAGGGAAGATAAGAAGTTGAGAATTTTTTATTTCATTTTATTTCCATAGATGAGCTCCTAATTCCACATTCTATTATAAAAGGGATAATGGAAATGTCTTGCAATTTTAATGGGGTGTTCTAGAATCTCCAAATACAATATTTATGGAATTCTCTGCGAAATTAAATATGCATGCATGTGAAAGTTCAGTCATTTATTTCTATTATTTGGTGATGGTGGTGGGGACGCCTCTGAAAAAAACCATGTTTACTTTGAATATGCATTTTACATGAATTATTTTCAGGCCCTCAGAACTCTCCTCATACACACACCCTCAGCCCATGCCGCACTCCTCACAGGACCCATTATTACTATTATTATTTATTAAATTGGTATACCGCCCTATACCTGCAGGTCTCAGGGCAGTTTCAACATAAAATCACAGTATAAAGACACAAAATACTGTACATAATGAAAACAAAGACAACACAATACATTCCCCCCCTCCCCAACACATTTTAAAAGGATGCCAGTCAGCCAAAGGCCTGGTTAAAGAGGGATGTTTTTGCCTAGCGCCTAAAGCTGTATAATGAAGTCACACTCTAGAAAATTCTGCCTGCCTGGAATGTGTCCTTGAATTTGGATAATAATGCCTGTTGCTTGCCTGGCTGGCAGACAAAGGGGCTGAGAATGTGTAAAAACTAGCCTATGAAATTACATTAATTGCTCCACCCACTTTTACTTCTGGCCCTGCCCACCAGTGGAATGTGGCCCCTGGAAGATTAGTCAGAAGAGATTGTGGCCCTTGGCTTGGAAAAGGCTTTGCACCCCTGATTTTTTTTAAAAAGTGTGTGTGTGTGTGTGTGTGTGTGTGTCCCCGTCCCTGCAGAAGCTTAGAGCCAAGATACTCTTCAGGGATTGTCCGGTTCCCAGTTCAAAGTGAGTAATATCACCCACGAGGCTAATTAATTGCTGATTGCAACTTGGCAACAACTGAAATGAAAACCTGAAATCCCACCTCTGATAAGTCCTTCCAGTGAAAGGTAAGGAACAAAGAAAACTAAATCAGCGCTGTCCATTGGAGATTAAATATTCCTCTTCCAGCATTAATCATTCTAATGCTCTGCAATAAAATCTAAATGACTTCTTGAATTAAAAAGGTTGGCAGAGGGTTCGGTGTCCCCCCCTCCCCCCGCTTTTCTTCCTAGCAATTAACAACCAACAGATTTGTTGGGAGTATTTACTAACAAACCATTTGTCATTGTTACTTTTTAACATATGGTTCGAATAGTCACATATTTCACCCAGCGGAGAGGCTGTATCTATGCCACAAAATGTATTTGTTTCCAATACTTTAATGGAAAAGTTTGTTGTGATGAAGTACAAGAACATCAATGGATTTCCTTAAAAGTAGCCAACGACAGGGGCAAATGAAGATTTTTATCATACGCTGCCTCCCAAAAAACATCTCCTAGATATTTTGGAAAGTAATTTGTCATCTTTGCTGTGCATTTAAATATCCCTTAAGATATTGTACCAGATTTTGCATGATGGTTCCTGAAATCAATGAGCAGATTTTCATCGATGCTGAGATACAACTGGAAGCCATTTTGAATCAAGGCAGTGGACTGAACCTTTCGCAACTGCACTGAGGGGTCTGTTTTCATACAATTTTCAAGCAATTATGTGTATGAGGCTACTGGGGTGGTCCAAGATGTTTTCTTGCTGTATGCAAAATGCCCCAATGTCCCCCTGCAGATCTGGGCCACATCCTGGTCCCACTACTGCAATTGCACCCTCGTCTGCAGTGGCATTCACACTGCTCCCATGCATTTGCCCCTAACCTTGCAGCCTGAGTTATATTACCGCAGTTTTTCAGCACACCTATTTATTTTAGCACCAATTTCAAAAAAATAAAACAAAAATCTGTTCTTTAAATAGCATAGGATAGAAAGCCAAGTGAGGGCGCTTTGCCAAAAACGAGCAGTAAAGTTTTGTTTTGTTTTGTTTTATGGCAACCCAGGTGATAAAGTGGAGAAACAGAGCCGTCACTGTAAAACATACACATTTCTAAATGCCCCTGCTTTGCACTTAAAAAAAAATTAAAACAAAAACAACAACATCCTGTGCGCTAATAATATTTTATTTTGTATACAGCTCCTGCAATTATTTCATTATGTTTCCCAGGTACAATAAGAAGGAATTTTGTAGCCAACGTGTTTCAATGAGTCCTTTGGCTAAAATTTCAAACATGTAACTTGCCTCCCCCACCCCCGGCAAAAAAACCAGTGCTGCACCCAAAACTAGTGAGACCATTAATGCTACCAGGAGCAAAGAGGTTAAAATACTTGGGCTGCAGGGATAATAAATTCTGCTCTATGTGCAGTACTTAGTAGTGCTGGGTATTAAATGGGTGATTCACTGTTACAGAAATACACAAGCATTTACTGGATGTGCCATTCAGACCAGCATACTGATTAATTGCTCAGAAACACTCTGCTGATAACACTGAGTGCATCCTCCCTGCTGAGGAACTGCTTTCCAGCAATTGCTTGGGAGCAGAATTGAAATGCCCTGCTGCTGGTGCCATATAGCATTTCACACAGTGCGCTATTAACTCAACTTACTAAAGCACCACGACTGCCCACAATGGGTGTGCTCTACCTGCGCTGTTGGAGGCAGTGCGCTTCTGAAAACCAGTTGCTGCTGGGAAGGTGCAGTTTACACTCGGATCCTGCTTGTGAGTGTCTCATAGACATCTGTTTTGGTCCCAGTGAGGACAGGGTGGTGGACCAGAAGCATCTGTGGTCTTCTCCAACAGAGCTCTTCTTGGGTTCTTAACTACCAAAATCTTCTCTATGCCGTAACTCAGGCTTCCTCAAACTCGGCCCTTCAGATGTTTTTGGCCTACAGCTCCCATGATCCCTAGCTAGCAGGACCAGTGGTCAGGGATGATGGGAAGTGGAGTCTCAAAACATCTGGAGGGCCGAGTTTGAGGAAGTCTGCCATAACTCCTCCTACCCCATCCAATGGAGGCTGCCACTCCACTCCACCACAACAGTGCCCCTGAAACCATGCCACGCCATTCTCTTCTGCAAGTGAACAGCAGCTTTGGGGGAGGGGGCTTCAACTTGTGGGAACATTCTCCCTTCGCCCAACCACTTTCTGCCCACAGATGGTTCCAGAACAGCTCTCCTGAATCGATGTTTTCCTGAAATCCGACTGTTCTCCATCGCAACCCCTCAAGTTTGTTACTGCTTTCTTTGTAATTAATTTGAAGCACTTTCAGTTATTTTTTTAAAAGAGATAATTGATTCTGAATAATACATAAACTGATATGCCAGCCCTACCTATATATCACAGCACATCCTAAGATGCAATTAACTGTTTATGTATTCCAAAGGCAGAATCCCCATTAAAGACCCAGCCTATTATTCCCCAGAAGACAGGCCAAGTGGCACATTAGCACAATTTAATATTAAATTAATGAGAAGATGAGCAGATTTAATTCATCCAAATTGCTCTTGTCCCAGCCGAGGTGAGTATCTTATGGCTTTGTGTGGAACGGTCATAATTTATGCTCTTATTTCTTCTTTTGACAGTGTTTGAGGAGCAATGATCACAAGAGTCAGAAGTGAACGGGAGGCATATCTCCATAACCCTTTCTTATTGCCTTTCTAATTTAACTCCATCGTTTGACAGGAATGCCAGCTAATGCAAAACCTGCCAGTCAAAATGAAGCAATGCGTTCTCAGTTCATTTCTGGGCCCAATTCAAGTTGCATTCACATATGTGTTCAAAGCCCTAAACAACTTAGGCTACACTGCACTAGACATTTAAAGCAGCATTTTTCACAGTTACAACTTCTCCCAAAGCATCCTGGGAACTGTAGTTTGCTAATGGTGCTGAGAGATGTTAGGAGACCCTTATTCCCCTTGCAGAACTACAATTCCCAGAGTAGTCTAAGAAACAAATCCTCTTTTCTGGGGAGCTGTACGTAGCTCTGTGAAAGGAATAGGGGTCCCTCAACAACACCCTGAACTTACTACACTTCCCAGTGGTCTTTGCAGGAAGCCAAGACTGTTGGCCCCAGTCTATGACTGGTTGCTGGCTTGTTTCTGGGCCCAGTTCAAGGTGTGCTCACACAGCCCTAAGTGAGTTGATAGCCAAATGACCACCTCTGCTCCTACAAATTTTGCTGGGTGTTAAGATAGGCAGGGAGGGTCCCTCTTGGTAGTTCCACAACCAACAGATCAAGGAATGGATCTGCCATAGACATATCTCCTGGGACCATGTGGTGCGCTATGGGAAAAATCTCAGGAAACCAAGCGGTGTGGGCAGACTTCAAAGTTTGCTCCAGCTTCCCACAGCCCAAACATATCTGCCACAGACTGCCATGTAGGAAGGGTTCTGGGAGAGAGAGAGGGGTGCAAAAGTCACTGAACAGCTTCCCTCAGCTGGACTTTCCTCTGTCCGATCTCTGCGCAGCAGCATCTACCTACCAACTGCTCAGTGTGGAAAGGGTTTAGGTCACACCCACACCATAAACTTAAAGCACATGGCTTCCCTCAAAGAACCACGGGAAGTGTAGTTTACCCCTTACAGAGCTACAGTTCCCAACACCCATAGGAAACTACAGTTCCCAGAATAATTTGGGTGAAATAATGTACTTCCAATGTATGGTGTGGATATGCCCTCTGACGAATTGTTTTGTTTTAATATAGTTACTGTGATAATATAGTGATTCTACTAATAAGTCTTAATATTACTTGAAACCCTGGAAGGATTTGTACAGTATCCTGAAACACGGAGTAAACGACAACAACATATTTTTGGTGGCCCAGTGTCACTTGCAAAGGGATTGGCACGAGACCATCCAAGTTCAGCACTACTGAGAATAAGTAACAGTCTCTCCTTTAAAAAATATGACACAGTACTGTCCTAAGATATGGTTAAACTGTATTAGCAAGAGAGATAAAATATGTAAGCTGATCTCAGGAAACTCTTTGTAAAAAAAGAGAAACCAGATTAGAGTAGATAAACATATAATAAGCTTTTCATATTTTTGAGCAGATTGATACTCTGCAAGAAAATAAAATGACAACACTGTCACTTTAGTGACGAAAAGACAGAGATCTCTCTCTCCCCCCCAGCCCACTTGATATATATGCATGAAGTGGTAAGCCTTCTCAAATCTGCCACCGTTTAACTGGAAGGTGCGAAATGGGCTTAATTTTGTGCCTGGCTTAGCTCTGGAATCTTATTTCAACGGCTTGTCTAAAATTGTAGAATAGGCGGGTAATGAATGGTGCCCCTGAGCTGGGTCAGAGTGCATTTTTAATGTCATCTCTGAGCAACCACAGCCTGTTCTCGCATGGAATGGGCAGATAACGTGGGTTTTGGGAAGACGACATCACCCCCCCCCCCTATCAGGAGCTACTGGGATCTGTGGGTGTCTGCCCTGCGTGGTCAGCCACTGAATTGCAAATGCCAGCTTCTCAGTGAAGGACCTTCAGGCCCTGGATGGACTCAGGCTGCCCCCGCAGGACAGGAAACAATATAAGAGGTCTTCCTGTCGCAGCAGAGCCTTGTTTAAACAACAATGGCTCCCTAATCTGTTCCTATATCTTTGTTTGTCCTTTGCTTCTGACTTACTCCTTGGTCCTAAATAATGGGCGAGTCTCTTGGTTTAAGGCCTCATCTCAAACTTCTACCCATGGCCCAGGCTTGACATTCAACTTTGCTCTTTTTAGGAATTAAGGCTGGGATAGACTGAGGTTGGTGGGGTCAAACTCTGATCCAAGCGTTCTGTCTTGAGAATGCTTGGCTCTGCACTACCCAATACACAGATCTGTACATCTTTCTTGGGAAAACTGCAGCTGAAAGTGCAGGTTTTACTGATCACACAAAGCGATCCAACTTTTACCTGGACTGCAAAAAGAAAAGAAAAGAAATGAGAAGTATCAGCACAATTTTTTATTATTATACTGAGAGGCACAGAAAAGGCCACATTACCTTGCATTATCTCTTCCATGGGACTTCAAGAAGTTCATGTCTCGGTATCTGGAAAGGAAGGCAACGAGCTGGTCGTTTGTCCTGTGAAATGATTGGGACAAAAAATTAAAACAGAGACTAATAGTTAGTCATACACACCAGGAACTTTACCACTGAAATAATGTAAGTTCAGATTTGCAAGCAGATGTTGCCTAGTCATTGATATCATGTGAGACACATTCCAGAAGAGCCTCTTTGCCTCTTTCTCTTCTTGAAACAAAAATTCAGTGGATTTGTATTTCCTGCATCAAATCTGAGGGATCCTTCCTCGTAAAAGAAGATAAAATGTTACATTACTGAAAGACATCGCTGACTAAATTGTAGTTTGAAAATTCAATAGCAATTTATGCAAACAGATTTTCACTTCATATTGAAGATGCTTCTCCATTCAGATTATCTATTATTTCGTATTTAAAATGTATTTCAGTTAACCATACAATTTTTTAAAAAAACTGAATTACACCTGCCCACTCATTTTACCTAGCTCTGAACGGTCCTGGCTCCAAAACTACAGCCTTGTGAAAAGCACAAGTACAAAAATGACATCAAGTGTGAAGGGAGCACACCTGTAAAATTATTCACATCCTTTCAAAGTACTTGGAGGCAGCAGCTGGGGAAAGGAGCAGCTCTAAGAAGGTTTTAAAATGAGCAGTCTCTCGGGAAGAGTGTTGTGGTGCATTAAGACTAAAGGATTTATTAAGGTATCTACAAAAGCTTATGCCAATAAACTTGCTAGTCTTTAAGGAGCCACCAAACACTTTTTGGGGAAGGATTGCACTGACGATCTGGAATTTAAAAACAAGCGAGAAAGGAACTTTTTGTGTGAAAAAGAAAAAGAAATAATGATATCTGGATCTGAGGAATGAATATAATGTTTGTTTATAGAAAGAAGCTTTGTTGGGTGTTATGTTGGATTGGACAAAGTGAATATTGTTTTTATATAGCAGGCAGATGAAGAACTGGAAGTTCTTTACTTTCTGAATCTTATTCCTCTATCTTTCTCTTTTAACCTCTTCTATTCTATTCTATTTATTTACTTTTTTAATTGTTCTCTCTCTCTTTCTTTCTCCCCGCTTTTTGTGTTTTTATACTATCTAGATAAAAGTCTTGGTTTTGGGTTTTTTTTAAGGAAAAGATATTAAACTCTATATTTTCCCCCTATGTCTTAATAACATTTATTTAAAAAGATAGATAGACAGAGACAGAGAGACATGCTCTTGAGAACCCTGAAGTTTGCAGAAATACAAAAAAACCCTATCCCTCTTAAAAAGGCAACTCATCTCCCAACAACTCATTGAGGTTTGAGCATGCTCAGTAGTCACAGAATGCTGATGGTTAATTGGAAAAGAAAAAATGGAAAACTTGCAAAGGAAGAAACAGAATGGTTTTCTTAAGCCTTTCTCAACCTGTGGGTCCCCAGATGGTGTTGAACTAGAACTCCCATTACCCCTAACTAGCAAGGCCAGAGCTCAGGGATGATGCTCAACCTGGGGACCAACAGGTTGAGAAGTCTAACAAGACTACAGCATTCTGGAAGGAGGGAATGGTTAGCTAGCTTGAAACTCTTCCAGGAAACAAGGTTCCACTACCAATTAAGAGCATAAGAACAGCCTGATGTGTCAGGCCAGTGGCTCATTTAGTTCAGCATCCTGTTCTTGAGGTCCAACCAGATGCCTCTGGCAAACCCACAAGCAGGACCTGTGCAGCAGAATTTCCAGCAACTGGTATTCAAGAAGCATTATTGCCCCTGAACTTGTGGGATTTTGGGTTGCAGGTTCCACTTACACCCAGCTGGACATTAAGAAGGGAAAGAGGCACATTTGCAGCGGTTTATCCGCGAAAATGTGCTTTGAGTCACTCCATGTCCGTAGTCGGGAACACGGAACTTCTTTTTCAAATGCTGCGGCAA
The DNA here is from genome assembly GCF_964106645.2 of Podarcis pityusensis. NCBI lineage: Eukaryota > Metazoa > Chordata > Lepidosauria > Squamata > Lacertidae > Podarcis > Podarcis pityusensis. The sequence goes on from NC_138039.1 coordinate 14,591,771, forward strand.
TTCCTTTTGAATACGTTGCCTGTGGAGCAAAATGACTCGTACTCCAAGTTGCACAGGGAGCAAACCCAGCCAGGGAACTCTATCAACACAGTGATCCCCCTAAGTAGCCTGCATTTACAAACTCTCCAACCATCTCTAGGAACAGTTCATTATTGCCCTGATGAATAACGAACAAGTTAACCATTGACTAAGTCCAGACCAATTGGAGTATCTGTCTATCAATCAACCTAAATGGCTAGATTGCAGAAGCCTGAGACCTTCCTTTGATGCTCACTCAAGTGAGCTTTAAAAGTCTCCCGGGGTCAGAATCTGCATTTCAATTTAGCATTTGCAGGGGAAGAAACACACATTCTCTCTCCCTCTCTATCGTAAAGCCCTGCCGATTTTCACATTTGCTGCTTCACTGATTTGCCATCTTATGGGGGATGAATAGACATTTAGGGAATTTACTTAGCGATCTTTCCACATGAAAAGGCCTCAATGGCTGACATCTTAGGGTTCGTTTCTAGGCAAACACCGGCGTGCTCGGATGATCTTTTCAGATATTATCTTTACTTTCCTACTTTAAGTTTACTCCAAGAATGAATTTAACAAGTTAACAAGTGCAATAATCATTTTTTAAAAAGAAAATGCTGAGCTCTCTTGTTTCTTGCGATCTTTTCATTGAGCTGTGTTTCAATGCCACAATCCTGAAACACAGCAGCTATGCAAAATTCTCAACCGTTGCCTCTACTGCCAGCGTTCCCTTGATGAAGATCTAATTATATTTATTTATTATTGTTATCCGTTCAGTGTATTAGTCGCTTGCTACGTAAAAGAGTCTTTAACTGTGACTTTTAAAAGTTTGTACCCAAGTTCTGCTCAAAGTAGACAGGCTCATTAATTTCCCCCCCATTTCACTCCCATAAAGGTAAAGGATGTTGGGAAAAAGCACCAAGGCAAAAGCCAGCTCCAGGTGGCTGGAATGCAAAACAGGATGTTATGGTTTGCAGATGTACTGTTGGAGAAAAGGTGGAGCCTATTCTCTGTACTGAGCACCGGATGTTAGCTCAGTGTGTCATATGACCTGTGCTGGAAGTACAGGGGAGGAGTTGTGACTCTTCTAATGGAGACTGAAGGGTGCAGTCACATTTCTATGTACTGTTGAGTGACAGGAATAAAACATGTAGAAAGGACTCCTGTCTGTCTCATTTCTCCTCCCTGGGAGAATGCAGGGAGGGAGAGAGAAGCAGAGAAGCAGAGGGTGTGTTTTCCTCACATCTAATGAGGGAAATCGCCGGTTTATGACCTAGCCTGCCGGGAGACGCAGCGGAGAGGTCATCCAGTATCTCGCTCAATTGCCTCGGGGGAGGCCAGGTACCTCTGCCTGTGAGCTGAAGATACTGACTGGTACCCCTGCCCATACGGGCCAGTCTTGAAAGACTCTAGGGTTGTGCGCTCATCTCACTCTAGAGGCCGGGATCCAGCGCTGTCCGCAGACACTTCCGGGTCACGTGGCCAGCGTGACAAGCTGCATCTGACGAGCCAGCACAGCACACGGAAACGGCGTTTACCTTCCTGCTGGTAAGCGGTCCCTATTTATCTACTTGCACCCGGGGGTGCTTTCGAACTGCTAGTTTGGCAGGCGCTGGGACCGAACGACAGGAGCGCACCCCGCCGCGGGGATTCGAACCGCCGACCATGCGATCGGCAAGTCCTAGGCGCTGAGGTTTTACCCACAGCGCCACCTGCGTCCCTCCCATATATATTTTTAAATACATTTACAAACCCTTTTCCACAACCCAAAGGCATAGTCAGATGTAAACAATAATATTAAAGGTTCATACAGGAACAGAAGTGGAGAGAAACTGAAAGTTTCATCAATATGGAGGAGAATGTTAATGTATTATAGAATGTGGCAAGTACAGTTTGTTCCGTAGAACCTTTGTTCATGGGCTGGACAAATGACCACCAGTGTGCCATAAAAGTCTCTTCAGTTCCCTCCCTCTACCCACAGAAATTTATTGTATCAGTTTTTCATTAAATGCTATGTCCCAAATTATGTTATACCATTCTTGTACATCTGTTTAGATGTACTTCTTTCCAGATGTGCTTCTTTCCAGTTTCTAGCTATCCACTGAATATACCCAACAGGCTCATTAATGTCAACTGAAGTTTGTTATGTCCATGAATCTCAATGGGTATAGTTCTGAGTAGGACTAGCTTTGAATACAACTCAGTGCTAATCCTACTCAGTCCAGAGCCATTGAAATGAATGAACATGGTCCTCTGGGCCAGTATTTGCAACAGGTCTAACCTGAGCAGGACTGAGTGGAATACAACCCATAAAGCGTAATACCAAAATATAAAAAGAACACTTACAACAACAAAAATCCCAGATCTATAGAATAGCCCCAGTGAAAAAAACAGGAGAAGCTGGCTGCTCCCAGAATCTGAAAGTCCCTCCCTAGAGAAGCTAGACTAGCTCCCTCCTTGTTGTTGTTCTTCTGACAGGTGACTTCTTGTTCCAACAGGCTTTGGGGAATTGATTCTCAGAGCCTCCAAGTGTCCCTATTTTCCAGGGACAATCCCAGATTTACAGAAGCCATCCCAGTTCTGATTTGATCCTGGAATATCTCACTTTTCCTTAGGATGTCCTATGGCAACCCTAGTACATCCTAACTTTCCTCTGTAGGCACACTACCAAGTCCCCTGCCCCAAACCATTAGGTAGGTTAGGTTGAGAAACATTGAGGCTACTTCCACTGTCTTAATGCCAGTTTCTGGGAATCACATGTAGGGAGAGTGCTGTTGTGCTCAGTCCTGCTTGCCGACTTCCCACTGGGGAATCTAGTTGTTAGCTATGAGAAGTCTTCTGGCCCAATGCAGCAGAGCTCTTCTTACATTCTCAGATTATCTTCTACCAGGGCCAGGGCCTTCTCAGTGATGGCTCCAACCTGGTGGAATGCTCTGTGCCATGGGCCCGGTAGGATTTAATTTCCTTCTGCAGTGCCTGTAAGGCAGAGCAATTCTGCCTGGCTTTCAATTTGAACTTAGCCTGATCTTTTATTTCCCTTCCTTCCCTCCCCTTCCCCTTTTTATGAAGATTACCTGCTCTGGGATCCCACAGCTAATTCTCCCCTGGTCTCCTCGCTGGCCCAAATAGGACTAATTTAGCCAGCTAGTCTTGGTGATCATCTAATGTTTATTGGATGGATTTCCCCCCTAAATTGATTTTTGAATTCTGAATTTATTGTTATTCACGTTTTATACTGTATTTTATGCTGTTTTTTGTTGCATCAATTAAGTGTTTTAAATTTGTTGTTAGCCGCCTGAGCCCAGTTTTCTGAACCGGGAAGGGCGGGGTATAAATAAAAAAATATTATTATTTTATTATGATGCTATAAACAGCAGGTGGTGGTTTCCCTGTATGAGCAACTTGAGCACAGAAGCACTCTCCCTGTCTCTGACTACCAGCAGCTGCTATTCTGAGACATAATACCTTTGGCAGTGGAGGCAGAACATAGCCATTGTGGTCAGCAGCCATTGATATCAGGCTGCACTTGCTTGTAAAAAGGTGTACCAGTCTCTTACTACTCCAAGGAACCCACTTTGAAAACCTTGGCGGCTCTTTTTCTAAATGTATCGTTCCTCAGATGGCCAAGTTTAAACCGAGAAAAGTTTTTGAAGATTACATTAAAAACAAAGCAAAAACCAAACATCACGTCAAGCTTACATGACAACCCAGGGAGGACTAGGAGAGAATGTGGCAAGGGTAAGAGAAGAAAATGAGTTTCAAACTATCTCCTGGACTTAAGCCAAAAAATGCTGTGCTACGTAAATGCTCTATTGGAAAGAAAGGAAAACAGAGGCTCAGTCACCGATGAAAATCCTCTATTGGGGGTTTCTTCATCTAGCTAGGGGTATTAGTTTTATTCAAGCTGAGCGTTCATAAAGACCTTCAATGTCTCATTATCCTTAGAAAGCAGAACTTCATTTGCTTGGAATGTTTTATGATTATATCCTAAGGAACCTTGAAATGTCTTTGGTTAATGGGGTGGGGGCAATCCCGCCTCCTAGTGCAAGTAAGTATTTCTTAATAGGCCCAGAACCTTTTCTAAACTGAATACCGCTAATAATAATGGCTTAAAACGCAAGCTCGTGCACATGCTTTTTTTACTTAGTTGCTGAACTACAGCTCCCATCATCCCTGGTGGACAGTCTGTCCCATGGAGATTGCTTCCATGGCCGGTTGACAGCAGCCTCTAGATAGATGGCGTCACCAATGCACCAGAGTCCTGCTGGATCAAATCCAAAATCTTATATAAAAGCCAAAGTCCAGTTTCTCACAGTGGTTGTTGGCTTATCTTTGTGCTATGTGAAGGATGGCTTCCTTTTACCTGTCCAGAAACCTTTCAGCTATTTTGGATGACCCCAGTGAACATCAAGGACATTTATGGTGGCATTTTAATAGCAGCTCCTCCTCAATTCACCTCCAACCTTTGCCGGAGCAACTTTATCACTCTGAGCTCTCCAAGGTGCTGGACCCACCATAAACTTTGCTGCCTGGAGGGTACCATCTATGGATGGAACAGAACAGCCCAATAGCTTAGTTAACTAAGACCCCATTTGCGCTACACATTGAAACCACTCTTAGACCGCTTTAAACAGTCGTGGCTTCCCCAAAAGAATTCTGGGAGCAGCGGTTTGTTAAGGGTGCCGAGGAGACCCCCATTCCCCTCTTATAACTCCAATTCCCAGAATAGCATAACAGTAAATCTATTCTCCACGTGAACTCTGTACAGGAAATAGGAGTCTCCGAACAGCTCTCAGCACCCTTAACACACTATGGTTCTCAGGATTCCTTGGGGGAAAGTCATGACTGCTTCAAGTGGTATGATACTGCTTTAAACGTATGGTGCGGATGTGGCCTAGAGCTGGCTTCAGTTTTAAGTCCCTGCCCTTCGATCACCTGCAAAGTGTCATTTCCCTCTTGAAATCATTGGCTTCCACACTTCATTTATTGGTGGTGGTGGTGGGCAGCAGCACTTGTGGTAGGTAGTTGCAAACTGCCCATCGTTTCAGCTGCCCTCCATGCCAACATCTCTTGGGTGACTTACAGGAAATCTGAAATGCTGGGCTGCTTCTGAGACCCTGCCACTGCTGCCAGAGAAGTCAGCTCTGTGAACAGAGGACTGGGCCTCATCTGTGTGCCCTCCTGAGGTACTTGGACCCTGGATACTGCTCTAGTGATGCCAACCCTGGCTTTGTTTTGTTTTTTAAAAATGGATGACACGATGCCTCAATCCCCATATCCCAGCTTTTCATGAGTTTGAAGTGCAGTAAGAGGCAGCCCATCCTAATTTTGGGAGTGAATTTTGGCTGCAAGCCAGGATTTGCAACCCCAACATCTGTAGAACAAAGATAAGGATTTGGGAAACCCTCTCTTGGTGTGGGTTATTTTATTTTTTAACCACCATGGCAATCATATAGCAAAATATATTTCTCCTTGCCTTCACAGCAGGAAAGAAGCGTCACCTTGGTGCAAAGCTGCAACGCAGGCAGATAAAATGGCATCAGAATCGTTTCTGTGTGTTTCTGCAAGAAGGAGGGGCTGGGATCTTCTGAACAGTTACATGCTCGGTTGGGAAAGTGATCATGGGGCTGGGTGAAGCATTGGCTGGGTGGGGAATGCTGATAGCGACGGCCCAGGATTTTGCTCTGGCTCTTCAGTGATGGAAAGGAAAACATGCGGTGTGTATTCTGGGTAAACTCGAAGTCCCAGTGGTTATTCAAAGCTTATCAGGGTTTCACCAGAGTGTTTGGCATCTTTTTAAACAGGGCAGTGAAATCTTACGATGAATGAAAACACGCTGCTTTGTGGCTGGATGTACACATCACTCTGGCACGTGGTGCTTGCTAAGGGACTGTGTGAGGAAGGGTATTGTGCATGGAAGTCTCACCCAGTGCTACCGAGAGATGCTGGGGATAGAATCTGGAACCTTTGGTATGGAAGGAAGATGCTCTGCCACTGAGCTACAGCCCTTTGCTGTGTGGCTGGTATGGATGAGGCATCCTGAAGGTCAGAAGCGCTGAATGAATGCTCAGAAATGAACTCCACCTGTTCTGTCTGGACTGCGGTATTAATAAGCCATGGCCTGGCCAGCCTTTCCCAATTCCAAAATGAAATGGGATTGCTGTGGACACAGGTGAGGCACCACCAATGGCCTGGCCTGCCTACGCATGGATTTTCATTTAATTCCCTCCCTCTCTCATATCAACATGGTGGGATGTGCTCCGCCACTCTTTGGACTAGCTTCCTAACCTCAATACTTCCCCCTTTCCTTCATTGCTTCCTCTTCATTTCACTGATGGGAAGAAAATGTTCGCTTTAACAACAAAGGCTGGGTTTTGCCTGGGTTTCCACAGAGTGTTCAGTAGATACTTTTTTGGGTGGCGGTGGGAGGAGGGAAGAGTTTGTTTTGGTGAGATTCATTCCTGTTCTTGTGGGCCTGCAGAGAAAGTGGGCCCCCTTTTAATGCAGAGAGTCCCAGGTAGGGATGGAAGGATCTGTCCATTTTGGTTCTCTCATTTTTCAAAAATTATTATTATTTATTACATATGTATACAGTCATACCTTGGAAGACAAACGGAATCCGTTCCAGGAGTCCATTTGACTTCCAAAACTTTTGGAAACCAAAGCGTGGCTTCTGATTGGCTGCAGGAAACTCCTGCAGCCAATCGGAAGCCGCGGAAGCCCCATTGGACATTTGGGTTCCAAAGAATGTTCGCAAACTGGAACACTCACTTCTGAGTTTGCGGCGTTTGGGATTCAAAACGTCCAAGTACCAAGGCATTTGGGATCCAAGGTACGACTGTAGTTCCCTAATCCTATAGGTCTCAGGGCAGTTCACATCATAAAGTCACAATATAAAAACACAAAATACATAATAAAAACAAAAAGAACCCAATAATCCCCCATCCTGAATCTTAAATTCAGCTGTCCACATTTTGTAGCCATTTATACTTTTTCTTTTCTTTTTTAAAGAATCCTCATGGAAGTTCATCAGCATTTTAGTGCAAATAAACACATTTTCAATATGAAGTTTTGACTAATGCACACATTTCTGCAAGCAAGATGCATTCTGCAGTGGGGGGGGGGTGTCAGTTCTCAAGAAAAAAACATGTACATGGATGGAGAAGTTGAGATTGGTGTAAGACGGCCCCAACAACCACAGTGGAGGCATTGGAAATGAATGGTTCTGTCTGATCTGAGTTGACAAGCATAGATGCCATGGTGAACTCCTGTTTGAGGTTGAGAACAGCACTTTGAGCTGCAGGGGCCCAGTCGAAGATGGACTGACTTCACAAAAAATCTGTCAATGAAATGACTATTGTGGCAAATTTGAGGATAAAGCACCAGTAATAATCTGTGAAGCCAGGTAAACGCTGGGCACCTTCACAATTCTTGGTGTGGACAGCCTGAACTTCTCGGGGATCAATTTTAATGACTTGGGGGTGCTAACAATCCCCCAAATTCAACTTGGGTCAGGCCAAAAGCACACTTCTCCAGCTTTGCGTAGAGTCGGTTTTCTCTGGGGTGTTGATGGAGAAATGTACAGGCTGAACATGGAATTCTGGGGCATCAGAATAAACTAGGATGTCATCAAGTGAGGGAGGGATAAATTAGTGTTGTCTAACTCATGTATGCCTAGTAAGCTTCGTGGATGATTGGGGATTGAACCCAAATTGCCTTGTCCTAGGCTGACCCACCAACAGCTACCTGATGTTCCTTCTTTAAGGTGGTAGGTGAAAATCCATATATCAGCTTGCTAGGAGGTTAGTGAGGGGAGCAGACCAGTTAGAATAGAATTGCAGAGTGAGAAGGGACTCCAAGGGTAATCTAATCCAACTTCCTGCAATGGAGCCATCACAGCTAAACACTCCCTGACAGATGGCCATTCAACCTGTTTAAAAACCTCCAATGAAGGAAGAGTCCATCACCTTCCAAAGTACTCTATTCCACTGCTGAACAGCTCTTGCCGTCAGAAAGATCTTCCTAACGTTTAGTCGGAATCTCATTTCTTGTCATTTGAATTCACTGGTTTGGGTCCTACCCTCTGGAGCAGCAGAAAACAAGCTTGCTCCATCATCCAGATATCATTTCAGGTATTTGATGGCCATCATTTCACCTCTCAGTCTTCTCTTCTAGAGGCTAAATGTACCAAACTCTCTCAATTGTTCCTCATAAGGCTTGGTTTCCAGACCCTTGACCATCTTGGTCACCCTCCTCTGCACATGTTCCAGCTTGTCCATATCCTTCATAAACTGTGCTGGGACACAGGGGTGGGGTCTGAGCAAGGCAGAATAGAGCAGATTCTCATTGGCTTTGTGCCTGAAGCCTAACTCAGTAAAGCACATTCAGTCACTGAATACTGCAAACTAGGAAGCACAGCATTTGAAATGTGCATCTCTAGCCAACTGGATTCATTTCCCATTGCCATTACATTTTTTATTTTATTTTATGACAGCTAGGTTAACTAGGGAACTTTCCCCGCAAGGCATCCAATCATTTCTGCATTTTATAAAATAACTTTTCTCCCCTTCAAGGTTTTGCAAAGCTAGTGTGAAAGCTGAACAGCAGCGCTTCAGTGTAAATTACAGCTTTGCTTATCACATTTAGCAAACAACTCAAGTCAACAGAGTGGTGTCAGGCAATCTGTCCACTGTGGTTTCACTGAGACAATAAACACTCATCGTTTAGTCTTGCTTTTTTCTTGTTATCAGGAGGATTAGTCAATATAGCTATTAGACACAATGGTCTTAAATTCTGGACAGAAAGTTCTGAAAAGAAAAGTTTGAACCAATGTTTTTTGAGAGGCGGGTTGTCAATGCCTCATCTGCCCTTTTTGGGGGGGTGGGGTCCAACATCATGCTTTTGTGGGGACTCTCCTTTGGCAGACATTTTAATTACTCCTGGTGTTCAGAGAAGAGTGCCTTTGTAGTCAAAATATGACTTATCCTTGCACAATGGCCAAATAATGTTGACTGATTGCTGGGGTGATGCAGGACATTTAGGCTGTGCAATTTAAAACAATTGATCCACCCAGTTTTGGATCTGGCCCCACTCACCACTGGCATGCGTAGCCTAGAAGAGAATGTGGCCCTCAGTCTGAAAAAGGTTCCCCATCTCTTTTTTGAGCAACATGGTCTTCCTGAGCTCAGGTGTGCTCCTGCATCCTTTGTTATTCTGTGGTCCTGCCTCTGTGGACCATCAATCCTGACTCACTTGTCCTTTGGCTCTGGCTGCCAGCTTGCCCTACAGCTGTCGGTTCCCAACTAGGGTGAGTGAATCTGCCCATTTTGGTTTCCCATTGTTTCTCAGTCTTAGGTTCTTCACATTAGTTTGGTTTTGTAAAAAAAAGCACCCCCCTACAACTCTTAAAAATTCATCAGCATTTTAGCGCGAATCTCTACTAATATACACATTATTGCAAAATAACTTTCGCCCATGCAATTCATTTGTGTGTGTGTGTGTGTGTGTGTGTGTGTGTGTGTGTGATTTTCATTAATAGATGCATTTTTATGCACGCTGTACCCCAGCATATGCATTCTGGTAAACATTTATTTGGCACTGCAAAATTCAGAGAAGTGCAGATTGCGAAGGCTGGCTGTGTTTCTTTTCTCCTATTTGTTCCAGAAAGTGCAAATTCAGTTGGCTCACCTTTAAATGCAAACTGAATAGGATTTTCCCTCCACCCCTATTCCCAGCTCACCCCAGACTGCTGCCCACAGCCCAACCGTGACACTGTGAAAGAAGTGGCTTTTCTCAAAGCTGCCAGATTTAATGTCTCCCGCCTCCAGCCTCCCCACCTTCCTCCCTTTGAGGGTAGGCAGGAACAGAAAGGACAAACCAACCTTCTTGATTCCGACCTTAGGGCACCTCTGGGTACAGTTTAAAAACAAACAAGAAGAACATTCCTTCTTACCGGGAAATTCACTACCCAGAACAGAGAGAAGCCTGTACTCTGGATAAGAGCTAAGAAGCAAATGCATCTTATGACAGCACAAAACAACTCCCCTGACTTGCATATTATTTGGTTCGACCTTTCCTTAAAGACCAGCCATCAGCTTGTTCGCAGTTAAAGAGTCTATCAAGCCCATCTGGAGTACATAAAGGGGTTTTCTAAACAACCTCACCTAGCATTCTATTATTATTATTATTATTATTATTATTATTCAGGATCTGCAATGCAGGGAGTTTGCAGTTACAGCTCCTGTCAGTATCTGTTTAAATATCTTCATCAAAGAAGAGCACCCAACCTGCCAAGGCAGAATTGTTCCACTTTTAATTAGCTCTTATTTTTAGGAACATAGACCAATGCTCCATAAAGCTCGGTATTTTCTGAACTGACTGGTAAGGGCTCTCCAGAGTATCAGAGAGGAAGTCTCTCCTAGCCCTACTGGACCTGGGGCCCTTTGCATGCAAAGCAGATGCAAAGCTATGGGTCTTTTATAAGACATTTTGGCTTTGTCCCAGGCGGTGACCTCACTGCAGGACAGAATTCTAGCTCAAGTGGGAACCTGCACTAGGTGGAGAATCTGGGGACATCTGGCCACATACTGCTAGCCCTGTTCCAGAACCAGGTCAAGGAAAGTTTGGTCAAGGAAAGGTCAAGTCCTAGCAAGGTAATGTCCGACAAAGCAGAGGGTAAAGGCAAGGTCAAGCAAAGTGGAGGTCAAACTCCACCTTCCCCCACTAAACACACCCAGAGTGGTTCAATAGTTAATCCTTCTTCCCAGGGAGTTCTAGGAAATGTAGCTTGGTGAAGGGGAAACAGGGGGTCTTCAAACAACTCTCAGCACGCTTAATGAACTATGGCTCCAATAATTCTCTGGGGGAAGCCATAATAGTTTAAAGTGGTATCACACTGCTTTAAATGTATAGTGTAGATTTGGCCTCAGTGAGCGGAACATTAAGAGATCATCTGCTGCAGGCTCTGAGGAAGGGGTTGGCAATCTTTTTGGGCACCAGAGAAGGATTCTGGAAGCATCTCTGTGCCCACAGGTGCCAGGTTGGCAGCCCTTGTATAAGCAATCTGGATGCTATTTCATGCACTTGGTGTTTTTGATGAATTGGCTCCTGGTTATACCATTTATTAATACCTGTCTGCACGGAAAAGTTACATCTTTTCTTATTCTAGTTTTCTATATTTCAGCACAAAAACATACAAATTCATTTTCATTTTAATGACCATTGCCCGTTATTTAATGAATTTTAAATGTTACAATGTTGTTATTATCCAAATGATTTTAAAAGAAAATTGGATTGTCAAGTTATGTTTTGAAATGAGTTGCTATTAGACTGCTTATTACTGTAATGATGCATTGAGATGTATTTTTTTTGCTATCGTGTTGTAAGCCACTTTGGACATACCTGGGTAGAAAAGCATCATACATATTGAAATAACAATGCTGATACTTTAAGCTGGCCATGCCTGAACTACTGCCTTGCTTCTTGGAAGGTTGTTGAAACTATTTGGCTGTCCACCACTGGAAACACATCACTGGGTTAGAAGAACCCTAAGTCAGATCCAGCCAAGGCAATTCTTATAACAAGGAAACCATAACTAGTTCCAAAAGGAGTGAATCACTGTACCTGATTGGGTAGTCCGCAGCACTTAGGTTAATGAAGAAATCCCACTGCCAGTCCTTCATTTCCATTAAATCCTGCATACTCTGCAAGTAGGTTGACAAAAGGCTCGCTCCTCCCCAGATCGTTGCCATGCGCCAAGAAGTAACTTTCACGTTTGGATACTGGTTCGCAAACTGGAGCACTTGCCGGTACAGGTAATTGGAGCGCTTTAAGGCGACAGGGTGGGGTGGGGGAGCAAGAAGGAGGAGAAAATTTAATGAAAAGGCTTCTGACACATTTGCACATGCATAAACCATACAGCCATGTTCCCCATCATTATCTTCCTCCAATGTTCCTTAAGTGCAGATGGAACGGGAAGAGGCAGCGAGAGAGGCTCGGTGGAAATATTCTCCATTTCGTGTGGCAAAGCATTTACTGACTCATTGCAAAGAAAAAACCTATAGAATGCCAGATGTGCTTGCTTACAAGTCCTCTTCCAAGGCAAGTGTGTATCGGGTTGTAGCCTAAGGTAGACTTCATTTTGGGAAGCTCCATCTATTTACAATATTCAGTTTTGCTTTTGTGAATGATGGGCGTCCAAGGCAATCGTCAATTCATCCTAGAATGGGCACAGGGAATCCGGGGCCTTCCACATATTTTTGGGAGTCCAGCTCTCCATCACCCCTGACCAATGGTCCCCATTTGTATCTAGACATTAGAAATATTGCTTCAGAACATGAGGAGAAATAGGGGAATTAAAGGTATTGAAGTGGGATGTAGAGTCTATAAATTAAGGGAATTTGCTGATGATGTGGTGTCAACATTGGAACAACCATTAGAGAGCGTCCCCAAAGTGCTAGAAGAAATTAAAAGGTTTGGAGATGTGGCAGGTTTTAAAATAAATTTAGACACAACCAAAATGTTGGTTTAAAACATGGATGAGCAGTCGAAAAAACATTTTAGAAAGGTTGTCTGGTTTAAAAATAGGAAAAAATGTCAAATATTTGGGAATTGGGCTGACAGCAAGGAACCTCAACTTATCTGTAAACAATTATATTAAGTTGGGGGACGAGGTTAAGAAAGACTTGGAGACCTGGGGCAGGATGAAACTTCCCCTGCTAGGTAGAATTTCAGTTGTTAAAATGAATGTACTTCTTAAGATGCTGATTTTATTCCAATCAATTCTGATGGTAAATAATGCAAGCTGCTTCAAAGAATGGATTTCCCCTCCTAAATTTATCTGGCAGGGAGGAAAGCCAAGAATTAAATATAAAATTTTGATAGATACAAATGGAAGAGGAGGCTTTCCTCTGCCAGATTTGCAATTGTACTGTGAGGCAGATTGTTTGTGTTGCTTAAAGGAATGGATTGTATTGGATAATGCAGACATTTTAGATGTGGAAGGCCATGACTTAAAATTCATCTGGCATGCAGGTCTTTGGTATGGGAAAGCAAAAATTTATAAGAGTTTTATGAACGATATTTTCAGGAAGAATTTGTACAGAGTCTGGGAGAAATATAAAATCTGCTAGAAAGAAAAACACCTTTATGATTATTCCCCCATTGAAACAATTGAAATTAAGAGATTTAATATGGATAGACAATGAGCGACTTACAGGGAATTGCTGGACTTTGCAGGTGGACTTTGCAGACTGAAACTGGAGAACTTAAGGAGCCTAGTTATGGATTGGTTACAATACCATTAGATAAATGATATGTTTAAGGTAGACAAAAAAGGGGTGGGGTGGGGGACCAAAGCTCACAATTTGAAAAAGAACTGTTACACAATAAGGAAAACTTCTGTCTAAAATGTATATTTTTTTATTAGAATGGGAAGCAAAAGATCAGCTAGTTAAAGCATCAATGACACACTGGGCAATAGATATAGGACACAATATAGACCTAAACCTCTGGGAGAAACTTTGGAAAAGAGATTTGAAATTTACTGCATGTTATTCTCTGAAAGAGAATGATTTGAAAATGATTAATAGATGGTATTTAACTCTGAGTAGTTTGGCTAAGACGTATAAAAGCAGAATCAGATACGTGCTGGAAATGTAAAGAAATGGGAGGAACTTTTTTCATATGTGGTGAACATGTAGAAAGGTAAAAAAAAATATTGGGAAATGATTTATAATGAGTTGAAAAAAAAGTTTTTATTTAACTTCCCCAAAAAACCAGAGTCCTTTTTGTTGGGAAAACCCAGATAGAAATCCCCAGGTGCCAGAAAAGTTTATTTATGTATGCAACAACAGCGGCTCATGTTCTGTTAGCCCAAAAATGGAAAGTGAGTGAGGTCCCATGTAAAGAGGACTGGCAATTTAAGATGTTAGAATATGCAGAACTTGCAGGTTTAACCCACAGAATAGGAGAGCAAGAAGAACGTGTATTTAAAGAAGAGTGGAAAATATTTATTGAATATATGGAAAATAATTGTACACAGCTGAAAACGCTGGCAGTATTAAGATAAATTCAATAGAGTAAACCATATTTGATTGATGTAAAAGTGGAAAATTGATTTGAAAGGTTATAGGAAAATATGTAGGAGCGTATGACCATGGAAGGAGAAAGAAGGGAAGTCATTGGATATTTTAAAGTTTGTAAAATGTTTATATTGAAATGTAAAAAATTGAAACAAAAAAATTCCTTCCAGTAGCACCTTAAAGACCAACAGTAGTTGGTCTTTAAGGTGCTACTGGAAGGAATTTTTTTGTTTTGACTATGGCAGACCAACACGGCTACCTATCTGTAACTGTAAAAAATTGAAAACTCTTAAAAACAAACAAAACCCAAGTTCCCTATCCGTGTCCTAGTATAATCTTTCCCATCCTTGGGTCCTTGGACTACAACTCGCCAGCATAGCCTGTGCTCAGGGATGATGGGAGCTGTGATCATTTTATTTTTTATTAAATTTCTATGCTACCCTTCATCTGAGGACCACAGGGCAGTTTACAATATAAAAACACAAAAATATGTACCGTAGTAACAAACAAAAACAGTACGTCCCTCACACAGTTTCAAATGCCATAGATTGTTTAATTAGCCAAAGCCCTGGGAAAAGAGAAATGTTTTTGCCTGCAACCTAAAGATGTAAGGTGTCTATGACAAAAATGTCTCTCACCAAACGAACCGTGAAAAGGACGATGAACTGAAAGTGCAGACAACAGATGCAGCATTCCCTGTTTATCTGTCTGCTTTGTAACACAACCCCCCCCCAATAAAAACTATTTTAAAAAATAAAAATGAAGGCACCAGGTGAGGCTCTCTGAGGAGAGCATTCCAAAGGTGGGGAGCCACCATAGAAGAGGCCTGTTCTTGTGTGGTCACCCTCCAGACCTCTTGGGGAGGAGGCACACAAGGACGCATCATAACTCAGTGGCAGAGCACCTGCTTTACACACAGTGGTCCCAGGTTCAATCCTCAGCATCTCCCAAATATGGCAGGAAGAGTACCCTGCCTGAAATTCTGAAGAGCCACTGCCAATCAGTGCAGACAATACAGAGCTGGACGGACCACTGGTCTGACTCAGTATAAGGCAGCTTCTTATGTTTTTGGTAAACCATGGTTTGCTTCTCCTTGTGGCTCACTGTGAAAATGGGGACCCTGAATGTTACCTACAGGAGTTTGCTGAAAGGCAACTAATTAATAATAGTAGGAATAATAATAATAATAATAATAGTAATAATAATAATAATAATTTGGAGTTCACACATTTCTTGGAATAGTTTCAATTAAACTGTTTCACAAGAGAGAATTCTGAGTGGGGGTTTGTACAGAAAATAATATTCTAACGAAAGTGACAATTGCTGTGCAATTCCAGGCATGTCTCCTCAGTCAACAGTAAGCCCCACTGAGTTCAACCAGACTCACTCTCAGGTAAAGGTAAAGGGACCCCTGACCATTAGGTCCAGTCGTGACCGACTCTGGGGTTGCGGCGCTCATCTCGCTTTATTGGCCGAGGGAGCCGGTGTACAGCTTCCGGGTCATGTGGCCAGCATGACTAAGCCGCTTCTGGCGAACCAGAGCAGCGCACGGAAATGCCATTTACCTTCCTGCAGGAGCGGTACCTATTTATCTACTTGCACTTTGATGTGTTTTCGAACCACTAGGTTGGCAGGAGCAGGGACCGAACAAACAGGAGCTCACCCCGTCGCGGGGATTCGAACCGCCAACCTTCAGATCAGCAAGTCCTAGGCTTTGTGGTTTAACCCACAGCGCCACCCTCCCTCTCATTCAAATGGGAGCAACCCCCAATGAACTCAATGGGGCTTACTTCTGAGTAGATGTGCAAAGGATGCACCATTAATATTTATTTCACCTTCTTCTCCAAGTCTTTTCACAGACCAAATCCATTTGTTCATTGTAAACTAATGTGGAAGCATCAAGAAGAACCCTCCCCCTTTTAATTCTCTTCCATCTGGTCTGGGGAGAGCTGAAGTTCTTTTCAATTAGTATCTGAGCCTTTAATGGCAGGGGTGGTGGTGAACCTATGGCCCTCCAGATGTTCCTGGACTCCAACTCCCATCTACCCCATCCAGCATGGTTGATGGTGAGGGTTGATGGGAGTTGTAGTCCGAGATGTGTAGGGCCTCAAGTTCCCCATGCCTGCTGGAAGGGCTCATCCGTTAGCACTGTACACATACTACAGTTAGAAATGGACCTGGGATACATAAAAGGGATGGATGGACACAGTGAAGAGGAGGAAAGGCTGGAGATACACATACATAAACCATGATGTATGGGGGAAACACACACAATAAGTGACATTAAAAATGGAGATTAAAGATGACGAAGGAAAAGGAGGGAGATGGGCAAAAGCAATGGGGAGGGGCAGATTGACAGGTGGCGAGACAGGCAATTTATAACCAGTGATATATTACCTTGTCAACATGAATGTAATAAAAATGGTCTTTATGGTAAATAGCCTTAAACATGCGCGTCAGCTGCCGGGAAGCTCTGCCATGAACAACCAAGACAAATGCGATCCTGACTGGGTTTGCTGGCATGTATTCTACGGAGTCCTCATCCCACTGTACATTGTGGTTGGCTTTGCCTGTTTGGAAACAAAACAGAGTCAGGGTATCTGCAGAGTGCTGTACCAGGGCGGGTGGGCTGAGGGGACGAGTTCGGGTCACATTTCAGCAGGCGGAGCTCCCCCCTCCCTTCCGCCTAAGCAATCATCAATGAGAGACATGGCCTTGGGAGGGAAGATGCTGGCCTCACTTTCCCCAGAGTAACAGCACTGACTATCGGCTATGTTGGCAGGAGGGCTGGTTGCAAAGGACCTTGTCATTGAATGCAGCTTGGGTCCAGGATATGTTGAGGACCATTTGATGCCTTCTATCCCTGCCTGAGGTCTTTGGGAGTCATTGTTTGTGGCACCCATTCTTTGGCCTTTATCCAAAGCCACACACTTATCATTGCAGGGTGTGTGGAATTCCCTCAAGGCTGAGATCAGAAACTCCCTCCCTGCTGAACTTCCCCATGCTTTGAACTTATTTCAGCAGGCATTTAAAGTAAGTTTCCCCCAGTCATTGCTACTGCTTTTGTGCTGTGTCCCTCCTGCATCCTCTGTTGTGTTTGGCTTAGAAACTGTGGCCTTCAGCATTACAGTCATACCTTGGGTTGAATGTGCTTCAGGTTGAGCACTTTCGGGTTGCGATCCGTGGCAACCCGGAAGTAACGGAGTGCGTTACTTCCGGGTTTCGCCGCTTGCGCATGCGCGGACTCTCAAAATGACATCATTTGCATGCGTGGACGCAGCAAAATGCAACGTGCAGACGCGCCGTCTGGAACGGATCCCGTTCGCATCCCGAGGTACCAATGTATATACATTATTAAAATAAAGAAAAACAGGAGCTGGAATCCAACAGCAGAGGCATTTTGGCTGGAACGTGTACAGACCAAGGGTCTGGAAAACAAGCCTTATGAGGAACGGTTGAGGGAGCGGGTATGTTCAGCCTGGATTGGAGGAGACTGTGAGGAGTCACAAGAGGCACATTTAAATATCTAAAGGTGTGTCACATGGAGGACAGAGCAAGCTTTCTTTCTTCTGATCTGGAGGGTGGGACTTGAATCGATGGATTCAAGTTACAAGAAAGGAGATTCCGATTATACACCAGGAAGAATTTTGAACACTGCTAGGAAGGCTCTTACCTCCCCTGCTATTCCCTCTCATGCTGCCTTTAAATGGGAAGTAAGAAAATGGGGCGGGGGGAGGACTCCCATGAAGACCTTAGCTGAGGTCATGTAACAGAAATGTCACGGAATGTTCACAAGTATTCCAATCTCTGAGAGGAAGCTGTCAGTTACTGAATGCTTAGCAGGGCGGCCGTTATGGGCGAGCAAGATCCATTAGGCTAGCTGGCAAACTCCATGAAATACCTAACGGAATGTGAAGCTTTATGTTGCTAGCTGGCTAGGGAGCTGACGAGGTGTGTGCACATGGTTGGGCGAGTCTAAAATTAGGCTTAGAAAAGCAAAGATATCACTACTTCCCTCTCACAAATTCGCCACTCTCTCAGCTGTTGCAAACGGTTGCTGCTTTTGCACCAAAATCCCTAGAGCTTTCCTGATATGCACAGAATAAGGATTTGGGTCAATTTTTCTCCTCCTGTGTACCTCATTCTGCTGTCATCCATCTCAGGGGAGGAGTGATTTAAAGTGATCTGCAAAATAGTTGTGGCTCTGTATTTTTCAAGGACCTGGTAATCTCTTTTCAAATACATATATTCATTTCCTCTCTCTCTCTCCCCCACCCCCATTTAGCCTTGAATTTTTCAGAGGTGATCCTCAAACCAAATTATTCCAGCATTAGGGCTACCAAAATTGAGAGTGGAATTTTCTATGCACAGATGAAAACAACAGCAACCCACAGCATTATAATTTTATTAGAGTGCCAGAAAAAGATGAATCAGACTTAAGCAGTAGCAAACATTTTCTGAGGGCACACTGGAGAGTTTGGAAATCATTAGTTGATCCCCTATTTTTTTTTTTTGAGGGGGGGAAATGATTCATTTTTAGAAAACAGACAAACTAGACAGGCAAGTAATAAATCTCTATTTATATAGCCTCAATTTCTTCAATTTATCATCCTTAGCAATCTGTTCCCAAGGGCAACACCAATAAAAACAAGAATGACAGAACTTAGTATTTCTGAATTAAGAAGGAAAAATAGTCTTACCCCACTCTGCCTTGCAAAAGAACTCAGAAGGATCTCAAAAGAGAGGAGGAAATCTCTTCATTTGGATTGGGTTTTGCCATGAACTTTGAGCTTTCACACAATGTAAAAGCTACTTCTGGAAATACTACGGAATGCAGTGCAAGTTTAATGCTCCATTTTCTGTGCTATTTGCAAATGAATTTTTTTTCTGGAAACAACACAGAAATTTGCAAAACTTGTGTTATATTCCGTTCTATTTATGGAAGTGGATTTTAGGTCATGGGAAAGTTCATATTGTAATAAGGGAAACATCAAGAAAAGGGAATAAATTTCCATGTGAATGCAGCCTTGAACTGTATCTTTGTACAAAGTAAATGTATTAAGTAGGCACAATAAATATAAAACGTGTAAATAGATACAATATGTATGTATGTACAAACACACAGAGAGACATTATTAATGAAAAAACAAACTATAAATTCAGGTAGGTAGCCGTGTTGGTCTGATGCAGTAGAAATAAATTTTTAAAAAATAAAAAATGTTCAGTAGCACCTTAGAGACCAGCTAAGTTTGTTCTGGGTATAAGCTTTTGTGTGCATGCTAAGGTTTAGTAACTTATTATTAAACTGAAAACTATGGAGAAACCTGGTCTGAATAGAGATATTGGATTCTTGTCTCATTACATATGCTAAAGCTATTTTTGGTCATCTGCATACAGTGGTACCTCAGGTTAAGTACTTAATTCGTTCCGGAGATCCGTTCTTAACCTGAAACTGTTCTTAACCTGAAGCACCACTTTAGCTAATGGGGCCTCCTGCTGCCACTGTTCCACCAGAGCACGATTTCTGTTCCTACCGTGAAGCAAAGTTCTTAACCTGAAGCACGATTTCTGGGTTAGCGGAATCTGTAACCTGAAGCGTATGTAACCTGAGATACCACTGTACTATCCCTTGCTTTTCCCTGTAGGACTAATTATAGTCATTAACAGTCATCAACAGGTTTACCATACCCATTGAGTCAATCACCCATCTCCTACTACCCTTCTGAGAAAAACACCACCCCACCCTCCCACTATATATAAGGGTCTGGTGACTTCTGTTTCAGTGTATCTGCATGCACACGAAAGCTTATACCCAGAACAAACTTAGTTGGCCTCTAAGGTGCTACTGGACATTTTTTATTTTATTTTATAAAATAAAATATAAAATTGTCTTGTGCTAGTAATCTAATGTAATAATTCTGTGTTTTCTGTTATAAACAGGAAAAACAAAGTTCAGAAGATTAATTAAGCCTATAGGTGGTTCCCACTTCAAAATGTTTGAGGAGCACCATTTTGATTGGAGATATTGGTGACTGAACCTGGGCCTGTCTGCACAGAAAGTGTGTGCTCTGCCACTGAGCTATGGTTGCTCCCCTACATTAGGAAGAGATCAACGTATTTTACTTTAGCGTGCATGATGCCAGCCTGCTCGGTTAAGAGTCACTGAACTCTAGATTCAAGTGAGATCCCACAGTGGGGCCTGATGTATAAGGGATGGAGATCCTCTGGTCCTCCAGATGTGGTTGGACTCCAACTCACATCACCCCTGACACATGCTGGCTGGGGCTGATGAAGCCCAACATCTGGAGAGGTACAGGTTTCTCTTCCTTGATGGGTTGGGTGTTTCTTTTTGGGAGTAATTTCTGTTACTTCATGAGGCATTTTAGCTTAGGAAACGTTAGAAAATATTCATTGAATGGAGGAGGATGAACCATTCTCAGAAAGATGGTTTCCGAAAAGGGGTTTTATCATGCTACTAAAATATAATATACACTGGCCAGTGTTAAGACCTTGTCTGGATATGGTGCTAAATGATGGTTTATGAAGCTCTCTTGTTTTAACAAACCATCATTTATTGCCCAGTCCCACTTGTTTAGTGCTAGATCTGAATGAGTCCTAAAAATGAGTGATTCCATGTGACATTGAGCATGCCATTTGGAATCACGCTAGCATTTTAAAAAAGAAGTTGGAGCCAGTGAGAACTCCCCTTTCTAATAGTAGCATGGGGGGGGGGAGAGTTCAACCTCCCCTCCCTGTGTACAATATTCCCAATGAGAATTATCATGGATTCTGTTTGTGGGCCTGATCCTTATCTTCCCCCATTCCCTGTTGGGCAAGGCTTCCCACCTCTCCATCACCTGATGTTTGCAATGACACCAGGTGACCCATTTGAAATCTACCTGCGTAGGCAAAGCAGCAGTGATCAGCTGAAGTGAGAGTGTGGGGCAAGTGGGAATAGCTTGGCAGAAACAAGTAGAAAACCACCAAGCCAAACAAACCAAAACGAAACTTGACTACATTACAAGAAGTGGCTGTTTGATCATAAACTTTCAGTGACCAAAATGCCACTGGAGTGGTCAAATCTGGCACCCAGATCCTATGATCTGGCTTCTGTGTGTTTACGGGCAACAATATTGCAACAATAACTAGGAATGGAGGAGAATGTTTGTGTGTGAAAGCACATCTACAATACCAGAGTCAAAATACAGCCATCATTCAGAAGGCACACAAACATCTGAAGTTTGCAATGCAGTTCACCAGCCAGGAAAGGGTACAAAATGTGCTCAATAAATGCATATTTTAGTGAAAATAACACACAAAGATTTTTTTAGATTAGAGGAGATTGCTTTGTACACATAAAGTCATGTGTACACCAGGAGACAGTCACACTACAAAGCTGATGAATTTTCATGAGGCTTTTTCTTCTTTTAAATCACAAACTGATGTGGAAATGTGGAGAACTTTATGGTTGGGGGAAAAATAAGAAACGGAGAGAAACCAAAATTGAGGGGTTCTCCCACCCCTAGAGGCAGCATTTGCATGTCATCATGTCTGGGTGAGATTACGCTAGGAGAGTGTTCAATAGAGTTTATTCTTAGCATTTCATCTCCCAGCGCAGTGAGTCTTGGGATCAGCCTGAAAGTTTCCTGTAGTGAACAAAAGCATGTTCCCGAATCTCTCACCCACCAACACCACTATGGGGGCCCCAACCTCTTCAAAAGATGCCTTCTTTTCTCAAGCAGTGAATGTCAGGTTAATTTCAGCTTGATGCTATACAAGGGAAGCAAATCAATTCCTTTTAATGGAACAAGAAAAAAAGATCGATATAAAATTGCATTTTTCTTTCTAAATTGTTTAAAGAACAGGCAGATAATAATAGAGCTAAAACAATTGGTTGTTGAGAATCAGCAGGATTGCAATTACTCTTAATAGTTTTTTATTTATTAATATTTAGAAGCTGAGGTGTACGTTTGGGGATGACATTTAAATGATCAATAACCCCCTATGCAGCATTTACTTGCGCCACATACAATGATAACAGCATGTGCTTGGTTGAGTAAGAAAAGATCTGTAGTCCCTATTAGCTCAGTCAGTAGAGCGTGAGACTCTGAATCTCAGGGCTGTGGGTTCGAGCCTGATGTGGGGCAAAAGATCTACTGGTTGGACATGCCTGGACTAGATGATCCTCGTGGCCCCTTCCAAATCTACAATTCTATGATTCCTACCTTTGCTAAAGGCCTCAGTGGCCTTCCATAAACTGCTATGTACTATACTTTGGAATGTTTTCAACCAGTGTGGAGCAGTGGTTAGAGTGTCAGACTTGGACCAGGGAAACCAGGGTTCAAATCCTCACTCAGCCATGAAGCTCACTGGGTGACCTTGCGCCAGTCACTGCCTCTCAGCCTAACCTACCTCACAGGGTTGTTGAGGGAATTAAATGAGGAAGGGGAGAACCATGAATGCCACCTTGAGCTCCTTTGATATCTGTGCTGAAAGTTAAGACATCAAAATAGAAGTTGGTGAGTTTTGTGTTGCAATCAGGAGGCAAGCGGCTTAGCTATGTGCTGTCCCATAAAGTACAACCTAGCTGGTTCTGTCCATCTTCTTCCCCTTGGATTAGCAGAAATGCTGCAACAGGCCTGTGGAGTTTTTTTTAAGGACCCTGCTAGGGAGTGCTATAAACCCCTGTTGACACGCATGCTAAAATACCCCATAGCTGTCAATTTTTCCCTTTACTTGCGAGGAAACCTATTCGGAATAAGGGAATTTCTCTTTAAAAAAGGGCAAAGTTGACAGCTATGCATTACCCACACCTGCATGAATTACCGTATTTTTCGCTCTATAGGACGCACTTTTTCCCCTCCAAAAATGAAGGGGAAATGTGTGTGCGTCCTATGGAGCGAATGCAGGCTTTCCCGGGCTTCCTGCAGCTCCGCGCCACCCTCCGGATCCCGGCGCGAAGCCGCGCGGGGCTCCGGAGGGTAGCGCGGAGCTGCCTGAGCTCCAGGGCTTCTTGCAGCTCCGCGCCACCCTCCAGACCCCCGCGCGGGGCTCCGGAGGGTGGCGCGGAGCTGCCTGCGCCCCAGGGCTTCCTGCAGCTCCGCGCCACCCTCCCGGTCCCGGCGCGAAGCCGCGCGGGGCTCCGGAGGGTGGCGCGGAGCTGCCTGCGCCCCAGGGCTTCCTGCAGCTCCGCGCCACCCTCCCGGTCCCGGCGCGAAGCCGCGCGGGGCTCCGGAGGGTGGCGCGGAGCTGCCTGCGCCCCAGGGCTTCCTGCAGCTCCGCGCCACCCTCCCGGTCCCGGCGCGAAGCCGCGCGGGGCTCCGGAGGGTGGCGCGGAGCTGCCTGCGCCCCAGGGCTTCCTGCAGCTCCGCGCCACCCTCCCGGTCCCGGCGCGAAGCCGCGCGGGGCTCCGGAGGGTGGCGCGGAGCTGCCTGCGCCCCAGGGCTTCTTGCAGCTCCGCGCCACCCTCCCGGTCCCGGCGCGAAGCCGCAGGGGGCTCCGGAGGGTGGCGCGGAGCTGCCTGCGCCCCAGGGCTTCTTGCAGCTCCGCGCCACCCTCCCGATCCCGGCGCGAAGCTGCACAGGGCTCCGGAGGGTGGCGCGGAGCTGCCTGCGCTCCAGGGCTTCCTGCAGCTCCGCGCCACCCTCCCGGTCCCGGCGCGAAGCCGCGCGGGGCTCGGGAGGGTGGCACGGAGCTGCCTGCATTCCGAAGCCTGGTGCACACTGAAGAGCGCGCCCGGGCTTCGCGCACCTCTCCACAAGCCTGGGGAGACCGGCTCGGGTCCCTAGGCTTGCGGATAGCAGGCTGTTCTGGGGGCTAGGGTCGGGGGAAGCTCGGGCTTCCCCCGCGCCTGCCCCGTGCCTGGGGAGGGAATTTCTTTTTCTTTATTTCCCCCCCCCCCCAAAAAAAAATTAGGTACCTTGAACGCACCTTGTTTTAGAGGGAGAGAACAAGAAAAAAAATTTTTTCCCTGTTCTCCCCCTCCTATGATCTGGTGCGTCCTATGGTCCGGTGCGTCCAATGGTGCGAAAAATACGGTAGGCAACAGGATGTCAGAAGTGGGACCACATTCAGGACAACATCCTATCCTTTACATTCAAAGACTCCAGAAGGGAGTGCAGAAGGTCTCAGGTTTAATGCCTGACATCTGCAGGTAGGGCTGGGAATGTCCCCAGTCTGAAACCCTAAAGAGTTTCTGCCAGCCAGTGTGGACAACACTGAGCTAGATGGACCAAGGGTCTGACTTGGTCTAAAGGCAAGCTTCTTATGCTCTAACATATAATGCATACTAGAATGTTTCTGCCTACTGACACATTACGCAGCTGCATTGTGTACATCACTTATCAAAGATAAATGGGTAGCAGGCATAGCAGAACGCCGTTCCTTTTGCAGATCCACACACTATTTAGATTGTGCCAATAAATGATCATTATAGCTGCATTACTGGAACCACAGGGTAGGGCTAAATTCTGCAACCCTTTGTTATTTTTAATAGCACTTATTCACACAGTTAGCATAATTGATTTCAACAGTACAACACAGGCGACAAAACAGCTACTCAGCTTGAGCAACAATTGCAGAAGCCATCTTACCATTATCACACCCTCCTACTCACTTGCTTTCAATCACTGTTTTCACCTCTTGGGCTGAATCTTTTTCCAGACTAGCCGATATTCTGCCTCTGGGGGATTTCTAGATGATGCCTTCTGCCACTGCACTACCAGTACTTATGTCTTTTTTTTATAATGTTGTGGTTTTCTTTTTCTTCCAGGATCCTTGCTCCCACCACCCTCAAAGCATGATTTTAAAGCATCTTCTAGAGTCATGGATAAGAGACAAGATAGCTGCTAATCAAAGCAGAATATCTGGAAAAGACAATATTCCTTATAAATATCACCTCTGCCTTTCCTTTGAAGTTTTCACAATGCTTTATAAAATCTACGTTTGCTACAAATTGCGATTGATGGGATTGTATTCAATGCTAGGCCCACTCAAGGTTGACCCATTATACTGATTGGAAACATCTAAAAGCATTCATTTCAATGGGACTACTTTTGAGGAGGACTAGCATTGGATATGACGCATGAAATGCTTTTCAACTTCCATTGGTTACAGCGATAAAGGGTAAAACCAGCACTTTGAACTGGGCCTGGAAATGCAATTGGTTCAAATGTGGCAGCATCTGTTCAGCCTGTCTGGTTATGCACTTTGTGTAATTCTCTGCAGCAAAAAAGGGGAAACGGCAGAAATCCAGTCAACTAATGTGGAGGGCAATGTGGCTAGCCCAATTTGTGAATCTCTGATTTTCTTAATCTACACGATCTGGGGGGCATGGAGAAAGTCTAAATCATGGGTAGGCAAACTATGGCCCGGGGTCCGGATCCAGCCCAATCGCCTTCTAAATCCGGCCCATGGATGGTCCGGGAATCAGTGTGTTTTTACATGAGTAGAATGTGTGCTTTTATTTAAAATGCATCTCTGGGTTATTTGTGGGGCATAGGAATTCGTTCATATTTTTTCCTTCAAAATATACTCCGGCCCCCCTCAAGGTCTGAGGGACAGTGGACCAGCCCCCTGCTGAAAGGTTTGCTGACCCCTGGTCTAAATCAAAGGATAGCTAATGTAGTACCTTCCAGTTGTTTTGGACCCCAGTTCCCATCACTCCAGACAGGATGGCCAATGGTTAGGGATGATGACCCTTAGGATCCCTTCCAACTCTACAATTCCATGATTCTATGGTCTCTAAACTAACCTCTTCAACCTGCATTTCACAGGTATAGGGAGTCTGATCAGCATGCCAGTCATTTTTGTTATTTGACTATTCTCCTGGCTACTATCCAGTCGCATGCAAACTGCATTCTATATGGAACCAGAATGCACCGGCAAAGTAGCTGTTTATGCATTTTAATTTTTTTTTAAAAAACCAAAACATCAAAACAAAATATAATTCTCTTCATTTAGGATTTCATAGTCATAAGCAATTGCTGAAATCATTTTTGTGTTTTACAAATCAGCGCCTAATAACCAGGACGCTGGTACGCGACATGTACAAGCGAGATACAGCGATATGGAATCTAATTTACAAGGATAGCTATCTTGCCAGACCAATAATCTTAACAGCAAACTTGCTTTTTTGACATTTCTAATTATGAAGATGCTATCATCCCTCGGAGACAAATCACAATTATTTCCTTGCTTTGTTGGAGCATAGGAGCCCGCCGTGTTTCCCCCCCTCTCCTCCATCGACTCATATGCATAAACAAATAGCACTTAAAAGTAACAGTACATTCATTACTGTGGAATTAGAATGAATTCCCTATTAAAAATACCTATCACATCACTTAACAGCTAATTAGTTCATCATAATCAACACGATCACAGTGAATACTAAATGGTTATACAAGGATCATCTATTTGGTGGATGCAGAGAGGTGCTTTTTCGATGTACTGCCCGCCCTGCGAGGGCTCCTTGGCTACGAAACGCTCCAGCTCTGCTGAGAATATGTCTATAAATGACACAATCTCTTGGGAAGGGCTGGTTATGTTGACTTTTTTCTTTTTCTAAAGAACTGATGCCCGCCACCCCTTCCAGGCAGTGGTGGCTAGCACCCATTGGTACTCTTCCCAATAGGTCTTGCCCCGATGAGGCAGTTGCAAGGACTGAAGATCCCCACCTTCCCACTGCTCCTTAAATCTCCTCCTCCCTTGCTTCCTTTCCCCAGCAGCCTCACTCTCATTTGTCTTGTCTCTCTTTGTTCCGCCCTCTTCATACTTCTTCTGGGAGGAAAGCTGGTTGCAGTAAGAGGGGGAGACTCCTAGGCTTCTTCAGCAGCTTGCCTCAATCTCTGCCTCTTGACCCACCTCAGCTTCTGCCTCTGCTTCTGGACTGCTCTCTGCCACAGCCCTGTCCTGCTCACTAAACCCTGTTGCCTCTTCAGCTTCCAACACCACCTCCACTCAGTCTGCTCCCTCTTCTCTCTCTGACCGCTCATCATTGTTCCACCACCAATCCTCTGGCTCAGAGCCGGGTTCCCTTGGAGGTTCCCCAACTGGTGCCTCCCATCTCTCCTTGCATCCAGCCAGTCCATGACACAGAGCCACCACCTGACTGGTTATATAGAGAGGTCAGCAGTGGACCAGCCTCCACTAGGGGAAGAGGGAGGTATTTTTGACCTTCCAGATGCTTTTGGACTCCAATTCCCATCAGCCCCAGTTAGCACAGCCAGTGGTCTGGGATGATGGGAGCTGTAGTCCAGCAACATCTGGAGGGCCACAGGTTCTGTATCTTTGCCCTACAGCTAATTATTTGGAGGCCTTCTTATAACAACCTATCCTGAGCTAAGGCCTAAATATCCCATAATTCTGATTTATTTAGATTTCTGTCTAGGGTGTTTCGCAATAGCTTGTAACACACTGTATACATAACAGCAACAATCATTAAAACAATTTGCCCAGTTTAAATGGGTGGTGGTGGGGGAAACACCTGAATAAGTCTATATAAGGCATCTCTCTGCCTATATATTATAGATTTATACCACAAGCAGTTTAAGTTTATGGCCCCAGGGGGAATGGTAGCCTGTATAAGTTGTAATCACCTTTATCATTTTACTATTTCACATCTCTGTGCTGGTGTTTCAAGCTGAAAAGCAATTTTCACTTTCTGTTGGCCATTTTGCTCAAATAAACGTTTTTCTACCGCATGCTTCTTGCTAATTCCCTTACACTAGCTAAGGTAATATCGGCATTTACTGGTTATTTCCCCTGCAGTAATAAGCAAGGCAAGATTTCTAAGCTAACTGTAATGCTGTTCATCTTTATTCTTTTTTGAAGTGTTGGTGGTGCACAATTGTTTTCGGTAAAGATCTCTAAATGAGTACTTTTGTTAGCACATATAACGGATAAGCATTGACAGGTATGAGTTCAGAGATGTACAAGGAGATCTAGGGACACTCTGGTTCTTTCTTCTGAGGTACTGATGCAAGCATTGAGCAAGGGCCACAGCTCACTGGGAAAGAATCTGCTTTGTGTGCAGAAGGTCCCTGGTTTGATCCCCAGTTAGGGCTGGGAGGGACTGCTTTCTGTATCCCTACAGAGACACTGCCAGCCAGTGTAGACAAAGCCTCACTCCGTATAAGGCTTCCCATGCCCCAGTTGGATCGAGTTGTCTTTCCTAAACTCTGCACAGATTTCCTCGCCCTTCCAGATAGAAGGAACAAAACTATGCCAACCCTCGCAGGAATGGATGCTCAGGCAGCCTGATTCAAATCTCTTCTCCTCTGCTTTGATCTCACATAATCCATTTTTAGGTTCTAATCCTTCAAAGCGCAGGTAACTGCGGGCAGTTAACCACGGCCTCTAAAGCGTCACAGATGAAATAAATTAACCGAAAAGGCAACAATATTGATGTAATATAACAAACGCCCTGGATGTCACCAAAAAAAGAAGTGAGAGAAAGGAGGGGGGGGGGAGGATTTATCAAGGCAAAAGGCTCAAATTAGACTCAGGGAAATAATCTTTATTGATTCCATCTCTCATTTTGCTCTATTTCGGGCATATTAAAAGCCTGGTTGATCGATAACGTAACTTCCCCTCCTTCTCTTTAGGACAATGAAACAGGACAGAGCAGAATCTTCACTTTCTCGCAGGGGGCAGCAGATCCAAAGGCAAACATGGCAAAGATAGGAAGCTGTTGTTTACTGAGCAGCTTAAGATGAACCCTGCCGGATCAGGCCAAAGGCCCATCCAGCCCTGCATGCTGTTGTCAGAGTGGCCAACCAGAGGCCCCAATTTGAATCCCCAAAGCAAGAAACCACTCCGACCCACTTGTGATTCCACATAATTGGCATTCAAAGGTATACTGCCCCCAACAGGAGAGGTGGAACACAGCAGTTGTGGCCAGTAACCATTGATAGCCCTATCCTCCATTAGTCCATTTAGTTACTAGTATTGTCTAGGAATGGGGAACTGGACCTGGACGTTGGGCTGGATGCAGAATAGGCCCACCCTCCTTAGGTCACCTTTGCTAGGTGGGTGGGGCTTCTCACCAGTCAATCATCTGCCACCAGGAGATTTGACTTCAAAGGAAAAATTGGGAGCTCACTCGAAGAGGGCTCAGGACTCTTGCTTTCTTAGATGGGAGCCTTAGAAAAGGTGGAAGGCAGGGACCAT
Source organism: Podarcis pityusensis (assembly GCF_964106645.2). NCBI lineage: Eukaryota > Metazoa > Chordata > Lepidosauria > Squamata > Lacertidae > Podarcis > Podarcis pityusensis. The sequence goes on from NC_138039.1 coordinate 14,621,035, forward strand.
CAGTCCTGGCAACTGCTCCACAGGAGCAAGACCTACTGGGAAGGGTTTCTGAGACCACTACGCCGCATTGTATGTTCATTTCCTTGAATACATTTTTCGCTTCGCTAACAACAGAGATCTGCATCCTTCCTCACTGACCTGTTTAGGACTCCAGCCCTGACACTCGTGAATAAGCAGGAGTCGTTTCTCTCCCTAGCAAGATGGTCAATCGGCTTGGCTTTGCTTCCCACTGCTGAAAAGGACTGTCTTGGCGCAATTTTAATCCCCCTCAAATCTACTAAATTGCACCATCCTGCTTGGACTGTTTGCACCAACCACACTCTGTTGTTGTTGCTGCTGCTGCTGCTGCTGCTGCTGCTGTTGTGCTTATTAACAGCATTTCAGCTATTTTAACATTGATTAGAGGGTTTTTTTGCGGGTTTCTTTTTGCAGTTCCAAAAAACAACAGCAACGCAACCCACGACACATGCCGTGGATATCAATTGAAGGATACCGCAAATAAATTTGACATCAGAGCGGAGGGAGAAGAGTGGAAACGGGACCAATTTATTTCGGGTACATTGCTTGTCAGATGGAGAAATGAAACATAATTTATGGTGTGACATTTCCAACAGCAAATAGATTCTAGCATAAGCAATTAACACTGGTTCTGTTTGGCAGGCTTTGGGAGATTACTCATAGGGGGTGCGTGTGTGTGCTGAGTTACAATAGCACACACATAACAAAATAGAGCCTTTCTGTCTTCACCACCTTACATCAAATCCCTGTAGCTAAAAGTTTATGATAAAAATATATTCCACGTATGTTAACCCTGTACTGACTCAGGACAAAAGCCTGTTGCCAAGGTGGGGGTGTAACAATAGTCTGTTGCTAAGAAGGTGGGCAGGAACCAAAAGGTTTGCCCCAACTCCATTGAAAAATCCTCTCCCCAAGACATTCTCACTAACGGGGAGGAAATTTTGAAGGAGCCTTTCCTTCTTAAAGAAGACAGAAACTTGCCTCATACCATATCAGACTATTTGTCCATCCGTTTTGTCTACACTGGCTGGTTCTCCAGGGACTGGGGGCGGGGGAGAAGTTCAATTCAGATTGCATTTAAAGGTAATTCTACCTAATCTGCATTTCCCAAAACAATACAAGAAGCAAAACACAGCCATCTCTTCAAATTCACACTTCTCTCTGAATTTTGTAATGCCCCTCTTCCACCAAGTAAAGGGTACGAAAACACATATGCCAGGGGGACAGTGTCTGTAAAAATGAATCTATTTGCAAATTAATTCTATTACGGAAAATTGCTTTGCAAAAATTGAGGACATCAGGCACAACGCCATATAATATTTTTTTTGTATTTTAGGAGAAATTCCCACTAAAACGCCGATCAATTTTCATGAGGACTTAGGGAGGGAAAAGTTGCAAACTGATGTGGAAATGTGGGGAAGTGAACTTTAAGACCGGAAACATGAATAATTGAGAGAGAAACCAAAACTGAGATCTACCCATCCATACGGGCATCTCATACTCTCATATGTTCTGCCTAATTTGGCCCACTCTAACCACGTTCTTTGACCACTCCTGCCCTAACCTTGGCAAGTGTCTCTAATATCTAAACACATCCCTGAAAGCCTTAAAAAAAGAAAGAAAGAAAAAAGCCTTTCAGGGACAGAGGATTCTTGATATCTCTAGGAGCTTACCGCATTCCTGGAAATGCTCTGATAATTAAGAAGTGTTTCCTAAAGTTTAAATGACTGGGAAACCATCAGGGTTGACGTGTGCAATCTGGAGTACTCGGTGTAGCACTAAGCGAAAGTGGGGCTTAGCTATAGTGTGGGCATCTTCTGGAAAAGCCACCATGCTTGTTTCCATTTCTGTGAAATTACATTGCGGTAAGGCAAGAGGCACTTGGGAACAGATGGAAGACCGAAACTTGGGTCTTGCTTGCCTGGTTGCAGTTAACTCTAAAGCAGCTCCCAATCAACAGGATTAGATGATACAAAAAATGAAAAAGAGAAAGGGGCTGAATAATCCTCTAAACATCGCATAGTCGCTATATCTTTAATATGATCCCACTAATCCAATTAAGGCCCAAAGGAAACCACATCTCAAATACCATGCTTCAATGTGATTTGCTCTGTATCTCCTAACCATTCATTAACAAGACATATTTTTAAACCAGGCTTTCCTGCCTTTCAAGCTGGTGCTTGTTGATCTGAAGTGAAGCAGGGGCCCCTCTCCCATCCTCGCCTTTCCCTTCCTTTCAAACAACCCAGTTCTCTCTGATTCTTCCCTGCCAAATATAGCTTTCTCCCAGGTTCACCTCTTTTCTTCTCCTTTCAAATTTGAACAGAGGTTGGATGGCCACATGTCAGGGATTCTTTAGTTGAGATTCCTACATTTGGACTAGATGACTCTCAGGTCCCTTTCCACTCAAAAATTTTATGTTTCTAAGTGTGGGGTTATGAATTATTTGAATTATGGTGCTGGAGGAGACTCTTGAGAGTCCCATGGACTGCAAGAAGATCAAACCTCTCCATTCTTAAGGAAATCAGCCCTGAGTGCTCACTGGAAGGACAGATCCTGAAGCTGAGGCTCCAATACTTTGGCCACCTCATGAGAAGAGAAGACTCCCTGGAAAAGACCCTGATGTTGGGAAAGATGGAGGGCACAAGGAGAAGGGGATGACAGAGGACGAGATGGTTGGATAGTGTTCTCGAAGCTACCAGCATGAGTTTGACCAAACTGCGGGAGGCAGTGGAAGACAGGAGTGCCTGGCGTGCTCTGGTCCATGGAGTCACGAAGAGTCGGACACGACTAAACGACTAAATAACAACAACAAGTGTGGGATAGAGGGAAATGAAAGAAAAGTGTGGAAAGTCAGTTTTTTTGTGAACATTACTCCTACCCCATCCATTTTTTGGTGTGTGCAAAAACTGATCCAGCTTCCCTTTGTGTGTCCATTGCTTTTATTCATTAGGAAAGCACAGCAAGAAATCCTGCGCTAAAAAACAACCCACCCTTCTATTTTGGAAATAGCATTGCTCCAGGTAAGGTGAGTGTTATTCTAAAAAATAATATATATTTTTTTGGTGGAGGAGAATCTACCAGAACCCTAGAAGTATTTAGCAATACCATAATTACATTCCTCCAGTATGCAAACCCAAAGGAACATACGGCCCTTTTACAGCAGGCAGATCTCAGTGCAACTGTGAACCCGATGTGCGCTCCTTTTTAATTACACATGTGCCTGCTGAGGACATATGATTGAGTCTAGCAAAGCTAATTCACAACCAGCATGAGAGCAGGCATTAATATTAAATATTACACCCCGGCTGGTTCTCCGGACTATCAATTATCCCCAGAGATGGGGACAAAATGGAAATTGGCAGGAGTCGATTCCTGTGGCCAATGGGAAGTGATGCTGACACAAGCATAGCGCATCCTGGAAATAAAAAGGAAGCGGCCAGGCTCCTGTCTGCATTTGTTGTACGCTACACCCTGATCCCCCCCCAGTGTGGCACCCATGGGTGCTATGACACCTGCAAACATTCAGGCTGGTGCATCTCAAGACCCCCTGTCCCTCTAATTTTTTTTTTTTTATGGCTTTAGGGTGGGGTAAGTGCCTGTTTTTTTATAGGGTACTGCCTCCTTATATATATATATGTTTAATTCGTTTTAAGGTCTGTGCAGATGTTTTGTCTGGGGTTTTTTTTTGGGGGGGGTGCTTTCCTTCTGTGAAATGGGTATTTTGTGGTCCTCACAACAGATTTCAAAATGTGTTGGGGACCCCAAAGTAGCAAAAAGTTCCAGGGCAATGCTTTGCAAGGGCTGGCTTCCTTGGAGAGGAGAGATCATAGAATAACAGAATCACAGAATTGTAGAGTTGGAAAGGACTCCAAGAGCAGGAATCACAGCTAAAGAATCTCTCACAGATGGCCACCCAATCTTGGTTTAGAACAGCGGTTCTCAACCTGTGGGTCCCCAGATATTGTTGGACTACAACTCCCATCATCCCTCAGCTCTGGCCTTGCTAGCTAGGGGTGATGGGAGTTGTAGTTCAACAATATCTGGGGACCCACAGGTTGAGAAAGGCTGGTTTAGAAACTTCCAAGCAAGGAGAGTCCACCAGCACTACCAAGGAGCTCATTGCAGACTTAGAGCGATTACTTTCAAATATGCAAGCTGGGCATAGGCCAGGGGTAGGGAACTGCATCTCTCCAGATGTTATGGGACTGCAGCTCCTATCATCCCTTAACATTGGCTATGCTGAATGGGGTTGATGGGAGCTGGAGTCTAGCAAATTGGAGGGCAATAGATTTTGCACTTCCAGCAACGACAGAGGCTAATCGCTTAAGCACTCTTATCAAATCAGCAGACCCACTGACCCACTGCCCCACACCAGATCCCCAGAGAGAGCTGCCCCAAGATATTTCCAGCCTTCCAGGGACACAGCTCATTTCTCTCTTTCTATGTCTGTCTCCCAAATTTTAAGTTACAGATAGGTAGCCGTGTTGGTCTGCCATAGTCAAAATAAAAAAAATCCTTCCAGTAGCACCTTTAAGACCAACTAAGTTAGTTCTTGGTATGAGCTTTCATGTGCAAGCACACTTTATCTGTTATCTGAAGAAGTGTGCTTGCACACTGTTATCTGAAGAAGTGTGCTTGCACACGAAAGCTCATACCAAGAACTAACTTAGTTGGTCTTAAAGGTGCTACTGGAAGGATTTTTTTTATTTTCCCAAATTTTAAGCGCAGCTTCTCTCATACACAAACTTCACACATCAACCCCAAACCTTTAGCTAGGAGTGGGTGATGGGGAAGGTGTTCCACTTTCCCCAAATAGCTTTCCACATTCCAGGGAAGATGTGGGACTGGGAAATCACCCTCTAACAATTAGTGCCCTTAAAGAGGCATCCATCACTCATCTTGGCTCAATTACCTGCAATTTTTCCAAACAAAGGATGTGGCTGGCACAAATTGCTCACTGACCACTAAGGGACATCAGACAGTCATTCTGGCCCATTAACTCCCTTTCATCCAAACCCAAGACTCATTCGTGGCAATCAGGTAAAAAGCAACATTATTCCAATGATAGTGACAATTCTGTCTCCCTCGCTCTTCACAACAAGGCTGTTGTTTACTGGGCACCAAGGGTGCTGAGAGTCCTTAGGGGGCTCCTATTCCCCTCACAGAGTTATGATTCTCCGAGTGGCTTAACAATCAAGCCCTCTCCACAGGGAACTCTGGGAATTGTAGTTCTGAGAGCAGAACAGAAGGTTTCCTAACAACTCAGCACTCTTAACAAACTACAGCTCCCAGAAGTCTTGAGTGGGATACTATGACTGTTTAAAGTGGTATCATAGTCTGGGGAAGCTTTTAATGTTATCCTAGTTTCAGGAAGCTTTTAATGTTTGGTATTATTATTATTATTATTAGTAGTAGTAGTAGTAGTAGTACAGTGGTACCTCGGGTTAAGTAATTAATTCGTTCCAGAGGTCCGTTCTTGACCTGAAACTGTTCTTAACCTGAAGCACCACTTTAGCTAATGGGGCTTCCTGCTGCTGCTGCGCTGCCGGAGCACGATTTCTGTTCTCATCCTGAAGCAAAGTTCTTAACCCGAGGTACTATTTCTGGGTTAGCAGAGTCTGTAACCTGAAGCGTATGTAACCTGAGGTACCACTGTAGTATCTCTGCTGGAAGCTAGTAATAATAATAATAATAATAATAATAATAATAATAAAAATAAAAATGGTATCATAGTGCTTTAAATGTATGGTGTGAATGTGGCCTAAATCAAGTAGTCTCACCCCTGATTTTGCATATGTCTTTCCTGGTATCTGTGAGCGCAGCATAAACATCTGCAAGTGTCTCCAGAATTTGAAACCCAGATTGATGTCCCAGTGGGTGTCAAGGGGAGAGTTTGCATATGCCAGGGATTGGGCAGCAAAACGCAGCCCTGCCCTGCCTTATCTTGTCCCTTATTTCCATGTTGTTCAAAATGTTAGTGAAGCAAGCTCAAAATGGGCTACCCACTTTTTTCCTTTTCTGGGCAGCAGAAACATGTTATTAACCAACAAGCAGGCCTGCTGCACAGGGACCTTTAAATGACAGTCATATCCCTTTAGAGGTTATTAAGAATCGTAATTGTGCATTTTCAAGATCCCAGCAATAACTGCTTTAGGACGGGTGTTCAAAATGCTGAACTAATGGTTGCTTGAAGCCTGAACTTCCAGCTATGTTGAAAGTGTATATTGAGTAACAGAATATGTTCTCCATTTGCATTTCATTCCATTTAATTGAAAAAATACAGAGCAATCTATTTTTCCCTTCTGGGTAATTAAAAGAAAATAGGCTTAAAAAACAACAACCAGCAATTTCAGGTATGCAAAACTTGAGAGAGCGTCATTGGTTTTACACCAGAAAGTAATTTATATGTGAACTTCTGAGTTCCAGAAGCCGCTGTTCTTTAATCAATCAGCTGCTTCAACAAGGAATTTAATACTGTAGTGTAAACGTTTCATAGCTCAGAATACAGATGTCGTGCCGAAAATTATGGAACTGCTGTTTTTTTAATTTAAAAAATAGACATTGTTTGGGATTTGATTGACAGTCTCTTCAGGGACAACAGAATGCAGGTGGGCATATGCACTGATCAAAACTCGCTCCAAAACTCTATGTCTGAGGAGAAGGAACAGAAGGAGGAAATACCATTTCACACAGTGTGTAGTTTGACATATGGCGTTTCCTTCCTCAGGATGAGGTAATGGCCACCAACCAATGGCAAACGAGAGATATTTATGGAGGTATCAGAATGTATTTCCGTGCGCTGCTCTGGTTCGCCAGAAGCAGCTTAGTCATGCTGGACACATGACCCGGAAGCTGTCTGCGGACAAACGCCGGCTCCCTCGGCCTATAGAGCGAGATGAGCGCGCAACCCCAGAGTTGTCCGCGACTGGACCTAATGGTCAGGGGTACCTATACCTTTATTATAATGTAAGAACAGTTCAAGAAGACGCTGCATCAGGCCAATGGCCCTTCTAGTCCAGCATCTTGTTTTCAAGGTGGCCAACCAGATGTCTGTGGGAAGCCCAGAAGCAGGACCCCCAGTGCAAGAGCCTTCTTATCTCCTGTGTTTTCAACAACTGGTACTCAGAAGCATTACTGCCTCTGAAGATGGAGGCAGAACACAGCCATCAGGGCTAGCAGCCGCCAGTAATCTTCACCTCCACCAATTTCTCCACCTGTTTTAAAGCCATCCAACATGGCAGCCTCCAGTGACAACAAGTCCCACAGTTTAACTATGCACTGTGTGAAGTACCTTTTTTTGTCTGTCCTGAGGATAAGGCTGGCCGTGGCTATTTGCTACCCACAGAGGCCCTGTGCTTCTGAAGACCAGTTGCTTGTTGGCCAATGTCAGAAAAGGATGCTAGGTCTGATGGGCTGATCTAGCAGAGCTCTCCTCAACCTTTTTCCAGTCTAACCACCTGCCTATGTGTTTGATTTCCGTGAGCAGAGAGGATTGGTGGAAATGTGACTGAATCCAGCAATTCTGCCCCCAGATTACTAGCAAGCAAGATCGACAGTGTCCATCTTGAAGCAGGCAAGTAGAGCTGATGAAGAAGGCAGCCAAGCAGTAGAGTGAGCAGTGTGTTAGCATGCACTATCATTAGCATTCAAAGCCCTAAATGGTGGGAGCCCCAAATACCACCTCCTTCCCTACAGACCCTCTCGGGGGCTAAGATCCGTGGAGGATGCTCTCTTGAAGCTCAGGTGGTGGTGGCTGGGGAGAGGGCATTCTCTGTGGCGGTCCCTAAGTCGCGAAACTCCCTCCCCACACTTGAAACTCGAGAGCACATTTTTAGGGCTCCCTGTATTATGTTACTTGAAAATCGGGAATGGCAGCCACATCTCTCCTTTCCTCATGGGCCAACTTACCTTCCAGAGGGCAGAAACGAGTCACTTGCTCTGGCATCAGCTTCCCCTGCTTGTGCTGACAGTACATCTCAGCAATCTCCTGCCGACACTGCTTGGATTTGGCTCGGGAGAGCGCGGAGATGGCCTCCTTGCCTGAGATTTCGCATTTGGGGGGCTGCTCGTAGGCGAGCTCGGGAGAGCTGTTCCCATTCTTCTTCAGATGGTGCTGCCTGGCCTGGGACCTGTGGATGTCTTTCAACTGGCTGCCATTGATGCTGGTCTTTGGGGCCGGGTGGCCGTACTGCAGCACCTCATTGGAGCTTTTCCCCAGGAGCGAGTTCTCTTTCACCTTCTCCTCCTGCTCCAGCTTCCTCCGCAAACGCTCCTTCTGCTTGCTCAGGGGCTTTTTCACCAGCTCCACCTGGTGCTTCTGCTTCTGTGTCCTGGGAGCAAAGTTGCTATTGTCTATATTTTCCAAGTCCTTGGGGACGGAGTTCTCGTTGTTGCTGTCTGTCCGCATTTTCTCCTTCGGCCGGTGGGAAAAGTAGCCGTCCTGCAGAAGCAAAGGGGGAAAACGGTTATTGCTCTGATAATTCGGGATGGTCACTGGCCTGTGTGGATCTGCAAGGTGCCTGACACTGAATCAGACAGTTGGCCCATCTTCACATCTGCACCAGACCTTGAAAGCATATTCAGTGCACATTTAAAGCACAATATCTCCTTCCAAAGAATCATGGGAACACGAATCATTGTTTGTGAAGGGTGCTGGGACATGTAGCAATGTATTGAGGAACATCTGGAGAGCACCATGCTAGCCACCCCTGGAATATGGAACTGAATCATTTCTCTTCTGTCTCTTCCATTCTGTTCTTTTTAAAAAATCTCTTTTAAAAATGGATTTTCTTGCGCTATATAAACTCTTTAAAGTTCCTGTTGAAATATAAAGCTGCATAGAAGTTAGAACTGTGTAGAACACAGAAGGGAAGAGGATTAGGACCAAATTAGAATTAGTTAGCCCTGACAGGGTTATGGGTTACCCATTCTTGCCTTACTGGCATTGGGAGGCTGGTCCCTACCAACTTCTGCCTTCCTTCCTTACAACCAGTCAGGTGGTGGTTCTGCCTCCCATTAGCTCTGGCTCCCCCTACTGTTGGTCTCCCTGCCTTCTGCCCAATGGGCACTAGCTCCCACTGCTGTCTGGTCTTCCATTTGGAGAGATGGCTTCGAATCCATCCATTTTATGGTTCCGTTCCACTGTGCTGTTCGCTACATTATTTTAAAATGTGTTTTTGTTGTGATGCTTTATAACTAGGATGTTTTTTTTTGTGGGTGAGGGGGGATTTTACATTGAGAGCTGCTTTGGCTCCCTTTGGGTCAAAATGCAGCCTAGAATGATCAATATAAATAATAAGTAAAACGAATTCCGCTCTGGGGCATGGAGCCATTCAGCACAGCCGAATTCAGAGGAAGCATTCTGCATGTTTGCCGCCCTACATTCAAACTCTTTGCTCTTGGTAGTTTTGGGTCATTATCGCTTTGAAAAGAAAACATAATTCAAGCAGAGCAAGACAAATGTAAAAAATGTAAAGCTTATTAACATTATACCCAGAACTTCTCTACTGAACTGTCGCTCCCACTGCTGTGACAGACTAAGTATTATTCATTTGCATGATTTGTTGTCCTGTTTTCTTTATCCTCAAGCAATTGCTACAAATTGGGGTTACTTATGCTAATTGAACATGGCAGCTTCTTTCATTTTAATGTGATTATTGGGATGTTCTTGCCTTTTGTGGGGGCTGGGATCCCCCCCCCAGCCCCCCGCGGACGAGAACCACAGAATCTATTTGGTAATGATACAATTAATATTAATATTAGTCGCTGTGCATGCACAGTTGTTCATATGTTTTGGAAAGGAAAGGCAGAAACACAGTAGTGTTTTACGATGCCTTGCCAATGTCCTCAGCCTGATTTCTTTTCGGTGATGACATGGGTTCGGTACAGATAACATATACAGAAATTATATGTATGTTGCTCAAAAAAACACACCTGCATGTATGAAAACAGAAGGGCAAAACTTGAATGATTTAGTGCAGGGGTAGCCAATAAGGCATCCTCTAGTTGTTGCTGGACTTCCACACCCATCGTCCTTGACCATGGGAGAAGATGGGAGTTGGGAGTCCAGTTGTATCTGGAGAGCAGCCACATTGGCCAGTGGGAACATTTCTAGACAAGTGGATAAAAATAGCTTCCAAGAAAGTAGGAAGAGCCCTGCTGGATTAGGCCACAGGCCCATCTAGTCCAGCATCCTAAGTCTCTGATAGCTCAGTTGGTTAGAGTGTGGCACTCATAATGCCAAGGTTGCAGGTTCAATTCCCATATGGGACAGCTGCATATTCTTTTGTTGCAGAGGATTGGACTAGATGATCCTCCGGGTCCCTTCCAACTCTTATGATTCTATGATCCTGTTCTCACAGTGGCCAACCAGATGTCTCTTGGTAAGTCCGCAAGCAGAATCTGAGCGCAAGAGCACTCTCCCCTCCACTGGTTTCCGACAACTGACATTCAGAGGCTTACTTCCTCTGACAGTGGAGGTCAAACAAAGCCATTTCGGCTAGTGGACATTGATAGCCTTATCCCCCAAAAAAGAACATCAGGTTTTCAGAAAATGTAACGGTTGGTGCAAGGTGGCGATTTTTATCGGAACCGCAGGATGCTCCCTAAGTTGTGATCTCAATGAAAATCCTCCCTTCCACTCTTGTGATCAGCCTTTGAAAAAAACACAACGCTCTTATTGGTGCCTTTGTTCCCACTGGGACCATTCATTCCCTGCCTACCATATTTCATTTATTGATTTAGAAAATTTAGAGACATGCGCATGCTTTCCAAGCAGTACAAACAAAACCATAGATCAAACGTGGCCGAAACCCACAAACCAATTAAAAACCATCACCATTAACAATGAAGATAAAAACTAATAGAACTTAGGAGACTAGTATACACGTGCCTTGGCTGTGCCCTGTTGAGCTCCAACCTGGCTGTTTCCCAGGCCAATAAAAAGTGGACTGAGAGCACTCCATGGTTAAGCCCCGTTGAAAGACTCTTATTAATTTCCCTCTCGGCTCCCAGCTCTCAAGAATCAGCATCTGCTCATCGCCTGCTATCAGTTGCTTTCTCTAAACTGTTCCCGGTTACTCCAAAAGCAGATGTTCCTAACACACTTCACTGAGCTGAGTGAAACCGCTCGATTTAAAAAGCACGAGTGAAAAAAAATGGGAAAGAAGGTGAACTTAAAAAAAATATTAAAAACAAAAAACAAAACCTGGAGATGTTTAAAAGCCTCTGCTCCTCCAAACAGATGTTTGCCTTATGCTGAAGGCCTGTTTCCCATGCCATTTGTGGGGCGGAAACGCTGCAAGCAGGTGGCTGATGTGTTAACATGGCTAAGCTGAGCCGTGAAGGTCAAGAGCTGGCATTTGGCCCAGTTCCATTTCTCAGCTCAACATTGCCCCCCTCCCCAAATCCCCCCATAACCCTCTGCTCTCTATAACTACCCCAAGCTCCTTCAAGAAGAAGAGGGATAAAATTCGACAACATAAACAGGCTGAGACTTTTTCTTATCGTTACTGTTAGGGTCAACGTGCATTAGGCTTTGCAGGAGGGGTGGGAAGCCTCATGCTTGGGGGGGGGCAAATACAGTGCTCAGGACTAACCCCCCCCCAGGCCACCCCCATCCTCAGGCACTTCCTTGTCTTCCAGGCAACACGCGTCACTGGGTCTGTGGTGCAAGCGCTTTCGGAATACTATGTTCTGGTTGCCTCACCTCAAAAAAGCATACGGTAGAGTTGGAAGAGGTTCAGGTAAGCACAACCAGAATGATCAAGGGAATCAGGGCCAGATTTAGGTTTGATGAGGCCCTAAGCTACTGAAGGTAATGGGGCCCTTTATATGTCCAGCTGTCCTTTGTCAACAACAAATTGTCGCTGTTTTTTGTGTTGAATATATGTTATATGGTCATTTATGGACCTAATAGGTATCTAAAGCCATTTGCACATGTTGCCCTGCAACCCATCCATGCAGAATGTAGGCACCCTATATATAGAAATGAGCAAACCAGTGATATTTTAGGGAGCAGGCTAGCAGGCAGGGCCAATTGCTTACATCACCGGAGCCTACACAACACAAAACAATGTTGCTGTACGTAGGTTTTATTTTATTAGTTTTTTATCTTATATTTTAGAAATATACATCAAGGGTTTTTTTCCTTTATTTTTTTGCCCCCCCCCCCCAAGAGTGTGGGGCCCTAAGCTATAGCTTGTTTAGCTTATACAGTCATACCTCTTGTTACGTCTGCTTCATGTTACGTTCTTTCAGGATACGTCCTGCAGCGACCCGGAAGTACTGGAAAGGGTTACTTCCGGGTTTCGCCGCTTGCGCAGACGTGCAAAATGACGTCATGCGCATGAGCAGAATCGGCAAATCGCAACTCACGCAGGCACAGACGCGGGTTGTGTTCTGCCCATGTTGTGAACGGGGCTCCGGAATGGATCCCGTTCGCAACCAGAGGTACCACTGTACGTAAATCTGGCACTGAAGGGGATGGAGTGTCTGCCTTATAGGGAAAGGTTGCAGTGTTTGGGACTTTTTAGTTTAGAGGAAAGGCGAGTCAAGGTGTCAGAAGTTTTTTAAATTATGTGTGGCATGGAGAGAGTGGACAGAGTAAAGTTTTTCCCCTCCCTCCCTCCCTCTCTCTCTCTCTCATAATACTAGAAGAGGATTTGGATTTGATATCCCGTGGTGGACTTGTAATCTGGTGAACCGGGTTCGATTCCCCGCTCCTCCACATGCAGCTGCTGGGTGACCTTGGGCTAGTCACACTTCTCTGAAATCTCTCAGCCCCACTCACCTCACAGAGTGTTTGTTGTGGGGGAGGAAGGGAAAGGAGATTGTTAGCCGCTTTGAGACTCCTTCGGGTAATGATAAAGCGGGATATCAAATCCAAACTTTTCTTTTTATTCTTCTTACACTCGGGTCCTGCTGGAGGGTTTCCTACAGCCACTGGTTGGCCACTGTGAGAACGGGATGCTGGACTAGAACAGCCAATGGCCTGATCCAGTGAGGTTCTTCTTGCTTATTTTGCACCCTCTTCCAAGTGTTTTTGACCGGCTGGTATGTGTCCTGGCTCTCTGATTGTTATGTAGTGTAGTTTCACCCTGGGCCAACAGGGGGATACTGTATATAGTTTTCACTCAGGTCTGTAGATAGTTTTCACTCAGGTCCGCGTCTGTTATTTTAGGCGGGAACTCTGGGCTGTTGTGGTTACAATGTTGACAGCCAGAGTTCCCGCCTAAAATAACAGACGCGGACCTGAGTGAAAACTATCTACAGACCTGAGTGAAAACTATATACAGTATCCCCCTGTTGGCCCAGGGTGAAACTACACTACATAACACTGATAATGCCTCTGCCTTGCCTGGGTAGTGGATGATAGATGCAAGGGATGAGGGGAGATGTAGTCCAGCAACACTTGGAGGGCACAGACCTCCCTGACCTTGTTATAGTGGAACCTAACACACACTTTTGGCTACAGTTTCAGTTGGGCTAAGCCGGTTGGCAAAAGACATAAGGAAAGCGAATGTACATCAAACCCTTGCAGCTTAAGCATACATTGGTTTCCTCCACTGCCCTGCCCACATCTCTCCTAGACCATCCCTTTCAGTGTTGAACTGGTCAGATCGGGAGCAGGGCCTTTTGTGCTGTGGCCCTGATATAAAGGAACAGATTACCAGGAGAGGTTCCCCCACGATACTTACAACAATCAGTGAAAAATGCATATAAACTTATAGGCTTGTTGCCTAGCATGACCTTCCTGGCTCCCTTTTTAAAAGAAAGAAACTGTAATAGCCAACTGGTTTTAAATATTATTCTTTGTTATGTGGCAGATACCTTGAATTTCAGAAAGGTGGCGCAAGGCTTGAAATGGGAGACAGACTCTGAGATAAACAAAAGATAACAGATCCAGGTGATCTCACAATTGTTTTGGATAGCATGACATTTTAAAAAACAACAACCCACAACCCAGCCAGATCCATTTTATATTCCACCTGTTCTCTCAACATCCAGCTCTTTTCATTAAGGGGGAAAAACAACAACAAACCTCTCTCAAAAAGCTGTTCCGCATTTGAGAGAGATGTTTTCTCCATTTCAGTCATGATGAAGAAAAAATAATGAACTTTATTGGAAGAAATAGCTCATAAGCAATGAGCCTCCTTGGAAATCTAGCCAGTTGGACAGATCTGGGCAAGAGCAAAGCCAAAGACAGCAGATGGGAGAAAGAACAGATGTTAATGCAGTTTGCTCTTTCCATATGCTTTCCTCTTTTAATTTTTTTAAAAAATTAAATTGCACTTTAACAATTGTTGGTTTCTGGAAATTCAGAGGCTTCAGACATTAACTGAGGATTGCAATCAGACTCTTGTGTTATTTCTTCTGCAGAGAAAAACTGTATTAACTATAAGGGGGGGGGGAAACATAACACCAAGAACTGCAGGATCAAGCCAGTGGTCCACAGGCAGCCCAGCATCCTGTTCTCAAGGTGATCAATCAGGTGCCCATGGAGAGCCCAGAAGAAGGACCTGTAGACAACAGCACCCTACCTGCTTATGACTTGCAGAAACTGGGTCCTGCAGGATCAGGCAAAAGGGCTTTCTAGTCCAGCATTCTTTTCTCCCCTCGGCCAACCAGATGCCCATGGGAAGCCCACAATCAGAATCCAACCACAACGGCAACTCTCCCCACCTGCAGACATGTCAGCTGACCCTCAAACGTTGAAAAAAACTGATGGACAGCAGAACGCTCCGCATCTCACCAGTCTTGCTCAGGTGTGGACTGAGAATGCGAGGCGAGAGGGGCAGAGAGACACTGGCTAGCCCTGTCCACAGCGCCCTTGCTCCTGCCAGCTGCGAATTCAGACCACTGTGCATTTTTGAACATTTTAAGTAGTAGTTGTTTTTACCTGATAATTTTATTGTTTTCTTTCTTTTTGAGGTTCTATTGCAACCAAGCAGTACGTAAATCCTGATAAATAAGTAATATTTTCTAACACATTGGAGTGTTATATACATATTTTTTATTTCCCTCTTGCAGTTTATGATTTCTAAGAAACAGTTAAGATTTATGTTTTAAAGCTTTTATTTTTACGAGATACTCATCTCTCTTTTTCTCTTGTCAGCTTATCCATCAACTATAATAGGCCATTATTTCCCCCAGTGTTCTAAAATAAGCAAAGGCAGCTTATAGCCTCTAAATGTATTACTAGTTATATATGTACAATTACTTCCCAAATGAATATATTCAGCCCATTAATCCTATCCTATAGGGTCATTTCCCTAGTTCCAATACATTAATTAACAGTACAATCCGATGCATGTCTACTTAGAAAGTAAGTTTGAGTTGCATGGATACTGGGAATTCCCAGGAAACTGGGAATAGGATTGTAGCATTTCAGTGCAATCCCATGCATGCTTACTCAGAAGTAAATCTGACTGTGTTCAAAGGGACTTACTCCGAAGGAAAGTGTGCACAGGAATACAACCTTAGTCTGAATCACTGCAGCTAATCAGTTCAATTTCTAGTTCCAATAAACTCACTACATTTTATTTATTGTCCAATTCTGATTCAATATAAATCCATATGGCTCTTTTAATTCATTTCATTCCGAGCTCAATTTTAATTCAGTTTTCTAATAGCAACTGCAAGACTTCCAACACTTTTTAACATCCTGGTGTACAACCAATGTTAATTTCAATAAATTCAGTAAATCTAGTTCATTAAACCCAGCCAGTTCATTACATCTAATTCAACACAGATCGATAGAGCTCCTTTCAGTACATTTCATTCCAAAGTCAAAAATTGATTCAGTGTGCTAGGGGCATCCATTAAACTGCCTCACTCTTTGCAACTCTTAAAAGTTCAGTCTTCCTCTAGTCCAGCCTTCCCCAACTTGGTGCCCTCCAGGTATTTTGGACTGCAGCTTCTGTGAGACCCAGTCAGGTTGGCAAAGACAGGTGCAAATTCCCTCCCTTCTTGACATCACCCATGTCTGAGCACATCAATGGTCCCTTGAGCCCAGCACAGTTTTCCACAGTGGCCAACCATATGAATGCTTGCCTCCCATCAACTGGTATCTTGAGATGCTTTGCCTCTAACCCAACAGCAGGGCTGGGGAACTTGTGGCTCTCCTGATGTGGATGGACTCCAACTCCCATCATCCTCCACCAGCATAGCCAATGGTCAGGGTTAATGAGGGTTGTAGTCTAGCAAGTTCTAGAAGACAACGGGTTCCCCCATTACTGCCATGAACAGTGGTCCATACCCATCACCCCACGCATCCCACAAATGACGCTTCTAACAAAGCTGTCCAGGTGGGTTGAGCTACAACGCGTGGTCTGCATGGTGAAGAAACTGCATGGTTTCATCACATGCAAAATTATGGATGGATCTACTTAAGCCCCAGAGATTGATAAAGACAAGGACCTGCTCCTCTCGTACTCCATTAGAACACAAGAAGAGCCTGCAACCTGTTCTCACAGTGACCAGCCAAATGTCTGGGGGGGACATTGAAGAAGGATCTGAGCACAAGAGCACTCTCGCCTCTGGTATTCAGAAGCATCGCTGCCTCCAGCCAGGGAGGCAGACCATAGTCATTGTGGCTGCTAGCCACTGATAGCCTTATCCCCCATGAACTTGTCTCATCCTCTTTCAAAGCCATCCAAGTTAGTGTCCATCACTGGAGGGCCACAAGTTCCCAAGGTTCATTTAAAAACAGAACTTTAGATTCTTTCGTTCTTAATATGAGGAAGGCCCTTATGGGAACCCATGATCTCTGACAGCCCCCACCCCAGATTTAGTCAAAACATGGTCCACCAGTAATTAGCGTGGAACTGGGGAGACCAAGGTTCAAATCGCCACTCAACCATGCAGCTCACCAGGTGACCTTGAGGGCCAGTCACTTCACTCTCAGCCTAATCTACCTCACAGGGTTGTTGTGGGGATTATATGAGGAGAGAGAGAACCATGTATGCTCACTGGAGAAAAAGGTGGGATACAAAGGCAATCCATAAAATAAAAAGAGTAACTAAGCAGGTCGCTACAGAAGGCGAGAGACAGACCCCCTCTGATGCCTCTCTAATGCAAACATCCCCCTCAACGTCTTTTGCAAACTAAACCATTTCCGCCCTTAACAAGCTAATGTGAGCAGCTGCATTTGTATCCGGTAGTTTCTCCAGACACATTTCCCGACTCCGCACCTCCTCGTGCTACTGCTTTCCATGGGCCTTTCTCTTCCAATCGCAACTGTCAGGCAGCAATTTAGCCTTTATCTAAAGTCAGCCCTGGGCTGTTCCCTAAGTTGGGATTGCCAGAGAGATCTATATTGCTGAATTCTTTTGAGGTTTCTCCTCGTGTCTCTTTTCATTAAGAGGCCTGTCCGGAGCCAGGCGCGTCGGCTCTGGTTTTAGAAGCAGCAGGCCTAAAAATAATTGTGTGACAGGTCTCAAGGAGAGCTTAATGTGAAAGCTAAATTTGCTGCTGAACGGGCATTCTGATTTGGAGGCGCCAGCAAAGAGGTTTATTAAACTGAAGGTCGTCAAGGGATGCATGTTTGCTTTTACTGCCTTCCAACCAAGCGTAGATGAGACCATCAGAGCTACTTGCTACTGCACTGCACTGCTTTGTTTTAAATGTTTCTGCGTCCCAATTTTAAGATATTGGGCGGCATCCAAAGTCAGTCCTGTTCACCCATTGAAACTGATGGACACAACTGATTTGGATACATTCATTTCAATGGATCTACTTTGAGAACTTGGTTGGGTGCAGTCCACTGAGTAGCAGAGCAATGTGCTGCTTTGTGCTGGACTGGAGGTGCTGGTTCCCCTCTGCTGACCTCTGTGGACTTCGCATGGGCTGGTGGTGGCCAGCAAAAAGCCCCAAAATGGGGCTTTCAAGGGGTGAGGTGAAGCTGG
Organism: Podarcis pityusensis; assembly: GCF_964106645.2. Lineage (NCBI taxonomy): Eukaryota > Metazoa > Chordata > Lepidosauria > Squamata > Lacertidae > Podarcis > Podarcis pityusensis. Next base: position 14,638,962 of record NC_138039.1, read on the forward strand.
CTCAGGATCTCTTGGATCCCAAGCTGGCAACACAATCACTGCTGTGACAACTCTAGGCTGGCACAGGAACTGTCTGCCCTCTCCTTCTGCCCCAGCCATTGCTTGCAGCAGGGCTGCAGCTGTTGCGGTGATGGTGGCTCCATTGGCCGTGGTGGGTGGAGAAGTCTGCACTGCAGCTTAAGTGGAGCATAGAATTGTAGCATTGGAAGGGAACCCAAGGGTTATGCAACCCCCTGCGATGCAAGAATCATGCTTGGGGCTGCTTGATTTTGGCAGGAATCTCACCACCATGGATATCCCAAGGGACTTGTGCTCAGGGGACAGCACTCTCGGGCACTTACTGAGGCACCACACCACAAGATCACTAACCCATGTTGTTTCCTCCTGCACCTGTCCTCTCCATGTAAGCAAGCAGATTCCATTTGCCTTGGCACCCTACCCCCCTCCCCATTTCTGAGCAGTGGTGTTGGCTGGGGCCAGAGGGACAGGGGCAAGCGACCGGCCAGTGGCTGCAGCAATAAGTAGGAGATGGCACTATGGAGCCAACACCGCTCACAAGCCAAGCTACACAGCAGCAAGAAAATGGTCATAATTAGGCATCCTGCAATCCAGCATCTCTCTCCTTGACCAAGGACACCACCACAAGTAGCTCTGCACTCCCTCTTCCACCCAGGGCAAATGCTGCCACCTCTCCTGTCCCTGTAACTTACAATCTGCTTTGGTTCAAAGGCCCCACCCTGTCAACAGAAGGGCAGGATGCACAAGGACATCTCAGATCAAGGGATAAGGCAACAACTGCGAAGCTTTTTAGCAGATCCCATATACTCTGACTATCCTCATTTGCCAGCAAGAAGTCCCTATTTTATTTTATTTTTTAAAATTGTCCTTGAACAATCATTGCCCCTATCCTTGCCTTAGAGGACTGCTTTGCTATATATGTTAATGTGAGCTACCAGTGTCAATAAGGAAGATTCAACACCTCTTCTCCAGGGGAGGGGATGCAGCTCTGCGGCAGATCATGTACTTGGCAGGCAGAATTTCCAGCCCTCGCCTTCTCCAGTTGTAAAAAAAAGAAGTCATTACATAGAAAGAGCTGGGAAAAGTCTTTGCCTGAGACCTTGGGTGCGGCCAGCCAGAATGGACGATGCTGGGGTAGATGGACCACCGGCATGACTACATACAAGACATTTGGAGATTTAGGCTCTATGAAAAGGATAGGAAATTAGGAAGGTGCCTTATGTACCATCAGACCATTGGTCCACCTTGCTGGCTATTGTCTATGCTGACTAGGAGTGGCTCTCCAAGTAGGGATTAATGTGGGATACAGAGCACGTACTCTACCACTGAGCTATACCTCCTTCCCTAAACAGAGGGTGCTGTCTTGCACCAAGGCAGAGGGTTGGATCATCTAGCCAGCTATCGCCCGCCCTCTGCCTAGCCAGTGTGATCCCTCCAGATCTTTCAGGAGGTAGTGATGGCCACCAACTTGGATGTCTTCAAAAGATGACTAGACAAGTTCATGGAGGGTAAAGCTATCAACTAGCCACAGTGACTATGCTTTGCTTCCACGGCTGGAGGCAGCACTGCTTCTGAATGCCAGCTGCTAGAAACTGCAGGAAGGGAGAGTGCTGTGGAGTTCAAGATCTTCTTGTGGGCTTCCCATTGGGGCAGCTGGGTGGCCACTGGGAGAACAGGATGCTGGACTGCATGAGCCATTGGCCTGATCCAACAGGCTCGTCTGTTCTCACGTTCTTTGCATAGCACAACTCCCACCATCCCTGGTTGGGACTGATGGGGGCTGTAGGCCAGCAATTTCTCAGCTTGGTTTGCAAATGCTGGAGAATAATCCTGGGACGTTCTGCATGCAGAGCATGTGCTTTGCTCCTGAACAGCGACCCTTCCCTGCCTTGAATAAGGTGACTTCAAGACAGCTCTTACTGCAGGGGGATGGAGCAGGAGAGGAGAGAGAATTTGGTGCCTCACTTAATATACTTCTGATTATTACTCATTTCTCCTCCCTCCCGCAGTCTCCTCTCCCTCCCCGTGTCCTTGTCTGGGTGCCATAGGCGAAAGAGGCTTTGCAAAGACGGCGACGGCAGAGAAATGTTTGCTCAAGAGCACGTTGGCTGGAATACCAATGTAACTAAGCAGCGATGCTTAACAATGTGTGCAGGGTGAGAGGAAGGGAGGAGGGTGTGCATGTGTGTGTGTGTAATAATGCTGTCATGGAAGAAATAAACAGCCAGGGATCAGCTTCTTTGGCAGCCCAGCACATTGCAATTCTGAGCATGGTAATCTCTGTGATCAGCACTTGTGATAATAAAGCTCTCTCACACACAGAGGGAAAACAAGCCATAGGATGCTATCCATTGATTTTGAAAAGAAAGAAAGAGAGGGAGAGAAAGAGGTCAGCCTTGCTTATTATTGTAGGCAGGTCTGAATTGGCTGGCCTTTATTATTTTGTATTAGCATCAAATTAGAATGTTTCTCAAACAGACTGGAACAAATCCGGCCATACCAGCGGTCCCTGATATAAACAAGGGTCGGAGAGGGAGGAAGATATCGCAAGGTGAATGTGGAAGCTCTAACCCTTAACTACAACTACCACAACAATCCCCTTTCCTTGGAATGGTCAACTTCTTAGCATAATGCTGAAAACCAACATTACAGCTGCTTAGTTGCCTAGATCCACCTGCATGCTCTAGAAAAAAAAAATACATTTGCTATTCCTTCTTTAATGATTTGCTATCCAATTTTTATTGTTATTTTTAGTGCATACGGGTTGTATCCATGGCTGGTCCTCTTCAGGTTAGACCCATCAAAGTCATCTAAAAGGCCTAATTTAGATTCATTAATCTCAATGCATCTGTTTTGAGGAGGGCTAGCAACTCTGTGCATTTTTCAGCTATGAGCATTGCTGTTGGTTCTTATGTTTGATGTACATCACCCTGGTTGTTCCTGCCACACGAGGAAGGGCCATTTATAAATAAATAAAACAAGGATAGTCAATATGGTGCGCTGTGGGCCTCCAGCTCCCATCACCCTGACCATTGGCCCTGCTGGCTGACAGGGATGATGGGGGTTGGAATGCAACCAGTTTTGGTGGGGACTACTCCTGCTGTAAAACCATCATGTTGATTTTAATGGGTTTCTGGCCCATTTGTAGCAAAAGTTGATGGAAAGATCCTTTTCATGAGCCCGCAGAAGCCCAATCAGCTGGCATGGCAAATCCACAAAACAATGTGGGTGGCTGGCTGGGGGGAGGGGGGGGGGAACGACGACATTCAGTAGAGTTTGTTAAGGAATCTTTACTCATCTCTGTAAATTTTGGACGTTCTTACGTAATGAATGTGCCAATAAGGGTGAGGAAATTAATTCATGTGTGCTTGACTTTCTGCCCTGATGCAAAGGGTCAGGAAGCAAAATGATCTCGCGGTAATTGTCTGCAAGCAATTGAAAGGAGAAAGAGCTTCACAATCAAACCTAGAAGGGAATAGAATATTAAAAATTTTAAAAACACTTTGGAAAAGTGTCTTCTTCTTCCCCCTGATCCTTCATCCTTAAATTTCTAACCAGAATGGTGACTTCAATATTCATGGTTCTATTGTGACTGGCAGACAATCACATAAAACAAGATGGCACCCACAATGAACCTGGTGGCAACACATATTTGCATATCTGAGAAGCCCTTGCTCACTGGTCTTAGGAACATAGATAGCAGACCACTGGTCCATTGAGCTTAGTATTGTCTACCCTGGCCAGCAGCAACTCTCCAAGCATTTCTTTATTGCTTTGCCACAATGTTTATACACCATCTGACTGTAAGAAAACCTCTCAAAGCGGTTTAACAAAAAGGGCAGGGAGTCTTTCCCAGCCCTACGTGGAGAAGCCGGGTATTGAACCTGGGACCTTCTGCATGCCACTGAGCTACAGTGCTTCCTATCTTGACCACCTGGTAATTGGATTTGATATCCCTGACTGGCAAACATCGCACAAACCTCAACAGAGCAGTCATCAGTCACCCATGGAGTATTTTAACTGTTACCACCAAGTACTGGGGCTTTTAATTACAGCCTGCAGATTACGGGCAACACAGATGAAGTAAACAAAGCAAAGCTCCTGTTTGGAAGCTTCCCATTCCCTTGTATTTACATTTAGAGAAGAATTATGTCACACACACACACACACACACACACACACACACACTGGAAAGCATAATCTTAATTTCCCCCTTCAGATACTGATCCAGGGACCAATTATACAAGATTTTTACCAGTAGGTGAAACAACTGTCACTTTTCATTACAAAGGCAGCCGAAACAAAAGGTCCACTGGGACAGCAGAAGCACACTAGATTAAATACATATTAACTGGTGGCCTCTGCTGTCACAACACTGTCTCTCTGAGACAGAGCTCCCTCCTCCTCAGCAAACTGGAGGATGAGGTGGTCTGTAGCTCCATAATACAGCATCCACTTCGTTCCTGGTTCAACCTCTGGTATCTCCAGGTTAGGGCTATGGAAAAGCCCGGCCTGAAATCCTGGATAGCTGCTGCCCAAACTAGTTTGTCTGATTTGTTATAAGGCCATTCAGTTTGGAAACCGCAACAGGTGAGGGCTGGAGAAAGGCAGTTCGCACACCTTGACATTGATCCTACAGACTGATCATTGCATGCTGATTCATTTCCATGCTTAGTCAAACATGCTGGTTGTTAATCTTTAGGCACCACAGGACAAGGTTACCTCATGGATCACCTCCATCTATATGGATTTACCTGAGGCCTAAGAATGGACCCATTGCTAGCAAAGGTCTGGTCTGTGGGTAGCAGGGACAGGCCTTTTCAGTGTTGGCACCACGGCTATGAAATATTTTCCTCTAGAGAAGTACATCAAGCCTCACCTCTTCTCATATGTTGATAAGCTATGGATACTACTTCTTTTTTAATTCCAGAAGAGCTCTTATGGTCAAACCTTCATGGTTTTATACTGGTTAATTGGATTACAACACACCCCCTCCCACACTTTATGATTTCTTTTACTGCTTTTGATGTTTGATCTCTCCTTCTAAATAGCAAAGTCAGATGGGGAGTGCCAACAGATACATAATCAAAAGGGGACAGTGAGAAACAAGAGGGAGGTGTCAGCATGCTCAGGGGACCCCCCAAGGTTTGCAGAAGTATAAAAAAACATTTTAACATCCCAAGGGGTGTTGGTAGAACCCTCCCTATGTCCCCTGATTATTCTTTTTGGGGGAGGTCGCTTGAAACCTTGGCTACAACCCACTGCTTGAAATCTAGGAGGAATGTATACATGTATTATGGTGTAGAGGTGGAAAAAAAAAACCTAGGTCATTCCTCTCTCTCTCCATGTCAACAGATATTCAACTTGGGTTTTTTTTGGTTTTTTAAAATGCTACCCTCTCTGTATTCTTGAATTTTTAATCCCAAGAACCACAGAAGGCTAATGAAAAAAAAACACCAACAACTTTAATTTGTTTTACACTGTTGCCGAGATGATCTCAAAAACATGATTTCACAATAACCTTATGGGCCGTACCCAAGAGACTCGGAATAAGAACACACACCAGATGCACTCATGGTGCTTAAGAGATTCAGCCGAGAATTTGGAACTTGGTGACTTTCACTGGGGCCTTGTCTCCTTTTTCAATCGACTTGTTTCCTGCATGCGTTAACTTCCAATATCACTTACATTTGTTGTTCTTATTACTGAAAGAGAAATAATGACCTGACATATAAGGGAAAGCTATGCTAAATGTGACCTCAAAGTGGACAGACAATCCTTGTATGGTGTGGTCCTAGCAGTGTGCAAGATTCCCACCCCACATTTACTCATTCCATTTAGTTGCACTATTAAAACTTTCAAAGGCTGGTTCATTTGCTTTTCATTCATCTCCACAAGCGATTCCACACTCGTTCATTCATTTTGTTATCCACGTTAGATTCCCATTGCTTTCAAAGGGAGACCCAGACAGTCTTCTGGTGCCTTTAACTCCTACATTTTCCATCCAAACAGCATGAAACTGCTAAGCTTTCTACTCTTCCTTCAATGCACCAGACCTTTTCCCAGTTCAGGCACATTGGTTGGGAATATGTCCCTGTTTTAGAGGCAATTAAATAAGACAAAGATCCCATTGGCTTCCCACTGTTTTCAGTGTGACTAGTAATGCCCGTGCTTTGATATGGTGTAATACTGAGAGGCATTTTAATTGATGTTTGATTTTATGGTTTAAACTGATTTTTATTTTCTCATATTGTATCTTCATATACCGCTTGAGAGTTGTAGTTAAGTGATCTATCTATCTATATCTATCTATCTATCTATCTATCTATCTATCTATCATCTATCTATCTATCTATCTATCTATCTATCTATCTATCTATCTCAAATTACAGTTCCCAGGAATCTTTGGAGGAAGCTGTGGCTGTTAAAGTGGGATCATAGTGTCTTGTGCAGATGTGCCCTAAGTCCAAACCAGGCTAGGGGAAGAGGGGAGTGTTAAGTTGCGGGTGAACATATCAGACGACACAGCAATTCTTCAAACAGCTCTTGTTTATTCACAGGCCTGAACAGAACTGAACTGAAGGGTTCAGCCAACTTGCTTATATAGAGCTCCACTACAACGCAACAGTAACCACTTTCTGTAACTATCCAATCACTGAACGTCACTTTCAATCCCTTATTTGCATATGTGGACCTGAGTGAAAACTATCTACAGTATCCCCCTGCTGGCCCAGGGTGAGAACTTCAGTACATAACAGGGGGCCTTTACAGTATACTCTCCTAAGCCCTTAGTTCTCTTGAGCCTGCCGACACATCCCTTGTGTGCATGGATGACGCCATGTTGGCTAATTAGGATTCACACTCTGAGAATGAGTTGAGCATTGTATAGGGATTAGCAGAACAAAAAAAAAAGTGCCCAAGATGTACACGCCAAGAGCAACAGGTGAACCACAGAGGTTCGGCGTAACTGAGAACACCAGGCTGCTCTGTGTGCTTGTCAAAAACACAGATAAGCTGCAGTCACTGCACCTAAGCCCTCCTTTCCCCATTACAAAAGAGCGCAGCCATCAGCAATGAGTTAAGGCTAAGCTAATAGCTGGCTACAGGATGCAGATCAATGTAATCTGAAGCAGAAGCCGGAGCGGTTTCAGAACGCTGGTTAAGGCACACCTGAGAGAACACAACAAGATTTGGAACAGCAGGGCGTATATTATCTAGGCTTCAAAAGGCGTGCGTGGAAAACGTTATCAGGTGTGTAATTAGGGTTGCCAGGTGGCAACCCGAATATTCACTGCATCCCTTTGAAGCTACTGGTGAAGGAGGAAACACTGTCACTGCCTCATTCCCTGCAGGTAGTTTTCTTTTGCTCATGCCCCCCCCCCCCTGTTTGCTGTAGTAAGCAGGGCTCCAGGTACATGCGTGTAGTCAGTGGGGCACCCCCCAATCAATAAAAATACTTAACTGAGGTTCTGGCCCCCAACATAAATCCTGGCTAGGCCCATGTCCAGGTGCGCTGTATGTTTTAAGGTAAGAGGGTTGCTCTCGAGCCAAATGCAGCCCCACAGGCCTCTTCAGCTGCCCCTCATGATTCACCTCAGGCCACCCCTCTGCTCATGAGTCACCAGCCGTGTTTGGCATTCTCATGGAGAGCTTTTGCTTGGATGGCATGCGTCCTTGAACAAATGCCCTTTGCTTGTCTGGATGGAGGACAGAGAAGACACTTAGCCTCCTATACAAAAGGTGAAATTTTAAATTCATTGCCCCTCCCACTTTATGCCCCTGGCCCCACCCACCCAACTTGCATGTTGCCCAGAAAGAAATGTGGGTCTCAGTTGAAAAAGGTCCACCAACCCTGTTTTAAATTAACTAAGTGAAAATCTGTGGTGCATGGATGTGTAAAGCTCATTGGTGCCAACGGGGAGCTTCCTGTGAAACTCAAAGCAACTATGCAGGAGCAGTTGTTGTGAGGACCGTGGCAGGGAGAGGGAAAACTGGACTCCCCTACAGTCTCAAAGCTGCTCAGGCTCCCTCATTAAAGCTATTTATTAGGCGTGTGCAGTGGGATCAAGATTCAGTTTGGATCCTACTTCAGGAACAGCCTGTCTCATCCCAGAGTGTCTCGTGCACTGCCCAGTTTGACTCCAGCTCCAGCTCAGAATCTGCTTCATGAAAAACAATCTCTGTTACTTCCTCATCACTACTATGGGGAGTCAAAAGCAGCTCAAACTTCCATCCTCCCTTTTTACAGAAGTGGATGAAATTTGCAGACATTGTAGCCCCTACAGAGTGGTTCAAACGTGCCAATTTACAGGCAGGGAAGTGTTTCTAAATTTTGATTTTTATATTTAAAGAGGAAATATGCACAACTTGAAGGGACTCACAGAGATCCCACTTCAGCTTGGACAAGCCCCTAAACACTCCAGGGCACATTGAAACTGCTTGCAACTCAGGGTTTGTACAAAGACTCCTACAAGACTCAAGTTCCCCACCTTTGCCTGATGATGGTATTAAGATAAACACCTGGAACCCATTTAGTCTCAGCATGACGTAATGATTATTGGCTAGTGGTGATGGAGAGGCAGGATTTTCCCACTGATGGCGCTTGGTATTAGGGAATGTACTCACTGCTGAAAGATGAGAGGCCACATCTGTATTGGTATTCTGCCAGCTTTTGAAGATTCCCTTATTTTATACAGGCCTTCCCTTGGTTCCCTTGACCTAAGTCTATTGCTTTACTTCCTGCGCTGTTCAAACGGCCATGTTTTATTGCAAATTTTAATTGTGGCTGCTTGTACTTTTAAGACTTGGTGGGTGCTTTTATACTTGTAAACTGTTTTAGAAGCCTATTTTGGGATTAAGCAGTATATAAAACTAATCTGAAACGTGCATGCAAATTACATTCGTATACCAAGGGTTGCATAGAACGCTTGTCCTACTCAAGAGTAGACCTACTGAAATTAATAAGCATGGCCAACTTAGGGCTGTTGATTTCAGTGGGTCTACTCTTGAGTAAAACTCAGCTGGAGGCCATGCATACTGTCACATGTAGTTTGGCTCATATATCTATATGAAGATGTTGAGAGCCAAACTGGAAACCTTGCCAATGCAAAGCCTGAGCAAGTCTTCCGCCTGAGCTGCTATGAGTTCACTCCAGCTCTACGAGACAGAAGCATTTGCATCTCCTGAAAAGCAGCAAGCAGAGCAGAGGAAAGCAAGAGGTGGGGTGTGTGAGAGAATGGACATTTTAACTAAATAATCCTGAAGTGAAGGCAGCGGAATGCTGACGGCTCCCATTTCCCCTGATTATGTAGGTCAACTAATAGCCATCGTAATGCTCTTCATTCAAGCACATGGTCATTAAATCATACTTTAGAGAATCCAAAAGAGCTTACAATGTATCCATATGGTCCACAGCTGGTTTTATCCAGCACTAAAGCAAATGGGTAGATTGGTTGAGGGAAGGGGGAGGGGGGAGAGGAGGCCAGAGGATGTTCTCTCAGCTGACAGGATTTAATTGAGGGAAGGGAACCTGCCAACCACCGCTCTTTTGAGAGCTCCTCTGGAGGAAGGTAGAATTTGCTCACGGACGAAAGCTCTGTCAGCAGCTCATCCTCATCAATGAAAATGTTGCGATTGCCATACACCACTGATTGGCTTCATTTGGACAAGGTTTTTTTTGTTTATTTGTTTTAATTGTGAGAACAGGATGCTGGACGAGATGGGCTCCTGGCCAGATTCTTCAGGGCTCTTCTCTTCTAAAGTGGTAATACTGTACCACTTTCAGCAACCATGGCTTCTCCCAGAGCATCCTGGGAACTGTTAAGGGTGCTGAGACTTCTTAGGAGACTGTGATTCCTTTTGCAAAACCCCCCCAAACCCTACAATTCCCAGAGTGGTTTAACAATCTATCCTTCTTCCCAGGGAACTCTGGGAATTGTAGCTCTGTGAGGGGAACTGTGGGGATCTCCTAACAATTCTCAGCCCCCATAACAAACTATAGGTCCCAGGATTTGTGGAGAAGCCATAACTGTTTAAAGTAGTTTAACAGTGCTTTAGCTGTATATAGCAAACAGGGCTTAAGACTGCTTTAGGAATGAGGGGCCGCCATCTTGTCCTTTCCCTCACGCTGCCATCTTAATCTGGCCCTGGGTTGACTGTCTCAGTGAAAACTAGGCCAGCGTCCTCCTTTCCTTAAAGAGTGGCAGAGCTTTGCTTCCTCACAATGGAGGAAAACACAACATTTATAGACTGGAGGCTGAAAGAATCCCTTGTTCCGCAGCTGCAGATTCAATGAGGTTGTGTTGTAACAGCCGGTCTCTGAATAAACCCCGTGCAGAAGGGCGACTGGACTGCCCTTGTCGGAGGTCCAAAATACAATGTGGACAAAAAACAGATTTGTGAAATACTACAGTGCAGCTTTCAGTGCCCTGTGTGTGTGTGTGGTTTTCCTGGAAGAAGACAGAGCTCTTCTTTATGATCAACAGGAAGTATCTTCTCTTTTTTTTATACATATACTTGCTCAAAATTAACTAACTGCCAACCTCCAGTGCACAAACGCGGCATTGTTGAAAGAACGGGTAACAAAAAGAAAAGCACATTTCCCCTCTTGCCTCCAGTACAATTTTAAAATAAAATTAAAATGAGGTGTTTATCTCAAAACTCATTGCGGTAAAACTGCAGAAAAATGATTATAGGGTAGGGGGAGTTTCTTGGGCATAGGAACTGAGGATCATTCACTGTACCCAACACCTAGTCCTGAAACTCATGAGTCATCGCAAAAGGGTTTTCTGTTGCTCTGATGTTTATATCCATGTGCATATTTAGCAGGAAGAGGGGGTGAGGGAGAGCAAGGCCCTTTCATCGGTCTGTCTTGGCCCCTCAACACAGCCAACTCCAGGTTTGAGAGGTCCCTTGGAAAAATGCACTTCTTGGGGTAGGAAAAGAGAACAGTGGGCTTATTTAATCATTTATTACTGAAGATTTATACACAGATTCGTGCATAGCCCTCCCTCTGATCTGCCCCATGGCTCCAATCCAGGAGGCAACTGATCGACTTGTCCTCTCAAGAGCAAGCAAGGACCTAAAGTAGCATCACTTATCTGATCATTGTGGTAGCTTGCAGTGGCTACTAAAAATTTTTGTGGTACCTTACAGCAACACTATGTTTGAGACACTGAGGAAAAGGAGCAGGCTTGTTTTCTGCTGCTCCAGAGGGCTGGACCTGAGCCAATGTGTTCAAATGGAGATTCAAAAAGCATCCTGGGAACTGTAGTTTGTGAGGGGTTCTGAGAGTTTGTCAGGAGACCACTATTCCTTTCATAGAGTTACAATTCCCACACTTCTCTGGGGAAAGGAATTCATCGCTAAACTACCCTGGGAATTGAAGCTCAGTGAGGGGAATTTTGTGTGTGTGTCATAACAACCTAAGCACCCTTAACAACCTGCATTTCCCAGGATTCTTTGGGGGAAGCCATGATGGCTAAAGTGGTACAATAGTGCTTTAAATAGATGGTGTGGATATAGCTTCAGACCCCAGCAGCCATAAACACTCATTCTGTAGCTTCACCAAGAACGGGTGAAATAATGCGAGTAAGTGTTTCTTCCATTAATTTGCTTTGACATATCTGTATGTCATGGTTTCCATGTTAGCTGCCTGGGGAGGTTTTTAAATTTTATTTTTTTTAAATAGAGAGAGAAATAAATATAATGGTGACTGCAAAATATCTCACTCCTAACCAATTCCTGGAAAAAAATAAGTCATACTGTAGCTCTAATAAACTAAAACTTTCCTCAAACTATGTGAATTTATTAACTGACGGAGCCACTGTTCTCTGGAATCCCCACGGAATGAATATTGGAGACAATTAATATCCATGACGTTAGTAATGTAACGGTACTGCAGCAAAAGAACTCGAGAGAGAGAGAGAGAAGAAAAAATAATTTTTTTTTTTGGTTTGGCTGAATCAATCCTTCTAGTTACAAACAGCCAAGACTGCCAATTATTGCTTATTACTTGTCCCCAGACATTTGATTAGGCTGCAAGAATTACTCTTAACATGAGAAATAACCTTTTTTGAGATTACCTCATGAACAGAAGCTTTCGTTGGCTCATCCCAGCAAATTTCTGCTTGAGGGAAGCTAAGCTAGGGTGAACAACACTAATTAAAATGCCTCGGTGTAAAATTAGGGGTTTAAAATAAATATCAGAAACCCATGATATGAAGAGGACTAGGAGGCTGATTTCTTCTACTATTTTTTAATAATGGAAGTCTGATAGATTTATAGGCAATTAACTAGCTGGCACCGAAAGTTGCTCGTTGCTTCACACAGGAGTTACTACTGCCTCCCTGAGTTCCTTTTTGAAGAAGGGTGAGAGATAAATTATTAATAATAAATTGAAATAACAGCAACAATAATGATGACAGAGACGAGGAACCTGCAGCCCTGTAGATGCTGCTGGACTATGACTCTGCTGGGAGTTGCCTGCAGGAAAGGAACAGAGAGCAAAAATGACGTACTTTGGCAGACCTTCCAAGTGTCCCTATTTTCCAGGGACAGTCCCAGATTTACAGAAGCCGTCTTGGTTTCTGATTTGATCCTGGAATGTCCCTCTTTTCCTTAGGACATCCCTATTTTCTTTGGAGAAATGTTGGAGAGTATGGAATAGGATGTGCTTATTTTCACTGGAGAAATGTTGGAGGGTATGGAGTTATGCGACCCTTGAGCAAAGGAGATGAGTAACTATACAACCTTTAGAAGACATCTGAAGGCAGCCGTGTATAGGGAAGTTTTTTAAATGTTTATGTTTTATCTATGTTGGAGGCCGCCCAGAGTGCTCAGGCAACCCAGTCAGACTGGCAGGGTATAAATAATAAAATTATTATTATTATTGAATAGGACACCCCTATTTTCATCAGAAAAATGTTGGAGGGTCTGCTTCAGCCCATCTAATCCAGCATCCTGTTTTCACAGTGGACATCCTGGTGCCTGCAGGAAACCTGAAAGACAGACCCAAGCCCTTGAGCACCCTCCCCATCTGTGTTTTCAAGCAACTGGTTTTCAGAAGTATGTTGCCTCTGACTGAGGAGGCCAAGCATGGTCATTGTGGCTTGGAGCCATTGATAGCCTTCTCCTCCACGAATTTGTCCAATCCCCTTTTAAAGCCATCCAGATTGGTGGCTTTCTCTGCTTCCTGTGTGAGCAAGTTCCAAAGTGAAGAAATACCGTATTTACTCATATCTAACGCTCACCTTTTTTGGCCAAATTATGTTGCGGAAATTAAGGTGCGCATTAGATTTGATTACATTTTTTTTTGTTGGTTTCAAGGTTCTGAAATTTGAGGCGCACATTAGATTCAATGGTGCATTAGGATTGAGTAAATACGGAACTTTATCTGTCCTGCATCTTCCAGCTTTTAGTTTCTCTGGAGTTCTAGGGTTAAGAGAGAGGGAGAAAACCTTTTCTCTAGCTGCTTTCTCCACACTGTACAATGTTTTAGAAACCTCTATCATATCACTTCTTTCTTGCCTTTTCTCTAACCTAAAAAGTCCCAAATGCTATAACCTTTCCTCATAGGGGAGTTGATCCGTCCCCTTGATCGTTTTGGTACTTGACCAGTACAAAGTCACTTCCTATGTTCCTCTACTAGTACTCCTTTATGTTTTATAGGCCAGTTTTAAATATATCTGAGCAGCAAGGATAGCATAAATGGATAGGTGACCAGATAATGGAAAGCAAATGAGTTCCTCGACAGAAGAAACACAAGATATAAATGCACATAAATAAATAAGACAGCTGGGGTTATGCCACCACCATCCCTCTCCCCTTCAGTGTATTAGGATAAGGCAGCAGAATACCCAGATCTAAAGTGCATCTCCTTGCTTCATCAGAGCTCTGGATAATTGGTATGCCCAACAGTTCTCTCACCGGCAGCCAGTTTTGTAACAGGTGGCCTTTTCGATCCAAGCAATCTCAGAGTGCTTAGTTTAATCTGGGGATAGGCTTAATATTTCTGTATTTTGCAAGCAATATTACCTGGAAAGGTTAAGCCTGTCAATAAATGTATATTTTAAATACAGCTTATATTTTATCCCATATGTTATAGCTACTGGAGCGAGAGGGCCATTTCAGTGCTATTTCCAAAAAAGAAACAAGCATGGGATGTTACAAATATATATATATACACACACACAGTTTACAGTTTTACAAAGCAACAGCAGGCATTGCTACTTGTGGGAAATACAGTGGTACCTCAGGTTACAGATGCTTCAGGTTACAGACTCCGCTAACCCAGAAATAGTACCTCGGGTTAAGAACTTTGCTTCAGGATGAGAATAGAAATTGTGTGGCGGCAGCAGGAGGCCCCATTAGCTAAAGTGGGACCTCAGGTTAAGAACAGTTTCAGGTTAAGAACAGACCTCCAGAACGAATTAAGTTCTTATCCCGAAATACCACTGTAAAGGTTTCTGCCCTATATGAAAACGGCCAGTGGCTCCAGTTATGGATGACTCATGCATATGCAAAAATGCCACATATTATTACAGTATCAGACCTTATTGGTTGTTCCTCCTTCCCGTGGTTAGCTTCCTTTGAGTGTCTGCTTAACCAGCAAGGAAAACCATGCCTCTTTAATTCCTCTGGGCTCCCTGCTGCCAGCATGAGGCATAACTGAACTGGGTTTGACCAGATTCTTGGACGTGGAAACCCAATTCCGTCTCTCTCTCCCTCCTGCCAGCTTTTCCTCTTCACAAATATAGTCAGCCAAAACTGTTATGATAACCCCCAAGGCTGTACTGAGCACTGTAGAAAGAGGGGTTTTTGTGTGTGTGGCTACACACAAACACAAAGCACTGCTTCTCGGGAAATACAAAACATTCAACTGGTGTGTCCATGCCAGATTACTAATGCATGCACCTCCTTCACACAGTGCAGGAGTCCAGGCCATGGTTGGCACAAGGGAAGCAATGATTTGGCCCCAATGTTTGCAATTATCTCATTAAAAAAGGGGGGAAGGGTGGAATACAAAATTGTTCCTAAGCCCCACAGCTGGAAATTGCAGGAGCTCTTTTCCCCAGCTGGCACATCCTGAATGCCATTTCACATTAAAGGCACAAGAGAGGTATTCTGGGAAGACAGAGGGTCACAGCCAGAAACTGGATTAGCGGACAGTGCAAAAAATATGCATAAGGTTGAAGAAACTGAGTACGTTTAGCCTGGATAAGAGAAGACTGAGGTGGTGGTGGAGGTGGGAATGACAGCACTCAAATACCCAAAGGGTTGTCCCACTCAAGAAAGCAAATACGGTTAAGACAAGTCTAAAAGGATACAAAATAGACACTCATGGCAAAGTCCCATTTAGTCAGCTGGGAAAGCCTGTCAAAACAAAAATGTATTCAGCTGCTTCCGGAAAGCTCAGATAGTGGGTGCCTTGTTGTATTTCAGCAGGAATGCTATTCCGCACAACAGGGGCAGCCCCACTGCTCTGGGTTACTGAGGAGTGGTCGTCTGAGATCTTTGGGACTTGAAGAAAGCCCCCTATACAGTGGTACCTCGGGTTACATATGCTTCAGGTTACATACGCTTCAGGTTACACTCTGCTAACCCAGAAATAGTGCTTCAGGTTAAGAACTTTGCTTCAGGATAAGAACAGAAATCGGGCTCCGGCGGCGTGGCGGCAGCAGGAGGCCCCATTTGCTAAAGTGGTGCTTCCGGTTAAGAACAGTTTCAGGTTAAGAACGGACCTCCGGAACGAATTAAGTACTTAACCCGAGGTACCACTGTAATTCCTTAATGGGCATAAGAGACAGAAAGGTGGGTTTCAGTTGGAAATTAGGAGAAACATCTCAATGATCAGCTCAGCAAAGGAAGCAATTACCTAGTGGTGTGGTGGGCTCTCCCTTGCAGGAGGTTTCAAACAGAGGCTGGACAGCCATCTGGCAGGGGTGTGCTAGCTCTGGATTTCCGGCACAGAGTAGGACATTGGACTAGATCGCAGCCAGGGAACCTTTGGCAGTGCTCTTGGATGCTCAGGTAGCTGCTGTGCCCAGAAATGCCCTTTACACAACCTCAGCTGCAGAAACCAGGTCTAGCCACTGTTGATGTATGCCAGGGATGGAGGACCCCTGGAAAGCTTAGGCTTACTGTTGGCACCAATGACAACAAACCCATTGGGATCAGCTGTGCTACAGACTTCCCCACTGAGAACTACACTGATTTGCTGTAAGCACAAATAACCCTTTGCACTGCCAGTTTCAATTCAAGCCTGCAATGCAAAGGACACTCCTCTGCAGGTGCTTGCAAAGGAAAACCTTTACGATGGGTCACCTGGAATTGCTGTGATGTCAAAGTGATTCACAGGTGGGAGTCGCTGCCCACCTGTCAAAATGGCCCACAGGGGTTGGAGGAGATTTGGCCCCGATAAGATTACTGCAATGCACCCTATGTGGGGCTGACCCCCAAATAAAATAAGGCAGCACGGGCAATTTTTGGCAGGACTCTTAAAGCAGTTGTGCAATGGGGATTCTCTGTTTAAGCCATGGCGAAGGCTGGGTTGTACTTCAGGGCATCAACTGAACTGGAGTACAGCAAGTGCAGAGTTGTATTTGTGGTCTGTGTCCCTTTTGTGTGGTAACTGCCCCACCACACATCTCTACAGAACAGGATTCACTGAGAGTGACCCAAAACATAATGTCAAATCACAGTTTCCCAGAATTTCTCAACCAACAGCCTCTGACAAGCCATGCTTTGTGAGCATCTGCTCAACAAGGCCCTGAAGACATGGTTTGAAGTTTGTTTGCAATCCATATTTGGGGAAATCAGTGCCAGCACCCTCAACTGACAAACCCTGGTTTGAGACATTGCTCTACCAGGGGATTATTAATCTTGGGAGATTATGAAGAAAGACAGGGCGAAAGGTAAAGAGCAGAAACTATGGATTGTATGGCTATGTGGAACACTCAGCATGGTATGGAATCTACTGCTACTGCAAACCATGGTTTGACGGTGCATTTGAACCAGCCCATTAGTGAAATTATGCCCTTCTAATGAGGCGTGTAGGTGTCCCCTTCAGGCTGTTTAAAGTGACAGAGAATCATAGAATTCACAGAATCATAAAGTTGGAAGGGACCCTGAGGATCATCTAGTCCAACCCGCTGCACTGCAGGAATATGCAGTTGTCCCACGGGGGGGGGGGGTCGAACCTGCAACCTTGGCATTATCAGCACCATGCTCCAACCAACTGAGTTATTTGCAAGACCTGGCTGACATGGCCAGCAGTTCCCTCCTTTGTTACCAGAATGTTGTGCAAAGCCAGATTCTGTTGCTGCATTGGATTGGTGCTGAAAGCTTCTGTTGCTCTTACATGAATTTGGATGGTGGTAAGGATGATTGGATTTTGGGCATCCAGTTGACATTTTCTGAGCATTTCTGTTGAAAGGGGGGCAGAATGTGGGGAATTAATGCAACATGCCAATAACTTTTCACAGTTGTGTGCTATCCCTTTTGCCAGGAGAACTGACCCACTGCTTTTGCATTAGCTTTTGAGCTTTATGTATTGTTTGATAAACGGCTTAATGTTCTCCCCTTTCTGCCCTGCACAAATATGAGTAATCGTGTGCATTGGACGAGACATGAAGGCATATATTTGGGAAAGCAATTTACAGCCTTTTTACATCAATATCTTTTATATTGCACCGTTGTTTATGCATGTTAAGCGTTGCTGCCGTCCCTGGGAATTCCAAGGTGAGCTAGGTTTGTAAATCTAGCCGTCCCGTTTTATGAGAGGATGTGTGCTCAAATACTTTCAAGCAATGTTAAGAGCAGCACCTTGTGCCACACACACACACACACACACACAAGCATGTAAATATTGGACATGCAACATTGTTGTTGTTTAGTCGTTTCTGACTCTTCGTGACCCCATGGACCAGAGCACGCCATGCACTTCTGTCTTCCACTGCCTCCCGCAGTTTGGTCAGACTCATGTTTGTAGCTTCGAAGACACTATCCAACCATCTCGTCCTCTGTCGTCCCCTTCTCCTTGTGCCCTCCATCTTTCCCAACATCAGGGTCTTTCCCATGGAGTCTTCTCTTCTCATGAGGTGGCCAAAGTATTGGAGCCTCAGCTTCAGGATCTGTCCTTCCAGTGAGCACTCAGGGCTGATTTCCTTCAGAATGGAGAGGTTTGATCTTCTTGCAGTCCATGGGACTCTCAAAAGTCTCCTCCAGCACCATAATTCAAAAGCATCAATTCTTCGGCGATCAGCCTTCTTTATGGTCCAGCTCTCACTTCCATACATCACTACTGGGAAAACCATAGCTTTTACTATACGGACCTTTGTTGGCAAGGTGATGTCTCTACTTTTTAAGATGCTGTCTAGGTTTGTCATTGCTTTCCTCTCAAGAAGCAGGCGTCTCTTAATTTCGTGGCTGCTGTCACCATCTGCAGTGATCATGGAGCCCAAGAAAGTAAAATCTCTCACTGCCTCCATTTCTTCCCCTTCTATTTGCCAGGAGGTGATAGGACCAGTGGCCATGATCTTTATTTTTTTGATGTTGAGCTTCAGACCATATTTTGCGCTCTCCTCTTTCACCCTCAATAAAAGGTTCTTTAATTCCTCCTCACTTTCTGCCATCAAGGTTGTGTCATCTGCATATCTGAGGTTGTTGATATTTCTTCCAGCAATCTTAATTCCGGCTAGGGATTCATCCAACCCAGCCTTTCGCATGATGAATTCTGCATATAAGTTAAATAAACAGGGAGACAAAATACAGCCTTGTCGTACTCCTTTCCCAATTTTGAACCAATCAGTTGTTCCATGTCCAGTTCTAACTGTAGCTTCTTGTCCCACATAGAGATTTCTCAGGAGACAGATGAGGTGATCAGGCACTCCCATTTCTTTAAGAACTTGCCATAGTTTGCTGTGGTCAACACAGTCAAAGGCTTTTGCATAGTCAATGAAGCAGAAGTAGATGTCTTTCTGGAACTCTCTAGCTTTCTCCATAATCCAATCCAATAATCCAATTCCCCTTCATGGATCACTGCCTTGCCGTGGCGAAGGGGCTTGAAGAACTCAGAGAAGCTATGAACTATGCCGAGCAGGGCACCCAAGATGAACAGGTCATAGTGGAGAGTTTTGACCAAACGTGATCCACCTGGAGGAGGAACCGGCAAGCCACTCCAGTATCCCTGCCAAGAAAACTCCATGGACAAAGACAACAGGCAACATTAGTAATATCTATTTTAAACTCTGATCCCCCAAAATGCAGTGCTGTATCATAGGATTGGAGGAAGTCTTACAGACCACCACACATTCAGATGTGGAGAATATTATATTAGTTTTCCCGATTATAATGCTAGTGCTTCTGACCCATTTTCTTATGTTCCATCCTCACTGCAGTAGCTGTCTATGGAACTGTGGCTTTTTGACCGATATACTGGAACGTCATACATGTCCTAAAAACCAATGGACAGGGTGTAACACAACAATTGGAGTCACTGGACAATGTCACTACTCCCCCATTTTTTCTGCACATGTGTGCTTCTGTTCCCCCCTGAATCTCCCAAGAAACAGCAGGGAAGAATCGTATGCCAGTAAAACACCCCAAATTTTGTCCCTCTGTTCCAGCAATTTTCTGGGTTAAGCAGCTGCAAATATTTTTTTTTTTCTGGAATCAAATAACATGGAAATAAACTCCAACCATGCGCTATATTCCATTAGTTCTCCAGAAGTGGCTTTGATGTCATGTGGAAGCTCACATGCCACGCACAAATGGAGAAACTGAATAAACTGCCTGGTGAAGCAGTCCAAATCCAGCCTTCTGCTTACTTCATGAAATCCAAAACTAAAAACGCTCTTGTCCCCAGCCTCCACTTGAAGAACTCCTGCAAGTCCTTGGTTCCATCACCTAACTGAAGAGGTGCCAACCTTTATGGACCAGTGGGAAGATTTCAAATTTTGAGAGAGTCCTGTGGATGCCAATCAGAAAGCAGCTGCGATGGGAGTGTGGCCTAACACAACATGGCTGCCATGGAGGACATGTCTTCACTCAAAATTAGAGAGCAGCTTTCCCCATACAGTGGTACCTCGGGTTAAGTACTTAATTCGTTCCGGAGGTCCATTCTTAACCTGAAACTGTTCTTAACCTGAAGCACCACTTTAGCTAATGGGGCCTCCCACTGCTGCCGCGCCGCCAGAGTACGATTTCTGTTCTCATCCTGAAGCAAAGTTCTTAACCCGAGGTACTATTTCTGGGTTAGCGGAGTCTGTAACCTGAAGCGTATGTAACCTGAAGCGTATGTAACCCGAGGTACCACTGTAATTGCATTTCCATACTAGAAAATGCTTAACCTGTGGAATTTGCCTGCCATACAGCTGCTTAAGGCACAAGAATCAGAGCTTTTTTCCAGCCAGAACTTGCCGGAACTCAGTCCCGGCACCTCTCAGGTGGGTTCCATTGCCATAATAAGAGAACAAGGGAGGTGTTCATGGTGAATTCTGGCACCTCTTTCTCTAGAAAAATAGCACTGACAAGAACACAGTTTTCCTCCCACACCAACCCATTGCCATCCTGTATCCACTAACCTGGGAGGAAGCCCCATTAAACACAGAGACTCATTTATGAGCAGACGTGTACACCATTGTACTATAAATTAACTGTACAGTACGGTGAATTCTTAACGAGTGTCTGGCTTTCAACTGCTGTTTAAGCCTCTTGGCAAAGTTTTCAAATTTGCCTTTTGGGGGGAATGGGTTTCTCCGTCCACCCTCACTTATCGCAAAGCAGCATTTGCAGGAAACAACTTCTAGGGACCACCTGATCTCAGTCGAAGCCACCACAGGAAAGCTGCATCCTAAGTGCGAGGGGAAAAGGAAGGGCAACCAGAAAGAGGAAAAGTGCACAAAAGAAGAGGGGGGAAAAGCAGACCTTTGGGACACCAGGGATTCCTATTGCCTGGCATCCAAACAACTCACTGGAAGTAGCTTTCCTTAGCCGAATTATCTTTGCACTTTTTGGGGGGCTTGGGGGAGGAGAGGAACTACACATGCAGCTCATAACAGGACTGAATAAACTTAATACCAGCCACATGTAAAATTGGCACAGCCTGAATTGAGCCTGATCCATCCATCCCTAGCGGCACGTGCAGCCAAAAGGCTCATTCCCCTCTTGGCTTATTAAGCTGATTGTCCAGACACGGTCAGTAGCAGCGCCAACGATTTTGAGTGCTCCACGAGGCTCTATTGCTCGCAATACTCAGCGTTTGGCATTTAAAAGGGTGAGGGAGAGTCACAATCCATCTTCATAGCTTAGTCACCTAATTGGCTGCTGAGAGTTGGCTGTCTCCCTGCCTTTTCTTCTCCCTTTCTACTTTCCTGCTTATGAATTGTCCAAAAGGCCCTTTAAGTGAAATTGGATAGGCTGCAAAGTGTTGGTTTCATCTGTTTTTGCGTGTGCGTTTGTTTTGTTTGCAGTTTAATCAGTATGATCCAGATGCCCGTGCGAGGAAACCGGAGCTCGATTTTTAATTATCTCTACTTTGCCTGAGTTAGGAATTCCCGGTAGTGCTGTCTGCAAAAAAGATGCCAAAACCCGCATTGTTCTTTAATTAGCTGTTGTAATTGTTTCAGCCTAATCTCCGTGATTAGCAGCAGCATTAAATACAGCAGTAAGAATAGACCTGCTCTCTTTGTGCTGCCCTGGTAAGCACACGCCTTCTCCCTTCTGGTAAGGGACATAATATA
This sequence comes from Podarcis pityusensis, assembly GCF_964106645.2. NCBI lineage: Eukaryota > Metazoa > Chordata > Lepidosauria > Squamata > Lacertidae > Podarcis > Podarcis pityusensis. The sequence goes on from NC_138039.1 coordinate 14,660,720, forward strand.
AAATCAATTAGGATGCCAACCGGCCTTTGATTGGAAAAATGATTAAGACCAGCTACCATGAAGTGCAGATGGCTTTGTGGGGTTGCTTTATGGGCACCCCTCCACCACCGGGGTGGCTTTATAGCCTTGGGATTTGTGGGCTGGAACAAGAAGGAAGCATGCAGAGGTCTCTTATGATATTTCCTTCCTCCATACAGGTTGGAGCAAAAGGCAGAGGAAGCCCACCATTGTCGAAGGCAGTCCACCTGTGAATGTGAGTAGCTGGAAACCACAGGAGGGGAGAGGGCTGTTGCATTCAGGTCCTGCTTGTGGGCTTCCCAAAGGCATCTGGTTGGCCACAGTGAGAATGGGATGCTAGACTAGATGGGATACTGACCTGACCCAAGAGACTCTTCTTAGCTTCTTAAGGTTGATGGGGAAGGGAGAGCTGGGTCACATCACTGGCCCAGCCTTTTGACTTCAGCACCACTGGAAGAGGCAACTCCATGTGATCTGGAGCCCTGATTGCACAGAGGAGGCTGCACAAATACAATTCAGACCTTCACCAAAGGATGGACCTCCAGCCAGGCATGGAGCTGGTGGATCGGATGGAGTGGTGGATACAGTCATTTGTAAAAGATGACACTAACCGATGGCTAAATATTGCACTGTACGCATGTAAAAATCTATCACAGCCCCCCGTCTCCTTCTTAGTCCAATATCTGCAAGTGATGAAGCAGAAGCTTGCTTACAAGAGCTTCCATTATAATAAACCAATTAGCTAAAGCCCTCGTTGACCTGAAGCGTGTGTGTTGACCCCAGAACGCCCACACTGGTGCCATCTCGTTGGAAGCTGCCAATATCCCCTTCTGAAGCTTAGGGCAGAGATGGGTAGGCATTAGGCTTGCAGGATTCACCTTGCTACTTGCTAGAAACTGCAGATTAGGGGTGCGTGGATCTGTCTATTTTCATTTCTCATTTCCCCAAACTTAATTTCAGTTCTGCACACTTCCACACCAGCTTGTGATTTTTTTTTTTAAGTTCTCATGAAATTTCATCAATATTGCCATAAGAATTTCTTCCAGAATATACAGTTGTATGCAATTTTGTCTAAAATACACATTTTAAATTTTTTTTTACACAGCAATTTCCCCAAATGTAACGTATTTCCAAGCTCAGGCACCCTATATCTGCACTTTCTGGAAACAAGTGAAGACAGTTCACATTGTCTCCATATGCAGACAAAAATATATGGACAGTGGCATTAATAGAAAAGTTCACTAAACACCTGAAAGCCCTGAGGGGTAAACAAAATGCAGATGACTTTATAAAAACTTGGTATCCCTTCACTATTTTTCAACAGACAATTCTGCAGTGCGGCATCTTCAGCACACACACCTGCAGCTCTGGAACAACATCTTCCATTAAAAACACTGCTCCGTTCCCGTGTCAGGGAGAGAGATGGAGGGATTACAGGGAAATGCTATTGTAACTTGTGACGTGTATCTTCTTAGCTGTATAATTTCAAAAAACGAAATAAAAATATTTATATTAAAAAAGGACATTTTGTTCAAACAGGCTTTTATCAAGCTAGATAAATGGGACTTAGTCGAAAGGGTCTGCTTTGTATGGATTTAATATTGTGTTAGATGTTGTTGTTGTTTAATCTCAAGACTTCATTATGAAGTTTAAACAGCCCTCCAGTAATAAAATGAAAAAGAAAAGAAAAAGTATAAAACAACAACAAAAACAGAGTTCACAGCCCAAACTGCATCTTCTGCCAATTTCTGATGAGTGAAATACAGACTTCATATGCAAACCGCTTGTCATTTTTCTATCAGTAGCTGCCCCTTTGACCATATCACAGGGAGTCCTAGGGTTTGTCTTTAAATATCTGGTTCCACAAAGTAATGTTTATTCTAATTCCTGGGGAAAAAACCCTGACTTATAAATTAAGAGTATCTCTGGATGCAGCTGAACCTATGGAGTTTGCCTCCATTTGTCGGCCATTTGTTACCTTTATGATAGGTCTATTATGGAGATGGAAAGTCCCAATGAAATACGGCTTTATTTTTGTATTCATAGCATTTATTTTGTTCTTTTTCTGTATCGGGTCAGTTTTTGTTGTTAACATTCAATTCAGCATGTAGTCTCTTGAGAATGTACTTTATTTTATGAGGTAATGGCTGTTTTTGTTTTTTAACCGCTTCTAATAATCTAATGTGTAAATTGCCTCATGACTGTTGCTTGGAAGGCAATTAAGGAAACGACAATAATCGTCGTAACAAGAGCTTAACCCCACAGCTCCTTGGGTGGAAACGGTGACTTCCACCCTCTCCAACGGCTGCAGAGAGGATGCCAGTTCTGAGGCTTTGCCTCCAAGAAAACAACTCCAAGCCACATGTCCTTGTGAGGCTGCGACACAAGCAACTTGCCAAAGGTCACATTAAAAAGTCACCATTCGAAGCAGGATTTAGACGGCACCCTGGCTCGCAAGTCGAAATAAGATGATAATGCTCCCAGTTTAATATCATTCTGACAGTTTTAAAAGGTCAAACTGTGAAGAATGCTGTATGTGCTCAAACTCTTTGATTGGGATAAATGATTTTTTTTTATTAAAAAAAAAATGTGGTGGATGGCCGGGGGGAGGGAGGGGGGGAGAAGACTTCTGCCAGTCATCAGTTTGATGCCAAAAATAAAAGGTGGCGACCTCCATTTCTTCCAGCTCTCAAATGACACGTTTCTGGGTTTTCAAAGTCAAAAGAAAAAGGCAGCTTTGAAAGGTTACCATGAAGCCGATCTGGAGCTTACTGATAAAACTTAATTGATTTGTTGCCGCTTTATTATCAAGATTTGAGGTATCAGCTTTCTATAAAGTTATTTTCAGGTTCTACAGAAGTAGGGGCTATGTAACTTTGAAAGTTTACACGACCCACAGCTGTCCTATTAGGGTGCGTACATACTATTCATTCGAAAAGCATGACTTCTGCCAAAGAATCCTGGGAACTGTGGTTAATCCCCTACAGAGCTATAACTCACAGTACCCTGAACAAACTACAATTCCCATGGTTCTTTGGGGCAAGACCTGCATGCAGCCTTCTTGAGCTTCGGCCATGGTTCAAATGTTTCCTTGGCTATAAAGATTTTGCGTGGACAGGAGGAGTCTCCCCAACCCCAGGCAACCCCCGAGTGGAATAATGACTCAAGACAACGTGCTATGGGATTAAAATTGGCCACAACTTTATTAAGTTTCAGATGTAGGGAGAACCTGGCTCAGGCATTGGGCATTTATCTTTCCCAGTCCCCAGCCGGGGCTCTGGGAGACATCAGGGTTATCCAGAATGTGTGGGGATTGGGCTGGTTCTGGAGAACATATGTTTTGCTACCGTTTTGCCACCATCGCAGGGGAGAGCAATGACAACCTCTTGGTGTATGGCCAATGCCTCCCCTCAAGACCCCTTTAACAGGGAACCCTGGGATCACTGCCGCAAGGGGGGGGGGTCACCGCTTTATGCCCCCCCTTTAGGAAGATAGTCTAAAGAATTCTGCCCAAGGCCTGAAACTGCCAAAGTTGTGATGTTTTGCTATGGGAAAGGCAAAACCTGCCAATGCAGGAAAATTCCTTTCCGACCCTTCAACAGCGACCATGATGTAGCAGCGCCCGCGTACCTGTGGAGAAGAGGCTAACCTAAACCATGGATGGGGAACTGTGGCCCTCCTGATGTTGCAGGACTATAACTTCTGTCATCCCTGAACCACACAGCCCACCTGCTAGTTGATATGAGTCAGCTGTTGTTGGGGTCTGCCTACGGTGCAAACTGATTCTGGTAGGCTCCACCACCTGACTACTGGCAGAGGGGTGCTGTGGCCCATCAGCCCCTGAACTGGATTTCTGATCCAAGATCCCTTAAGAGATCAGGAAGGGCACTCCTCCTCACTAATGTTGCAGCCTAATGCCTCTTCTGCCAATGGAACGTTGTGAAGATTGCTATAACATACCCAGCGTGCACACTGATTGGCTCCTAAGTTCCCGCACAAATTCTCAGTCTCACATGCAAATGCAAAGCATTTCCTGCCATATGGGAGACTGAGACGCTGGCTGCTCTCCCTCCACTGCTGGGTGGCAAAGGCCAATCCCTGGGAACATGGAATTATAAACTGATTGATGTGGTTGACTTTACTGATTATTATACTGAGGAATATTTCAAAAAATAATTTCTTTTACCAGATATCAGTGTCTTGATATTTATGTCTACTGTCTTATTATTATGAACAGTTTCAGTTTATTCCATTGTTCTGTGTATATTGTGGTGTAATTGTTTCACAGGCTGATGTGTTCATTGCTGTTACACGTTTGTCAGTTTTGATAAAAATTGCCTTGAGCATAATAATAAAAATGGAAAGGGAGAATATTTATGAAACTGACATTAATAAGACTTCTGGAAGCATCAACGAGTTGGGAGTTAATACTATATCATTGTAAGATTTTCCAGTAAATCCAATTTATTAGTCTAATAGTACAAACTGCATGGTTAACTGCTGCCTTTCACTCATCCACCCACACCCCTTGCTGGCAACATATTCTAGATCAGCAATGGCCTGATAATCACTAACTCATCTGGAGAGTAGATAATGGAAGACCTAAAGGAAAGCTATCAACTGATTTGATTTTTTCTTGCATTTACTTTGAAGAACATGGGAAGCTGCCATATACATACAAAGCCAGACTACTGGTCTATCTACCTCCGTACAATCTATACCTGTGTTTCCCAAACTTGGGTCTCCAGGTTTTTTTGGGTTACAACTCCCATCATCCCTAGCTAGCAGGACCAGTGGTCAGGGATGATGGGAACTATAGTCCAAAATCGGCTGGATACCCAAGTTTGGGAAATCCTGGTCTACACTGATTGACAGTGGCTCTGCAGGGTTACAGACAGAGATTTTCCCAGCCCTACCAGGAGATGCTGGGACTGAACCAGGGACCTTCTGCATGCAAGGCAGATGCACCACCACTGTGCAACAACCCTTTGCCCCAAACATGGCCAACAGCAAACTAAAGCTGGTGGACAACTAGCAATGTCCCATGATGCTCTTATCCTGAAATTGCTGCTCACAAGTATTGGACATACAGATTATAAGAGGAGTTATGAAATCAGATTTCTTTTTATCCACCCTTCCTTTCCAGTCCTTTAGCACAGGGCAGCCAGTGCCCTTCAAGTGCTGTTGGACTGTGACACCCATCATGGCATCACAGAATTGTAGAGTTGGAAGGGACCCAAACGGTCATCTTTGTGCAATGCCCTGCAATGCAGCCAAAACAGCTAAACAATCCCTGTCAGGTAGCCATCCAACCTCTGCTTAAAAACCTCCAAGGAAGGAGAGCCCACCACCTTCCAAGATAGTCCATTCCACTGTCAACAGCTCTTACCATCAGAAAGCTCTTCCTGATGTTTAGTCAGAATCACCTTTCTTGTGATTTGAATCCAGTGGTTTGGGTTCTACCCTCTGGAACAGCAGAAAACAAGCTTGCTCCATCTCCATGTGACAGCCCTTTAGGTATTTGAAGATGGCTTTCATATCACCTCTTGGTCTCCTCTTATCCAGGCTAAACATACCCAGCTCCCTCAACTGTTCCTGATAAGGTTTGGTTTCCAGACCCTTGGTCATCTTGGTTGCCCTCATCTACACACATTCCAGCTTGTCAACATCCTTCTTAAAACTCTGGTACCCAGAACTGGACTCAGGACTCCAAGTGATACTATTACTTCCCTTGATCTGGTACACAAAACCATTAGCTTTTTTTCACTGTTGCATCACTGTTGACTCATGTCAAACACTAAGACCCCTAGGTCCTTTTCACCTGAACTCCTGCCACACCAGGTGTCCCCCATCCTATATTTATGCATCGCAGCCGACCACTGCTGATGCTGCCTGGGGATGATGGGAGTTGGAGTCCAACAATATCTAGAAGGCATCATGTTTACTATTCCTGGCTTAGTACCACCATTATTCTTCAAACTTCTGCAGCCAGAGGTAATAGGGCTTTACAACCTTTCAAGAATCAGTTGCATTCAGAGCATGGACAATAGCCCTGGCTGAAAAGCTGACGTGCCAGATTCGTGAGACCAAAGGGAATTCTAACCCCCATCTTTGCTATAATGTGTGGCAAACATTTTTGGATTATATGCATCAAGAACATTGTGTTTATAACCTCCTGAGATCTCATGGCAATATGCAGGGGGGGGAACTGGAGTGAACTGTAGGAATTTGATACAATATTTTAAAGCAAAGTGGTTGATGTGTTGTGCAATATGGTGTTTTGTGTGTGATGTGGAAAATTAATAGATTTACATTAGATATTGCTACACGCACACAAACACACAAAAAATCAGCTGCATCGAGCATTTCAAACCTGCTATGTGCTCTTCTTTTCAAAACATACACACATGGGAGTAAGTGCAATAGTTTAAGTCAGAACCTAATGCAGAGTTTGCTTGACAGCCATGGGAGATTTCCTCCTCCGTACTTTCTGCTGCCAGCTTTGAACATGAGAAATATGGCTTCAGAAAAGAAGAAGAAAATGCAGCAAAAACCAAATCTTTTTGCCTCCGATGATCATCTCTCTTGATGCTCAAACTCTGGCCCTTTCACAACATGCAAAACACGATCATTTGAGTTTTGTCTCCCCGGTAAGCCCTCCTTGATCTCAGTTCCTGCTTTTGAACTGCTTTGACTCGGTCTCAGCACCGCAAGGTACAAAGACGGCGCACATGAAAAGCTGTTTCCCGGCCCCCGTAATAGATCTCAAATAAAAGAGACTAGCAAAACAGTTGGCTGAGAAGTCCCGGCTCTGAAACACACCCAGCAATTCCCCCATTTGCTCTTATCCATATGCAGAACCACACACTTAATCTCTATCTTAATTATTTAAGAACAGGTGTGCATGTGTGAGTGTATAAGCACAGTTTCTTCTGCCTGCTGGAAATATTTATGTCCTCCTGGAAAAAAAGTGTGTGTGTGTGGGGGGGGGGACCACAGAGTCTTTGAAAGCCAGCTGGCATTCGCCTTGGCACTCACTTAGCAAGGAATTAATACGCATGAAGGCTGAACTACATTCGGGTTGGGGAAGGCAAATTAGAAGGGCAGATGCCAAAGACATTTTATACACGCTCTGTGGCTAAATGGAAAACCACAGGCCTCAGGCTTGGCAATTCCTGACTTTTAAAATGCTTGATGTCTACTGTAGTCAACTGTATGCATGCACACATACATGCGCACACTACCTAGCTGTGTTCAGGGAGGAACTGAGGCAGGAAAGATTTACCAATCTCGGTGAGATTGGGTGCCATTTTGGCTCCCTTTCCCCAAACCACCACCATTAGCATTCATGTGACCAATTGGATAACTGGCATTTTTTACAGCTGCCACATGACTTTTGTTCCACGCTTCCAAGGAATCCAAGCTACAGTGTGGCAGCAGGAGCTACTCTCTGGAATTCCCTGCCCATTGATCTCACTACACGCATTTTTGCACACATTTATTGGGCTGGAGAACAGCATTGGAAAATGCAAATAATTTCCTGTTTTGAAGGATGCTTGCATTGTACTGTTCCAGAAAGTGTGAATTATTAGGCAGGTTCACTGTTATATTCAAATTAAATTGAATTTGTCCCCCATTCCTAAGAGGCATGCTGCTCTTAAACCCCCCCCCTTTTTTTGGTTTCTAAAGTAGGTTTACACTGCCTTGAATCATGTTCTCAGGGTAGTTTAAACAAAATGAATAAAATGATTAACAACAACGCACACACTACACCCACTGATGACAAAATAAACTGAGGTCACAAAATCACAAAAGTAGCATCGGCAGAATCACTTGGCAGAACTGAAATCACATCTAAAAAGCTTTGGAAAGGTCTTTGCCCGGTAATAGCGCTGGTTGTTTTTACTCAATGATGAGGTAAAGTTGTGGTAGACACCACTCCCACCAGTACACTTTTTAAAAGCCATTCTATGCACAAGCTGCAACCATCCTCTTCCCTCTTCAACAGGCGGCTATGAAATAGCCACAGAAAACCACATAAGCCAAGTTCCCTTTAACAACCTCTAAAACCTACTGCCCATGGGCAAAAGGTGAAGCAGTTTAACAACAGCTTCATTGTGGACTGTAGCAGGCACTCAGCTTCCATGAGCTGCTGCTGTGACATCACAGCAGCTAAGCCAATGGCATAAAAAGAAGATCTGTCAATAAGAGTTAAAGGTTGTAGGCAACTCAGAGAAGATCTGCTGAAATTAAGTTTGTGAAGGCCACTAATTTCAATGGGTCTACTCTCAGTAGGACTAGCTTTGGATACCACCCTAAGAGATCAGGAGGCAAGGGCAGAAATACTTATTCTAGCTGCCAACGATATCAGACACACTTGAGGCAAACGGATTAAATCTGTGCCATCTCGATGCATCCCTGTCACCAAGATAATTGTCACCCCCCCCCCCATCAAAGAAATGAAGAAGGGAATTTAATGACACCATCACACAAAGGGCTGCAAATATATGACTCAGTCATTTATGGAAGCCTGATGAAATTGTTTTGTTGTTTATAGAGTTTGTATGGATGGTTTTATTGTTTCAGAGTTTGCTGAACTGATTTTATTATGCCTAGAGCTTGTGTGTCTGTCTTGTACTCTGTTCTCCCCACTCTTACCCACTTCAATGGCTTTATGGTGCAAAGTGGTCCAAAATTTTGTTTAATAAATAATAAATAAACTGAACTTGTCTCTCACTGAATATGTGAAACACTTCCCATCGTGGTGACCTTAAAAGCAACGTCTGACACACGATGCATTTTTTTACACTGAAGGTGAAAATCTGAAAAGAGACGCCATTGTCTTCCTTCCCAACGTGCCATCTGTCTGGGAGGATGAGCAAAGAAATAAAGAGACGATACAGAAAGTGCGGTACAAATAGGTTGCTTCACCTCCAAGGTGGGAATGACATCCTTAGAACTGACAAAATGTACACTTTTCAACAAGGCACAGTCGAGATGTAATGACAGGCGACATCCTGGCTTTGCTGGCTTTCAAAGGAAGGGCATGCCAGAACATCCCAGAATTTGAATAAAGACTTTAAGAAGAGGACATGATAATAAAGAACTAACCTGGGTTTCCAAGCCTTTGTAAGGATTGAGAGGCTGATCCTGCAAGAAGAACACAGAAGAATAAATGGATTATTTCAAAGAGGCCAAATGCAAGTAGACATACCTATTATTATTATTATTATTATTATTATTATTATTATTTATTAATATTCATAGTATTGGGGGGGTTTTTTAGTCCACAAACATTACATAAGCCAATACATTATTTTTCTGCTTTGTTTTTGACATTTCCCTTTCATTGAAATTCACTAAAATTAATTATCTAATTAACTGTGTAAGTTTCGGTTGCAGCAAATAGCAAGACAAAAAAGAAGAAGAAAAAAAAATATTTCATTGGAAGCCGAACTGTAGCAGAATAGAAACAGTGCTGATTGCCATGAATCCAGAACAGGATGGAAATCGCTGCCTCCTTACATTCCTGAGGATAAGCTGGAGCTGCTTCGGTCCCAGAACTGGGATCAAGAGCAGCTCTAAATCCCTGTCCTCTGGCTCAAGAGGAGGCTGAAAATGTTCTGGTGGTCTCCTCACTGCATAGTGTAAGGCAGTTTCCATTCAATGGTGTGATGCGGAAGGGGAGCAAGTGCCTACCCCACCCCTTAATGTCCTCAGACATAATTTCCAGCAGGACGGAAATGTTCAGCTCCAAGTTTTTATCTCAGTCAATGTATGTCAGAAATAATCCAAGAACAAAGGGTTGTATCCAATGCTAGTACAGTGGTATCTTGGGTTAAGTACTTAATTTGTTCCGGAGGTCTGTTCTTAACCTGAAACTGTTTTCTTAAACTGAAGCACCACTTTAGCTAATGGGGCCTCCTGCTGCCACCGTGCCACCGGAGCACGATTTCTGTTCTCATCCTGAAGCAAAGTTCTTAACCCGAGGTACTATTTCTGGGTTAGCGGAGTCTGTAACCTGAAGTGTATGTAACCCGAGGTACCACTGTACTACTCTGCGTACTAGCCACTATGACCATGTTTTCCAGAACTCAAATTCTGGGAAGAAGATGGGAATTTAAGAACCCTGCCCCCTCCCCAAGCTCAATGAGATTTTTCTTTTTTTAAGGAAAATAGTTGTGTGGTTTGTTTGTTTGTTTGTTTGTTTGTTTGTTAGTTAAGTACAAAAGAAACATGCACACTTCTGCAAAACATCTGTGCTTGATGGCTGCAGATATTCCTGCAGACTCTTTTTCTATCGCACCCCTGCTTAATTGGAAAGCTTAACGAAGTGAAACCAGGTCAATGATGCTCTCTCTTTCATCCATCACGCCTGTCGGAATTAGAAGGCTTCTGTTTACAGTTGGTTCCTGCTTGTCACTTCATGGGGGGTGGGGGCTCACCCCCACTCCCTCCGAGATGAAGAATTCTAACCATCTTGGTTATTGCAGCTACCTGCAAATCTACTCCTGAAGAGCCGCCGGCAAAATAGCAACAGGTAACTGTCATGCTCCTCTTCCTCTTTACGAACCTGATGAGGCATGGCTTTATAGCTGCACGATTCCATGCTAAAAGAAACATTAATAATTCTGGGAAGCAACTTTCGTATTCATCTAGTGAGGACAGGAAGCTGATCTATCTGGGTCCTCGGTATTGTCTATGCCTATTGGCAGCAATTTTCAGACAGGAGTCTCCCCCAGCTATATAGTGGTACCTTGGGTTAAGTACTTAATTCGTTCCAGAGGTCCGTTCTTAACCTGAAACTGTTATTAACCTGAAGCACCACTTTAGCTAATGGGGCCTCCTGCTGCCGCCACGCCGCCAGAGCACGATTTCTGTTCTCATCCTGAAGCAAAGTTCTTAACCTGAAGCACTATTTCTCGGTTAGCGGAGTCTGTAACCTGAAGCGTATGTAACCTGAGGTACCACTGTACTTCTTGGAGGTTGAACATGGGACATTCTGCATACAAAATCTGCGTTCTACCACTGAGCTGTGTCCTGTCCTCCAATGACCAGTGGCTGCATTCGGTACTCGGGAAGTTGCATCATACCAAGTGAGGCCACTGGGCCATCTAGCTGGGAGCTGCCTAAACTGACTGTCAGCTCTGCCATGACAAGGGTTGGGCTACACGCCCCCAGCAGCCCATTCCAGCTCTTTATGATTCTTTGATTGATGCGTCTTGCTTAGCAAAGCTACAGGGATGCAGTGACAAAGCTGAACAGGGACATCTGCACTGCCAGGTAAGACCCAGAAGGTTAGCAGCTCAATGGCAGAACATCTGCTTTGCACGTAGAAGGTCCCAGGTTCAGTCTCTGGCATCTCCAGGTAGGGCTGGAAGACAACCTTGTCTGAATTCCTATTACGTCCTTGCCAGTCAAGATACATGGAACTGAGATAAACAGGTCTGACTCAGTCTGAGGCAGCTTCTGATGCCCTCTTCTAAGGTCACTTTCCTGGAAGAGGGCATTGAAAGAGTTTTAGGAAGAAGCCATATCAGTAGAGAGAAGGGTAGTCCTCGAGATAAGCTGGGTGGAAGGGAGAAGGGGAGCACTGAGCATCTTCCAAGCACTTCCATGCAGTGCTCTGGGATGGCAAGAGGGCCCCCATCTCCAAGACTGCTGTTTGAACGCCAGTTGAAGTCCCAACATAAATACGGCACTGGCCCTTACATGTTACAAGAAAAGCTACTTCAAAGAAATCACTCACATTTTGGTTACTGCCATTACCAGGACTAGTGTCGAAGCTGGCACTATTGGGAACCTGCAGAGGGCCCATTATTGTCCCTGGATGTCTTGCCACTCAACTCCTCCATCATCTCTTAGCATGTTCCTCTCTCCAGACAAATGTGAAGAGCAGGAGTGGGGAACCTCAGGCTCTCAAAACTCCCCTCAGGCCACACCTCCTCTCCCCAAACCACTTCCCTCACAAGCCCTCCTTCACACCCTCCTTGAGTGTTTTTGCCTGGCTGGAATATGAATGTTGTTCTCTCTGGCTGGTGGTATGGACTTGGACCAGAGGGAAGGGGGGGGGCAATAAAATGGGTAGTGAGGAGGAAATGAGCCCACTCAGGTAGGGGCTTCCAGTTTGGGCATCTTGCCCAAGGGTCCCCAAAACCTGGGTCCTGGCAATGGGCATTGTGACTACTGGCCAACCATCCCATTGTCTGGCAGATGGGTGGTTAAGCTGTCCAGAATGATTTTGTTCAGGCCCTGTTAACAGCTAAGGAAGGCAACATGAAAGGAAGAGGGGGGCAAGCTCCAGGTGCACCCAAACTGTATTCCAAAGAGACAGAAAACAATTATATACTTAGTTCCTGGCACCAAACTCGTCTGTCAAAAGGAGGAATAATTAAACTATTCACTGCACTGGGTATCACCGTTACATTATTATGATAAAGTTGTCAGAAACTATTCATCGCTAATTTGATTTTGAACTCGGAGCCAAGGAAGACTTATGCTATAAGCTACACGGAACTCTGCATGGCTTCCAAAAGCAATCAAAAGCTCAACTCATGAAACAGAATTGCTGCTACTTTCTCAACACAGCCTGTCAATTAGAAAATTCTGGGCCCCTCTGAATGCTTGACGTTTCTTACCCAGTTTGGGGGCCTGTTTATGGACCTATAAATGGACTTTGACTAGGTTACCTGAAGAGCTGCCTGCATACATGGACAGCAGCTTGGGCCCCAATGCCCTCGAAGGGCCCATGGGTGGCCCCTGCCCTGGACCCTTAAAAAAGGATAATGGGAGTTGTAGTTCAACAACAGCTGGAGGGCCAAAGGTTCCTCACACCTGCTGCAGAGGTTTTTCCAGTAACATTTCCGGTTAGAAACTGATAACCTTCGCATCAAACACCAGCCCTGGACCACAGAGCTTAAGAGAATAGACCACAACAGCTTCTATTCTACAATTAAGGGTGCTATCCAATTAACAAAAGTGAAGATTTATATATATATATATATACACACACACACACACAACAAACAGAATTTAAGCTGCTAAGAAGGAGGGAGAAAGAAAAGTCAAACATCATGGTGCCTGCAGACCATATTGTGTGGTCTCGCTCCCCAGGGTTCCACCATTACGACCTTGGCATGCAATAATGTTTCTTAAGTGTTAGCTTAACATGCTGTGAGATAATGGAATTCTAGGAGAGAGCAATGAAAATAGGTGGAAGCAAAGCTTGGGTTTGCTGCCAGAAAGTTTTGATGTCCCGGGGAGCCTTGGAGCCTGTCCAAAACAGAACAGAGATGCAGAACTGCTGACTGAACAGAAGATATATGAGTGTGTGTGTGTGTGCATGCACAAATACCCTCGTGCATGTGCAAATACACAGAATAACTGAAAAGATTAAACTGAAACAAAAGCAAAACACACACACCTCATATTTGAGACTCAGGTTCAAATCTCCATTCAGCCATGAAGTTCTTGGGCTGACCTTGGACCAGTTACTATACCACACTTGGCAAAAACAGTCAGCGGTGGGTCAGGATGAGATCTTGAAGACTGAAAAAAGAGCCCATGTGAAGTTGTCACCTGATATCATGGTGATATCAGGTGGGCAATCCTACCCACCTAAGAAAAATGGCTGGTGGAGGGTGGGACAAATCTTCACCAGGTTGAATAATGTTCCCCACCCCTGTTACACCTGCCTGGGGTCTCAGGCAGAGGTCTTTCCAGAACATGCCACCTAATTCTTTCAACTGGAGATGCCATGGACTGAAGCTGGAATCTTCTGCATCTGCTCTACCACTGAGCTTTGGGGGACTTTTTAATCACATAAAAGGTGAGTAAGAGAGGACACGATAAGAGTGTATGAAGATGGTAAGCGTGTGGATAAATGATAAAGAGTGTGGATAAAGTGGGCTGAGAAATATTCTTCTCTCTCACACACAGAACTAGAACTTGAGGCCATCCAACAAAGATGAAGAACAAACAACAAGAATAACTACTTCACACAGCCCACAGTTAAACTGAATGGAACCCAACTCCAACAAGATGGAGTGACAGCCACAAATCTGGATAGCTTTAAAGGGGGACCAGGCAAATTCATGGGGGGACAAGGCTATGTTCTCCTTCCACTGTTGCTGAGAATCACAAGTGGGTGGAGTGCTGCTATGCTCAGGTGCTGTTTGTGGACTTTTCCTAGGCATCTGGTTCATCATGGGGGGAACAAGATGCTGGACTAGATAGGCCTTTGGCCTGATCCAGGAGAAGGGGTCTTCTTGTGTTATAAGCACAAGACTTGAAACGAGTCCCTGGGAAGACCGTCTCACCGCAACCACAAGATGTGTAGAGTATAGACTGCAGTTATTCAGCGGTTGAGAAACCACACACTGCACCTTTCTTTAGATCAGGCTTTCCCAAACTTGGGTCTCCAGCGGTTGGACTACAACTCCCATCATCTCAAGCTAGTAGGACCAGCGGTCAGGGATGATGGGGATTGTAGTCCAAAAACAGCTGGAGACCCAAGTTTGCCTCCTCCCTCCCAAATGAGACACCGGGTAAGGAAAAATACCCCCTTTTTCTCGGTAACCAAGGAATCTGAATAGAACCCTGCTCCTTCTCCTATTTGCTTCTCGCAGGAGGGCCAGGATGGGGGTTGGGAATGAAGCAGGATTTGCCAATTCCTCTGCAAAGAGGGTCTTACACGGAGACCCTCTTTTCATCCTCTCCTACCTCCCGGCACCCTCCCTCATGAATGGCAGCTGGGATATTGTTAGCAGGAGTTGCAAGAGAGGGAGAAGAAGAATGAAAGAGCTCGTTTACGTAAGCAGCCCCTTCAGCTCTCTGCTTCGGGGGTTAAACCCTGGGCAATGCCTGACTCACGTAAAGCATTCCTATTTGCCAAACTGGCAACAGATGCCATGCCTGAATATCCCATATATATATGTGCACAAACTCTCTTTTTAAGCGCACACACACACCTCTCTCCAATACACAACACCCTGACAAGAATAGCTTCTTTCTCTCCTCAGCTGGACCCGCTCCTACACAACTGAGAGCTATTTTGCGGCTGGGGAACCTGCAAATAGCCTTGGCACCCAGCGCCACACTTCCTGTCTAATGGGCAAAGAAACACCGTGTGCCGTAAGCTGACATGTCGCCGTTTGTGCGGCTGTCAAAGCGGAAGTTATTGCATCTAGTGGGCCAAATGAGAGAGGCTGAGGTTCGGCCTGACACCCTCTTGCTTCCACCACCGCTAAGAAACGTCCTGTTTAATCAAAGCATGGGGTTCAGAGGGGGGAAGTGGGGGCTTCTTCTCACAGGCAGGAAGGCCAAACTCACAGCGTTTCAAAGTACTGGGGCATCTTCCAGCACTATTGCAAAAGGAACAGCTGGTGGAAACGCACATTTGACAGGCACAATGGATGCCTTTCAAGAATGGGAAGCAATGGTGTGGGCTCCCCCTCCATCCCTTCTTCTTTTCCTTCCCTCAAAAACTTCCACTTCAACAGCTTTGTTTCCAGCAGCTTTGTTTCCAAGAGGTACTCTGTGTCAAAGACAGCCAAGCTCAGAAAAAAACAAACCTGTAGCCCGAGGCCTGTGAGACAGTCTGGGAGCAGCTGTCATAACTGCAACAGCAGGACATGTGAGAAAGCAAAGCCAAAGCTCCGGGGGGTGTCATGACACAAGGGGGCAATTCCTGGTTGAAGCCTAAGGGCCCCTTCAGACAACCTGTTGATTGAACTTTCATCCAGATCTGCTTGCAAAAAGCTTTATGCAGAGGTTAGGCCACAGCAACACCACGGGTCCTTGTGTCCCTATTTTCCAGCGACAGTCCCGGATTTACAGAAGCCGTCCCGGTTTCCCGTTTGATCCCAGAATGTCCCACTTTTCCTTAGGACGTCCCTGTTTTCATTGGAGAAATGTTGCAGGGTATGGAGTTATGAGAACCCCGATCCAAGGAGATAAGTAACTATACAACCTTTAGAAGACACCTGAAGGCAGCCCTGCAGAGGATTTTTAAAAAAAATGTTTAATGTTTTGTTATGTTTTTATATATGTTGGAAGCTGCCCCGACTGGCTGGGACAACCCAGTTAGATAGTAGTAATAGTAGTAGTAGTAATAGTAATAATAGTAATAGTAATCATAATAATAATAATTAATTTATTTATACCCTGCCCATCTGGCTGAGTTTCCCCAGCCACTCTGGGTGGCTCCCAATCGAGTGTTAAAAACAATACAGCATTAAATATTAAAAACCTCACTAAACAGGGCTGCCTTCAGATATCTTTTAAAAATAGGAGGATAGCTGCCTTTTCCTTGACATCTGATGGGAGGGTGTTCCACAGGGTGGGTGCCACTACAAAGAAGGCCCTTTGTCTGGTTCCCTGTAACCTCACTTCTCAGAATGAGGGAACCACCAGAAGGTCCTCGGCGCTGGATCTCAGTGTCCAGGCTGAACTAAGGGGGTGGAGACACTCCTTCAGGTATACAGGACTGAGGCCGTTTAGGGCTTTAAAGGTCAGCACCAACACTTTGAATTGTGCTTGGAAACGTACTGGGAGCCAATGCAGATCTCTCAGGACCGGTGTTCTGTGGTCCTGGTGGCCACTCCCGTTAGATGAGCAGGATGTATGTGATTGAATCCCTCCAGCAAAATGCTGATAGTTTGGAGACAACCCAGGACAATGTTTTACAGGGAGACATCAGGTGACAACCTCCTACATAGAAATATTAAAGAAAGGGAAATCTCAAAAGCAAGCGCCGCCAGCCCCAATTTGAAAACTTATGAGTAGCTCTGAGGCACGTAGGGCCCTGCTCACAGCTAGGTGCTGACTGAAACCAGTGTTTCCACTTTAAGAGGCTGCCTTACACCGAGTAGGACTAATCTACACCCAGATCTCAAACTTTGCAATTGGGTTTCCACATCTGTATTTTTGAAAAGCCACATTAACAGCGCTCTGTATATGCATTCTCTCCCTCCCCACCCCCGATCTCCTCATGATTTTAATACTGCATTACAATTCATCCCATTTAAATATCTGGAGGGCAGAGAAATTACCAATCAGATCCTGAAATAATCATCTCATCAAATAAAATAAAGGTCAAATGTCCCATTGCCCAGATGATGTAAATCATTAATCTCTAGCAGCAGTTGGGGACTGCTTTATTTCCTTCAAAGAAAGGAAGATAATGAACACTGAAGTCAATTGGAATTTCAGTGATAAAACATTAGGCCAACAATGTGGTTTCACTGAATGTGGTTTGTTGCATACATGCAAACAAAAGACGTGCTCATGTTTCCGTTGCTTGATTCCTGCTGGAGAGTCCTATGTTATATGACTTACCCACCAAATGGCCCCTCAGTGCAGCCGAAGGAAGGCAAGTCTAGTCCTAGAAAAGGTTAGCTGATGTTTGGCAACAGCCAGGTTATCCAAATGATCAGCAGGACCCTCCGAAAACTCAAAAGACACACCAAGATGAGTCACAGAGCAGATTTTATGAGCAGTTAACATGGAATGTTGTTGTGCATGGATGTCCTTAAACCGGAGGTTATGTGGGAAAGGGCTATGGCTCAGTGACGCAGCATCTATTTTGTATGCAGAAGGTCCCAGGTTCAATCCCCAGCATCTCCAGTCAGGGCTGGGAACGTCCTTTGCCTGAAACTCTGGTGAGAGGCTGCCAGTCAGTGTAGACAATATGGAGCTAAGTGGACTGATAGTTTAACTCGGTACAAGGCAGCCTTGTATGTCCTCTAAATTTTGCCTGGCAACACCCTTGCACATCAATAACGTTTATAGAAAGACCTAACTGATGTGGCTTATTACTAAAAGATTTGGACCATCAGCTAACGTAAACATCCTTTTGAAGAAGGTACAAATATCATGAGAATGTGTTAGCACAGGGTGGCCCTCACATGCAGCCCTCGCAGCCTTTTTGGGTGGCTCTCAGCAACAACACACACACACACACACACACACACACACACACACAGAGAGAGAGAGAGCCCCCATACCTCCTTCCCATTGCCTGGTTTTGGGAAGGCAGCATGAGGGTGTGTGTGTGGGTGTGTGTCAAATTTTGGCCTCGCTCCCCACTCCCGCGTCACAAGGCAGTGGGCAGCCTGCAGGTTCCATGTTGAAGTACTACTGCAGTCCACGTCACATGAGAAGTTGGGCAACCCCATCCATAAACAGTCTTCAACTAAAATCTGAAGGCTCAAGATCAAGCCCAACATTCAGAGGAAGACAAGCCAGCTTCCAGCCAAAAAACTGCTGCTGATAAACACATTTTAAAAGGGAATGCAAGAAATCTGAGGCGGCACATTCCATGTAATAATTAAAACATTATCCCTGGCCCCCCCACCACACTTGCTGGGGCTGATGGGAGTTGTAGTTCAGCAACCTCCAGAGGGTCAAATGTTCCCCACTGCTGCCACATAGCATCTGGAACAAGCAAACTGGAGTCTGTAGACACACACAAACGGGAAAACCTAGACCTTGCAGGAAAGAAGGAGCAAAAATACCATTTTTCTATTTTACAAGATGCATTCATAGGGGCTCCAAGAGTACTCAAATCCATCAACTTCCACAGAAAGCTATACTAATACTGTTCTATGAGACAATTCTCCCAGGTCCTCTTTGCTCCCTGCTTGCCTGAGATGGCGGCATCACACAGCTGTCCACTGGAGATATTTGAACCTGTCAGTTACACAAGCCAGCTATGTTGTATAACATGTTACAGGCAGAGCGATCACCAGTGTTTTAATTTATTAACGAGCAGGTTTATCTTTCCTTTCAGGAGCTGACACACAATAGGGCTGCGGTGATACTCAGCTTGGCATTTGCAAAGCCATCTTTCCCCTGACAATGACACAAATGATACCGTTTAATAAAGAGAACTTGGAGAAGCCTGCAGAGAGGGAGCTGGGGTGATTTTCAGCTTGGGCAAATGGGGACGTGCCATCACTCACACAAAAGACACCAGAGCCAGAGCCCGCCCCCCACCCCATATAACAATCAATAAGATCACTCTCTAAAGTCTCCTACAGGCATCCTTTCTATTGGGCATTTGTGGCTTAGGATGATACTGGGGCAGTTATATGTGATTGCGCTTTCGATACCGTTTCAGGGCAGACATTGTTATGTACTGAGTTGAATAGGATCCAAAAGGCAGCAGTCTGATAGGTCCTAGAACAATGCAGCAGTATGATTGGTCCGCAGGAGCCACCCAATCCAACTCCAGGTGGAAGTGAATCCGCAACCTGATTGGCCTAAAGGAGAATCCCAGAATTAGCCAATCACGTGCGGCCCATTGTGTAAATAACGTATATAAAGCAGATATTTTGGGGGAACTTTCATTCCTCACTACTATGAGCTGAATAAAGAGCATGAAATCCACACTCGACTCAGAGTATATTTCAGACATGCTGTTTCGTTTCCCATCAATCCATGTCCCCTAACTTCCTGCCGAAATGTTCCAGTTTGGGGTTTTCTTTTATACCTCTTGTTTTTGTTGCACCACAATGCTAGAGTGGCCCCTCCAGACGGCAATAATGCTGTAAATACTGAGGAATCACCCTAGAACTAACAAAGTGGAATGATGGATGGATGGTCCAGTATGAATCCACCACTAATGCAATATTATCGCATCAACGACCACCAAGACGAGAACGCTAGACAGCAACCCATACCACTATCTTGAGAGGGAATTTCCGGATGTATATTGGAGGTCATCTTTTTGTTCTCCAACAAATACATTTTATAGAAAATTAGTGGAGAATTCCATAGCTCTGACTGAAAATCAGCTTGTCCACTCAGAAACAAAAGCTTGTTGCAAAATTACAGCCAGGGCTGGGAGAATCTGCCAGTTTCGATTTCTCTGTTTCTCATTTTCCCAACCTTTAGTTCAGTTCTCCACATTTCCAAGTGTGCTTATTCTTCCTTTTAAAAAAGGTTCGAATGAAACCACACCAGCATTTTAGCGCAAATTTCTCCCATTGTACACATTTTCATACACAATATCCCAACTATAATGCATTTTATATGTTATTTCCCTTATATATGCATTTCAATGCACATTTGACCCTAGCAAATGCTCTTTTTCTACACGTTGCTTGGCTGGAGAACTGTTTTGTGAAATACAGAGAATTTCAAGGGATGGCTGTACAGTGGTACCTTGGTTTATGAATTTAATCCGTTCCAAAAGTCTGTTCTTAAACCAAAGCGTTCTTAAACCAAGGTGTGCTTTCCCATAGCAGTGGGGGACTCAGATTACAAATGGAACACACTCAACAGGAGGCGAAACCTATTCTGCTTCCAAGGCAAAGTTCACAAACCAAAACACCTACTTCCGGGTTTGCAGCGTTCTTAATCCAAGTTGTTCATAAACTAAGCTGTTCTTAAACCAAGGTACCACTGTATTTTGGTTTGCATATTGCTCTGGAAAGGGCAAAAAAGGTGATTTCACCTTTAAATGTGAACTGAATCAAATTTCTGCCCCATCGTTTTCAGTGGCTGAGTCACAGTTCATGTCAGAGGATAAAGGGAACAAGAAAACAAAATGCCGTAGTGGTATAAAGGCTTCCCTTCCTGCAATACTTCCTCCAGAAAGAGAACTAACTCGAAGCCTGGTTGTTTCATTATCCTTTCCCCCAAGGGACTATTACAGAAGTACTACTTCTTGTTTTAAGCCTCCCACAGAGAAAGAGAGAGAGGGAGCTAACTCACAGCTGGGCTCTGCTCTCGGTTCACACTGGCCTAAATCCAAACCCTAACATGAGGCATGCTGGTTTGTAACACAGTGCAATCAGTTCAAACATTCAAGAGTGGGATTGTGTGTGTGTGTGCATGTGTGTGAGCGAAAGAATTATTATATTTACAGGACAAGAAAAACAAAACACAGACTCACAAGTGTTGGTGCTGACTTTTAAAACCCTAAACAGCCCTGTATACTTCAAGGAGCGTCTCTGCCCCCATTGTTTAGCCTGGACTTGGAGGTCCAGCTCCGAGGACCTTCCTTCACTATGAGAAGTGCAGTCACCCACGCAGAGGGCTTTCTTGGTAGTGGCACCCACCTGGTGGAACGCCCTTCCATCAGACGTCAAGGACATAAGTAACTATGCAACCTTTAGAATACATCTGAAGGCAGCCTTGTATAGGGAAGTTTTTTAATGTTTCATATTGTATTGTTGGAAGCCGCTCAGAATGGCTGGGCAACCCAGATAGATGGGCAGCATGCAGATTGTTGTTGCAAAAATATGCAGCTGCCCTTACAGGGATCAAACTTGCAACCTTGGCATTATCAGCACCACACTCTAACCAACTGACCTAATATTCCTTCTGCCTCTGACTGTGGAGACAGAGCATCTTATTTACAGTATGTCACCTCCACCAAGCCATGCTGCAGGCTTGCTAAAATGTGCAATTGTTCTTCACCTACTTTGTTTTTGGGGGGTGGGGAAGTGGGGTGTCAACTAACAGCTGTGGTGTGTTTGTGTGCACTAGGTATTGGGACTGGCTTCTCTCCCACTTCCCAAGCTGATGTTCTCAGCAGAAGAGAAGCTGCTCTTGAGCCCTCAGGGCCAGAAAAGCTATTCTGGGGGAGGCCGTTTGTGTTGGGACCACGAAGCAAGAGGAAAGCACCAACGAAGCACCAACACCACTGCAAGCAAATGTGTTTTGGGTCTACTCTGAGTTGCTGGATACAACCCAAGAGCTTTTCCCTTCATTAGTATAAACTTAGGTTGTTTGTGGAAAGCCCAAACAAGGACAACCAAAGTTGTTTACATCATTTGTAAGAGCACAATTCAGGAACATAGTGGATTTAACAACACTAAGCACTAAAGAACTGGATACATGGCAATTCAAACACATCCATTCCACAATATACAAAAAAAAGTCTGTTAATCTGCTGCAGCTTGGCTGGATGGTACATTATCTTCCCATTCTGCTTTAAAATTCCTGCCTGCAGGATGAGAACGCTGCCTAATGGAGATATGAATCTGCAATGTTATAGAAGGTCATCTTCAGATTCAGCTTCCCATAAAAGAGCGACACTGGGGGGTTGTATCCAGTTCAGGGTAGACCCACTGAAACGAATGGCTCTAAGTCATTTCCTTTGAAAACGTGTTCAATATATGCACATTACCTGTGGTGTGTTACGGAGCAGAGAACAGGACCATGACCCAGAGAAACATCAACAGCTTGTGAACAATACAACATGCAATGGAACGTGCAATGTTAGGAACAGCATTAAAAGACAGAAAAACTAATAACTGGATACAACCATGATCAAGTCACAGATGTAGTGGAAATGCCACAAAGTTAAAATCAACATATACAGGACATGTGGCAAGAGATGACTTTTATTGATTATAGTTTAGAAATTATTAACTGTAATTGTTAAGAGTGAATTTCTGTTTAATTGTTATTTGTTGATATTTGATTTTACAGTGTGCTGTTATATTCAAATGTATTATTGAATATTACTTTATTTAATATAAGTTGTTTAAAGTTACGTTTCTATTAGGATATTTTTGTACTGGATCAGTTTGTTACAAGGTGTGCGATCTTTGTTGTTGCTTGTTTCTTCAGCTTGTAAACTGCCTTGCGTATAGCAATACAGAGAGGCAGTACAGTATACAAATTAAAAGTGAAATGAAATGGCTCAGGCTGATGGAATAAAGCAGTGTTAGTATGAAGACCCTACAATTTTTAAAGACCAAGGGGATGACCACCTATGTGATGGGTGGACAATCTAAAACTAACAACAGGGTTAATGCGGATGCAGGAAGTAAACAATAAGAGAACGATGGAGAGAACTTGAAGCAGCACATATCCAGATATGAATGTGAGATTCTGTAGACGTAGTTTGTCAATTTCATTAACTTGAATGGGTCCACTGACTAGGTCTGGCACTGGATACAACCTTAAATACCACATTTTGAACTTGGACTTTATATTCTGCCCTGACGTAACCTAAAACTGAGATGGTGAACGAGGTGGGGGACTCCAACTCCCACCTGCCCCAGTAAGTACAGCCAATGGTCAGGGATGATGGGTGTTGGAGTCCAAGGGCATCCAGAGGGCCGACGGTTCCCCATCCCTGATCTAAAAGCTTTGAAAAGAAACCTACTGTCTCATATCTTAGCCACAGCAACTTCTAGCTGTGCTGTGTGCCATAAGGTAATGAAGAGGAGCAGGTATGTCAGCAGAAAGCATGCCAATTAATCATTAACTGGACACATTACAAGCTTCCTAATTACATAAAATAGACACATGGACATTTATAATGTATTTTTCTTTTTCCTTTTTTTTGCAAGCCTTAACCTATTAATTGCACCGATTTTGGCTGAATCCATCACTGAGTACACTCCTTATCTCTTGCAGTCCTTAGGAAGGTCTAAAGGCCAAATAACGAGTTGATGTTAGATACGGCATCATGCCTTATAAGTGCAGGGCTGTTTTTGGTTTTTTAAAACACCCACAACAGTAGTTGCCCGTGTAGGGGACTCTAATCCAGATCAGGACTGTATATCCAGAAAGAGCCCATCAGTCTGCCCCCTCTGTGCTCTACTGTTTAACAATTCACAGGCAAGACCGGCTGCTCAGAAAGACGCATCTTGTTACACTGGGACAAGACAGGTGGGCTGCTGGTTCAACGGCAGTCCTGATGGAGCACCTACTTTGTTTGAAGAAGATCCCTGGTTCAATCCCTGGCATCCCCAAGTAGGTCTGGGCAAGATCCTTGCCTGAAACCTTGGAGAGACACTGCCTATCAGTGCAGGCCAGCCCTTGCCAACCCAAAGCCTTGTATAGGTTTTGAACTCTCAGCTCCCATCAGCCCCAGCTAGGATGGCCAATAGGAATGATGGCTGTTGTGGTCCAAAACATATACCGGGTACTCAAGGACTCCAACGCCCATCAGCCTCAGTTGGTATGGATGATGGGAGTTGTAATCCAAAACATATGCAGGGCCACCAGCTCCTCATCCCTGATCTAGTTCATTAGACTGTCAGCATTTGGGGAGGAGGACGGTGAAGCTATGAATTGTAGCATTTCCATGTAACATAGGTAGGCATGGGACTTTGGCCAGAAATGTGTTAGTAGTGCAAAAGCATCTTTGTAAGTGACATTACATTGTACATTGGATGTACAAAACCTTCTTAAGTAAAAACACTCCTCTTGCAAAAACTCCAAACGTCAAGAGAATATATATAGGCTTTTCTCACCAAATACCCTGCAACTGAAGGAATAACTTGTTTATAGATACGTCAAATCAGCTTTTCTTTCTGGTGAACTACTTGAGAATATAAAACATCATTCTCAGAGCAAATCAACACTGCTCAATCCTTCCTCAAGGGGGAAAAATTATTTTTAAGCCTATTAGCATAGCAAGTTCTCTTGCTATGGGTTTCCTCAAGCTTTTTTTTTTTTAACTGCTTTGTATTAGACGGTGGGAGAAGAGAGTCAACTCATAGTGGACTTGGGAGCAAATCCACATTAATTTTTTCATACCAGATATATCTAAACCCTTTTGGGCCAGTGGGCATGTTTGGAATTTTGAGGAAGCGCTGCAGGTACCAGTCACAAAATGGCTGCTTTGGTTTTAGCGTAAAACAAAATGGCTGCTACATCTAAAAGAGGAGGAAATAGTAACAGGATACATTCTGGCCAGGCAAAAATGCTCGGGATGCGAAGCAGGGTCTCAGAGGGGTGTGGCCTAGAGAGAGTCTAAAGGGCCAGGCAAAGAAGCTTGGAGGGCCACATTGGCCCTTGGGTCTGAGACTCGGCCCCCTGCCCTATGGACTCTTAACTTAAAAGGCAACTTTCTTATAAATTGCAAAAGCAACAGAGATATGCCGCAATATATTGCTTCCTGCACATCTGTTCAGTTTGGTTTCTTGCACACTTCTGTTTGCTTGTACCAAGTTGTAAAAAAAGCGCACACTCTTATGTAATTGGGGAATGGGAAAAGGGAAATTAAAAGAACTCCCAAGAGTTGAAAGAAAAGATCTCATCCTATTATGGGGGGTTCTAAAGCAGAAGAACAGGCCTTCCCTCAAAAGACTGCATTCCAAAATTTTCGTAACACAAACCAGCGGTGCTGCTGTAGAAATGAAGGAGAGTCGCACGATCAGATTGAGTATCCAATCAAAAGCCCACTTACCAGGCTTTTCAAGCACTATCATCCAATGTCCTCCAGAGCCTTACTTTTAAACATTCAATTTTCTTATTTACCACTTGAAAAAACATAAACTGCAGGGAGGTGTAGGCAAAGAGAACAACTCACGCAGGCCTCTGGAATGGTGGGATGGTGATGACTGCTTCCGGACATGCATAATTTTAGTTGTGGGCCTTCCCTGGGAAGAGACGGTGGCGGATTTACGTACAAGCTAAACAAGCTATAGCTTAGGGCCCCACTCTCTTGCCCCCCCCAAAGGAAAAAAACCTGGACGTACATTTCCAAAATATAAGATAAAAAACAAATAAAATAAAACCTACATACAACAGCAGTGGCAAATGGCTTTAGATACCTATTAGGTCCATAAATTACCATATAGCATATAGTCAACACAAAAAACAGTGACAATTTGTTGTTGACAAAGGACAGCTGGACATATAAAGGGCCCCATTACCTTCAGAAGCTTAGGGCCTCATCAAACCTAAATCCGGCCCTGGGAAGAGGGGTGACTGTCAAACCACTGTAATTCAGTGGGAGACCTCTAGTTCAACTCCCAGCACCATTAACAAACTACAGCTCTCAGAATTCTTTGGGGGGAAACCACGAGTGTTTCACGTGGCATCACAGTGCTTTTAACATATGAAGTGACTGTAGCTGCTGACTGCTTTTTGGTTCTTGCATGGATACAATAGGGGTAGAGACTTATGGAACCTCCTTTCTTCCTCCTTTCCCTGCTTCCTGTGGGCAGATGACATAGCTGAGCCTGCCACCGCTTTTTCCCCATGAAAACCCCCAGCAGTATAGTCAAAACCCTTCCCGAGAAAGGAAATGACTTTATAAGCAGTCTACTACAAATCGCTTCCTTCCATGCTGAGGGAACGCAGCACATTAAGACAGTTGCTTCTGAGGAAGTGCGGAGCAACTGTGATTCAATCGCAGATGACCTTGGCTGACGTAGGAGGCTCCCTGCCACACAATCGGCTCCTTGTCAGGGGCAGACCACTCTGAAATGGCTGCTTTTCTCAAAAGACGGAAAGCCCATTGCATCTGGCTCCGTGGCTCTCTGAAGAACCACCGTTCTGTGCGCAATGGCAGGGCAGAGTGCCTGTCCAAACTTGACATGAAGCCAGTCTTTACACTTCTTATGAAAGAAGCCATTAATACACCAGCCAGACTTAGCCAACCCCTCTCATGTGGCCTTCAAGGGAGGCCCAACGCAGACAGATTCTTCTAAGCCCTAAAGTTAACTCGTGGTGTCCAGGATGACATGGGAGTGCCGAGACCAAGGAAAAACAAATTAGGTGGCCAACCAAATGAAAGAGACCTAAAATACCTCTTTGTGTGTGTGTGTGTGCGCTCGCGCAAACACTGGACTAAGGTCCTTTCCTCATTGCCTGTTCCTTTGGAGGTGGTGATGCTCCCCAACTTGTATGGGTTTGAAAGAGGATTAGACAAGTTCACAGAGGATAAGGCTTCTTCCACAGTCAGAGGCAGTAATGCTTCTGAATACAGTTGACAGAAACCACTGAAGGCTAGAGTTCACTGAGAGTTATTAAAGGTAAAGGTAAAGGGACCCCTGACCATTAGGTTCAGTCGTGGACGACTCTGGGGTTGCGGCGCTCATCTCGCTTTATTGGCCGAGGGAGCCGGCGTACAGCTTCCGGGTCATGTGGCCAGCATGACTAAGCAGCTTCTGGCGAACCAGAGCAGCGCACAGAAATGCTGTTTACCTTCCCACCGGAGCGGTACCTATTTATCTACTTGCACTTGACATGCTTTCGAACTGCTAGGTGGGCAGGAGCTGGGACTGAACAACGGGAGCTCACCCTGTTGCGGGGATTCGAACTGCCGACCTTCTGATCGGCAAGTCCTAGGCTCTGTGGTTTAGACCACAGCGCCAGGACACCCCAAGTTCCCTCCCAGAACTACAATTCCAAGAGTGATTTAAAATTTGATCCCTCTCCACAGGGAACTTTGGCACTGTGAGGGGAACAGGGGCCTTTTAACACTTTGCAGCTTCCTAACCTCAGCAAACTATAGTTCCCCAGATTCTTGGGTGAAAGCCACGGTTATTTAAAGGCTTTAATGATACACTGTAGTTTTAAATGTAGCCCTCCCCCAGGAGCCAACTCCTAGGGCCAAGGTCCCTTCAGCCTCTCCCCAATAATATATTCAAGGGGGCTGCCCCTCCCCAAAGTTAACGGTGTGTTCAAGTGGTGTGTGTGTGTTGTCTTGTGATTATGTGGGGCGGGGCTTACCTGCCTCCCCCCAATATTTGGCACCCCTGAGCCCCCCTACTCACTGCTGAAAGGCAGTGAGTCAACAACCCCATGCCATCACCCAAGATTATGGGAGAGGGTATGAATTCTAGACAACCTTTCCATCTGGGCAGCCTTTTTGAGTTTTTTTTATACAAAAATTATTCACAACAGACCATCAAGGCAACAGACACAGAAAGAAACGCCACCCAATTTTGCTGAACGAATGTGCTGTTTACACCCAAGTGTAACTACAAAATGAAGAATGGTTTCTTTAACTCCCTTCCACCGCTGCCATTTCTTTCAGAGTCCTTGAATATGCACTCAGCACAGCGAAGACTAATGGAATCAGGCAGACTAGAGCTATGTTTATATTGGTTTTTAAACTGTATTCCTTGAGGGCAGAGCCGTGTGTCGTGTGTTTAGAAAAGGATGATAAATGCCCGCTTCCAAGATCATTACTGCATAAATAACTTGCATCAGCTCGGTTGTCTTTAAGTACAACTGTACAGCTCGCACTGGGCTGGTGGGGGAGAAGATGGACCTGACCAGAGATGTACAAAGGGCTCCACTTAAGGCTGGCTGCAGCAGCACTCCTAACCTGTGAATTAGCCAACGGAGAATCTGGCAAGCAAAGATTACATTAGTAAATCTTGCAGCGTAGAAGCCGTCTTAGCCTGTTGCAGCAGATACACCAAAAGAGAGAGACAGGGTTACAAGAAGCTTCGAGGATTAACAGATTCACTTCAGCATAAGCTTTCTTGGACCAGAATCCACTTCAACAGATCCTATCACCTCCCTTTGGAACATTTCAACAAAATAGATAGGCTTGCATCCAGTGTAACACTAGGTAATCATCCTGTCTGCACAAGGATATGTGCTTGCAAAATGGGACTTTCCCCCTGTCCCTCCCTCTACCCGAAATTTGCTTTGTAGAGTAACCCCCAGATTTAGGGGGCATGTAGGGGGAAGAGAGGGGGAGAAAGTCACACTTGTACACTTGTACTCTTCCCCCTACATGCCCCCTAAATCTGGGGGTTACTCTACAAAGCAAATTTCGGGTAGAGGGAGGGACAGGGGGAAAGTCCCATTTTGCAAGCACATATCCTTGTGCAGACAGGATGATTACCTAGTGTTACACTGGATGCAAGCCTATCTATTTTGTTGAAATGTTCCAAAGGGAGGTGATAGGATCTGTTGAAGTGGATTCTGGTCCAAGAAAGCTTATGCTGAAGTGAATATGAACCCCTAAATCTGGGGGTTACTCTACAAATCTAACCTTGATAGGGTTCATTTCTAATTATGGTTTGTAATTCGATCATTTATAATCATCATCATTCAGAAGATCATTATAATATTGTAATTCCGCCATATGTGTCTAAATACCTCTTGATCTTGGCTGCAACTCCAAGCTAAAAATGATAGG
The DNA here is from genome assembly GCF_964106645.2 of Podarcis pityusensis. Lineage (NCBI taxonomy): Eukaryota > Metazoa > Chordata > Lepidosauria > Squamata > Lacertidae > Podarcis > Podarcis pityusensis. The sequence continues at coordinate 14,689,596 of NC_138039.1, forward strand.
TAGTTCTTGTGTGTGTGTTGCATGTGATTTGCGCGAATTTAAGTACCACACATCTTCTAGAAGTTTTCCTTTACCACAACATCAGCAAATTCTTGTGACCATCACGATATGTAACGAAGCAGTCTCTGTCAGTATTGAAACATGGGAACAGTATTTGAAACCTTTTTATCCCGACTACTGAAGTTTTAACTTCAGGGCTGCCATTTTGTATACCTGATAGCATGTTCCATGCTTCTGATAATAGTTCCTTTGGAGACACTAAACTAGATAATAGCATTTGAAATTTTGTAAGTTGTCTAAGAGCATCCACTAATATTTGTAAAGGACCACCTTCTTAATTTCTCTTTTGTGTTGCCTTACATATTACTCTGGGGACTTTATGCATTGTTGTATGAAATGCTTATTCACATTCTGTAATCCTTTTAATCATAATGGTTGGGACTGGTAGAGCAGGGTGATATGTATGCATTGACCACCATCAGAAGGATTTCTGGGAGCCTAATTAGTACAGCAATTGCCAAAGGCTTGCAAAAAATCATAGGCCTTAACTAAATTAAAATAAAATAAAATAAAATAAAATAAAATAAAATAAAATAAAATAAAATAAAATAAAATAAATAAAATAAAATAATGCATGCTAACCATCCCTCCCTTCTCAGACTGAATAGCTGCCAGGTAGTGGCACCTATTAAGAATTATGAATTCAACTTGCCAGTCCTCTTGTAAAAGTACAATGTCAAAATGATTCAGAAAATCCAGAATTTGTTTAGAGGACCAACCTGCTATATTCCAGGAGCTGCACTGTCACACTGAAATTTCTGGTTAATATCCGGTGTGCATTTTGATATATCATGTCCTTGGGGGGGGGGGGGAATCCAACAGAAGGAATACGGATTGATGTGATTCTGTCCTGCATCTTTATTTTTAGGAACTAGAATCTGCCTTCTGAATCCATTTTTTATTAACAATTATCTATGCCTGCAGTCTTGAGCGCTAGCATAACTCACCCCCTTTTTTATTATGCAGCAGCACGGTAAATAATTCCCTCAAAAATTATTTCAGGAATTGTTTATCTTTCTTTGAAATGTGTCTCTTGAACAAACAGAATATCTGGATTGTCATGAAATATAATTTTCTTTAAGCCTCATCTTTGAATTGCCCTATTCAGGCCATTCCATTCCCATTTATAGTCATAAATTAACTTTTTATCTGTAATTCCTCCCTCAATTTTTAAAGTAACAGATCAGTGCAATACAATCGCAGAACAGTGCTTTATCATAAAAACTGCTTAAAAGTTCATTTTTTCCTTTTCTTGAATGTTATTGGGCAGAGATCAGTCAATATAAACACCTCTCTGTTTTCTTCAACTTTAGGTTGCTCCTAGTTGTTTAAGGTTGTTCTAGACCTTTTTCTTCTTCTCATAAACAGAATTAGTATGTCTCTAGGGCACTTTCTGGGTACATATGTTCTTATTCCTAGATGCTGTATCACTAATGATGGTGGTGGTGGTGGTGGTGGTGATAATAAATAAATAATAATAATAATAATAATAATAATAATACTTTATTATTTGTACCCTGCCCACCTGACAGGGTTGCCCCAGTCACTCTGAGCAGCTAGGCTTTCTACCTAGCATCTCCTATCTTACATTCAGAAAGAGAAAGAGAGAAAGAGAGAGAAGCTTTTATATAATTCCCCCCGATGTTCTTGTAAAAGCCCCTGTGTCTAATATTCTGCTATCTGACTTTATTTTCTACTGCTTCAGTTGTGGCATATGCAAAGTCTACTTCTCGCTGGCTAAAGTCTTGCTCCAATAGTTTGAATGCCTTAGTTATGTTTGTTTCTTATTATTTTCATGCTCCATCAGCCTTTGTTTTTAACAAGGTCAATCTATTTGCTAATCCACTTTCTGCATCATTCATTTATTATATTGGTTCTGAATGTTTTAATTTCAGTTTCAAAACTTTGGAACTATCCAGAAGCAAATTTCTCAAAACTATTATCAAATTTGGTTTATCTGAATCTGCATTTTCCCATTGTTGTTGTTGTTGTTGCTGCTGCTGCTGCTGCTTGTAGTCTTCTTTATTTATATGGCCTTGTGGTCATTTTATTTTGGAGGGAAACATTTACTAAGTTCATGTTTTCCTTTCCACTCCTTCCTTCCATCCCATTGAAGCCCACCATTTCTCTCTTCTTAGACATTTCCTTTTAAAATCCTACTGGTTAGTTCTCAAATTGTCCAAACATGAGTTAACTGCTCCACAGAAAAAAGAGAAAATAGAAAAGAATCAATCAATCAATCAATCAATCAATCAATAGGCAATTGATTAGTTTCCTAAAAGTAATCAAGTTGGTTAACCAATTGTCTGCAGGTATTCAAATCAAATCAATTGGACAACCCATTTCTATACAATCCACTTCTGTGGCCCCTGTGGTACATGCTGGTGGCGTGGCCTAAGGCCGCTGCTTTTTCTTCATAGGAGAGGCACGGAAGGGTCCATGCTGGAGCAGTCCAGGCAGCAACGAAGGGTGATGGGCAAGTGGAGAGACGACAGGGCTGTTTTGTGGCCAACTAATAAGGGCATGGGATGCAGGTGGCACTGTGGGTTAAATGACAGAGCCTAGGACTTGCCGATCAGAAGGTCGGCGGTTCAAATCCCCGTGACAGGGTTGCTCGGTCCCTGCTCCTGCCAACCTAGCAGTTCGAAAGCATGTCAAAGTGCAAGTAGATAAATAGGTACCGTTCCAGCAGGAAGGTAAACGGCGTTTCTGTGCGCTGCTCTGGTTCGCCAGAAGCGGCTTAGTCATGCTGGGCACATGACCTGGAAGCTGTAGGCTGGCTCCCTTGGCCAATAAAGCGAGATGAGCGCCGCAACCCCAGAGTCTGCCATGACTGGACCTAATGGTCAGGGGTCCCTTTACCTTTAATAAGGGCATGAAATGCAGAAGGATAGCGCCATGGGACCTTCTGCATGCGAGCAAGATGCTCTACCACTCACCTATGGCCCTTCTGCAAAGGCCCTCTAGATGTTATTGGACTCCAGCACCCATCAGCTGTAGCACAGCCAAATGGTAAGGAATTATGGCAGTTGTAGTCCAGCAACATCTAAGAGGGTCAAACAAGGTCCCCATCCCTGGTCTATCTATTTATTGACCCACCTTACTGTGTTGTATTCTATATGACATTTCAGATTCAGTCCAGTAATTTAGAACAGGCATTTTATTAAGAAGCAAACGTGTATATAAGCACAACCACAATCAACTGAACTCGACCTTTGATAACTGGCAACAGTAACTGTACTGATTTGCTCTTAAGATTGCATTTATCTTAGAGATTTTTATTTTGCGTTTCTCTTAGAGCATTTATCTTAGAGATAAGAGATAAAAGTGGCACATATAATCACACTACCCAGCCCCTCACAAAAAACAACAACCCCCATACCTGTAGATTTCAAAATATTGTGGGAAGTCTGGTCAAGGCTAATGCAAATGAACAAGGAGATCATGTATGTGCATAAGTTGTGAAAACAATCATTCAAACGAAAACAGATCAGGAAAATCTAGAAGACAAGTGCGGTAATATTGGCTTACTGCCTTTCCCTACCACCTAGTTAATGTTAATGATCTCGTAAGCCCACTTTTGATCTTCAGAGCTTCATTTCTGTACATCTTGTGCTGGAAATCCCAGGTCACTCAGAATCCCTGAATAGTCCTCCACTGATATATAGGACCTTGCCTCCCTCCAGGGTTATTTATGTCAAATCTCAAGCAACCCAATGCCCAGTTTGGGGGGAAGATTGCAACTCAGGAAAAGGAATGTCACAGCTGATAAATTTTTGATGCAATGGGCCAAAGCTCACTGCTTCCTTAATATGAATAGCAAAATGTAGCTTCTAAAGCAAAGAAGGACCATCCCCAGTGCCATTGGGCAGGTGCCTGGGGTAACAATCCAAATAATGAGCAGGAAGTTTCTCAAATGCAACAGTGCTGGATCATCACCTTTTGAAACAATACATATTAACATCCCAAGAGCCTCCCGTCCTGGTGAGAACATTAAGTCCAACAACTGAATTGCACCACACAAGGCTGCAAAGGAGTGCAGAGAGGACTGTTGAAATACCAATATAATTTTTAGCTGTGACTGCATTCAGATGACCCTCCCAGCCATGGTTTGGAGAACTTGATATGAACCCAACGCTTGTGTGCTCCCTCCTCCACCTCCCTTTGCCTTGCAAGTGATGCTTCTTGGTTTAATCAAACCACGGGGTTTGCTCAGAAAACAGGCTTTTGACCCTAGTTCACAAGCAAACTGCAAGTCGACGGAAACAGAGAGCAGATCTGCACCACGCACTTAACGTTAAATCCAGTGCACATTAAAAGCATGAGGAATCCTGGAGGCATCACACAGGTTCTGGGAAATGGTTCCAAACATATGGGATAGGCAGTGCGGAAGAGCAGAGGCATTAAAGGGAGATAGAGAGCTTCTGGGGGGAGGGCTAGCAGTGCCCAAGGAATGAAGATCTCCGCTAATGCTCAAAAGCAGCTATTTAACGTTTCAGCATGTAGAGTCAGAACTGACACACACACACACTTTTGGTCCCTTTTTTTGTCCCTAGCTGCAGCTCCAAGCCCAGCACTGCAGACAGACACCACTTAATCGCCCTCTTCCCCCCATTGCGCGTTTCCTGGGAATCCCGCCCCAGCCTCAGCAGGCCCCCTCTGTGTTGCCGCTCTTGATTGATGTCATGCTAAGCTGCCTCCTGACCCTGATCTAGCACAGCATTCGGCAGGCAGTGCCATAACTCAGGGATTGTAGCCTTTCGGCATCCAACAATGGCTGGCGGTTGGGGCTCATTCAGAGCCCATTAAGATGGTTTTCCTTGCCGCCGGCCCCCGGACCATTCCCAAAGTGAATCGATGTGGCAGTGCTAAGCAGGGTGCCAACACAATGACGATCTCTGTCTGTCGCCTTCCTAGCCACTGGGGCAATGACCATGCTGGAGAAAGGGTGTGTGTGTATGCGCGCGCCAATGGGAAAGAGTAAAGATTTATCCCATATAATAATGCTGCTCTCATTTTCCCCAAGCACAGATCCTTCCTCCGGTCCAGCCACAACACCATTGTTGCTGTAGTAGCAGCAGCATAACAAGCCCTTCTGCATTGCAGGGGCTGGACTAGATGACCCGTGAGTTCCCTTTTACTGTCTCACAAGAGACAATGAGGTGCATCTCCGGGGGTGAAGTCAATCTGCTGCGTTAGCAGCACCTAAGTGACCTTCCACGGTGTGCAAGATGGTGTATGGAGTTCCTGGGTTGCCCAGATGACAACGGGCTTCTCGGACTTCTCTGATGTGGTCCAAAGGAAAGCAGAAAAATATATTCAGCACCAGCTTGGCTGCAGAAGCTGCCGAAAGGAGGCGTACATGGCGCCCTCCAACCATCTTAGGGACTCCAGATTTGTGTAGGGTTTACACCTGAGCCTTATCTTCTCCCGAAGATATCTCGCAAGACAGCGGAGGATTAGGATCAGAGTTTTCCTTCTCCTAGATGGGTTACCTTCCTTGGTTGTCCAGCCCCTTCTTCTACAGCATGTGCAGAATCTGCCTTCTTGATGGCTGGATCCACTATTGGTCTCATCCACTCAATTCACCGGAGCCTGTTTTCATTTGCTGGGGAAGTCCCAAATTCACTGAGGATTTGAGACCCACCAGTTACCCTCACCTGGTTTAGCCAGCCAGTTTAAGCCGTTTCGCAGGGTGTGGCTGCTGTCACATGCTGACAGCTTCTAGGAGCCACAGGAGCTCAGTGCAGGATGGGGACTAAAGGTGGGCAAAATGTCCCAGAAGGAGAAGGGCACGTCCCCCACCAGAGGTATTACCTCTTCCCTAACACGCCATACATATACCTAGTGATAATATTTAATATTTGAGAGCCAGTGTGGTGTAGTGGTTAAGAGCGGTAGTCTCGTAATCTGGGGAACCGGGTTCGCGTCTCCGCTCCTCCACATGCAGCTGCTGGGTGACCTTGGGCCAGTCACACTTCTTTGAAGTCTCTCAGCCCCACTCACCTCACAGAGTGTTTGTTGTGGGGGAGGAAGGGAAAGGAGAATGTTAGCCGCTTTGAGACTCCTTAAAGGGAGTGAAAGGCAGGATATCAAATCCAAACTCCTCTTCTTCTTCTTCTTCTTCTTCTTCTTCTTATCACACGCCCTTCACTAGCAAGTCCCAGGGCAGGTTGCAACAATTTAAAATTCAGAATTGCACTTAAAACAAATTACACTCACAGAGTTAGGGGTGGGTCCTGAAAACACACATCTCAAGTGTAAAGGTTAAGAGGTGCATGTTCATTATTCACCAAAAGAAGTATATTGAAGGTGGCAGATGTACCTCTGTGGGGAGGTAGTTCCACAACACAGGGTTTATCACAAATAATGTACTCTGTTTGTGTCATCAGGCCTGGGAACTTCCTATGTTCCACTCATACTTGGGAAGGGAGCTTAGCTTGATGGTAGGCTGTATGCTTTGTCATACAGACAGTCCCAGGTTCACATCCCTGGCAGCTTTATTAATTACTATTATTATTATTTTTATTATTATTACTACTACTACTACTATTTCAATTTATATAATGCCCTTTATCAGTGTGCAACATTAAATACATATTTTACAGAGCATAATAATAAAGACATAAAGCAAAGCATAGTAATAAAAATAATTATAATAACAGACCCCCCCCCCTCCACACCTTTAACAGGCCAGAGATTACTTAATTGCCAAAGGCCTGGGTACAGAGGAATGTTTTTGCCTGGCGCTTAAAGACCTGTAATGATGGTGCCAAGCGAGCCTCACTGGGAAGAGCATTCCCCAGATGGGGAGCCACCACAGAAAAGGCCTGTCCTTGTGTTGCCACCGTGCAAACTTCTCGGGGAGTGGGGACAAAGAGAAGAGCCTTGGATGACAAGCACAGGGTCCGGGTCGGTTTGTATGGGGAGAGGCGGTCCTTCAGGTATTGAAGTCCTGAGCCACATAGGTCTTCATAGGTAAACACCAGCCTATGAAGCTATTTGAGCCTAGAAGCTATTTGGCAGCCAGTGCAGTCGGGCCAGAATCGGTCTAAGCCAGGGGTGGAGAAACTTTTTCAGTCCAAGCGTTGCATTCCCTTCCGAACAACCCTTTGAGTATAATCTAGAGGACAGCCCACTGCCTGGAAGCAAAATTTACTTTTCTGCTCTACCCACCAATGGCATGCAGTCCTCAGAAGGGGACCCCAAGGAAATGTGGCCCTTGGCCAAAAAGTGTTTCCCCGCCCCCCTCCTAATTTGCCATCAATCCTAACTGCTTTTTGTTGCCTGGACGGATTTGTTTTAAGCAACAAAACACTTGCTGCGTGAGCTTTTTCAGCTTCCTCAGTTTCGGGGGGGGGGGGGGGGGAAATGGAGTCATAAATATCTCAAAACTGCCCAAAGGTTAAGGAGTGGTAATAATCCAGCTTTGGCATCTGCCCATAAAGGAGATATTTAAGACAATGATTAAATGTTGGGCAATCCAAAATTCCAGGATGACCTCTTTGGCACCCGGACGGCAAGGCATTTAGAGAGAAGAGGCAGCTATCTAAATCTTCCAGTTTTACCCCAAAGGCTGCTCAGCTTGTCATGTGGGATTCTTTTTACTTTATCTCCATTCTTCCTTTCAAGGGGCTACTTTGAGCCAACAGGATTGCCAATATTTGCTCAAGTTATCCAAAAATAGTTTTAAGAAAAGCTTTTGAGGACACCACTGATTAACCTAAGAAGGGTTGAAAACCCAATTTTGGTGGTGATTAGGGGGTGGAGGAGTCAACAGCGATCAGAAAGCTATATTCCAATGTCTCAGAGGAATCTGCCTTGGAGAGAGGATGCTGGAGCAAACTGTCTCCCTTGCCCTAATCCAGCAGGTCTGTTCCTGCATCGAGTGTTAGATTTTGTTGTTTGTTCAATTCCATTTTTGCATTATGCTGGTTGTGACTAGGTAGAAGAGCGCATGCAAATCACAGATTTGGAAGGGACCATGAGGGTCATCTAGTCCAATCGTGGAGAGATGCTACCTAGAGAGCCTAGTGGGTAGAGTTTTGCCCCTTCGCTATACCCACCCCCTGACCTAACTCTGAACTTTCAAAAGCTGCAGGGCACAGCTTTTGATGTTGATGTTCAGCAACATCAAACCACAGTTTTGAATTCTGGTTTGCCAGCTGATTGCAAACCACAGTGAAGTTTCCCTTAGCAATGGCTCGAATCAGACGTCTGAGCTGAGATAGAGCATAGCAAACAGCAAAAAGGTTGATTCAATGCTGTGAAGAAAAGCAGGCACCGCTTTTTCCTTTTCTTAAGATAATAGAAGGAACAGCAGTTTGACCACAATTTAAAGCAGCACCAGAGAATCTAGAAAAGACAGTCAAAGATGATAGAAGCTGTAAAAACGTGCAGTAAAAGAAAGGATAAAAGAACAGAGTTTTCTCAGCCTTTTAATACTGAGGAGTTTTTGGTGACCTTCCACCTTTCGAAAAACAGCCTCAAACAAGGAGAAGGACATCTGTAATCTCAACAGCAGAGGTAATCTAACACCACAAAGGATGACAAAGGGTGATAAGTTCAAACTGCAACCTCTGATTAGCAGACCAGTTGCAGAACGCAACAAATTGCTTGCAGAATCAGCTTGAGAGATTTTAAAGAAAAGGATGGATATGGGCATACCTTCCATTAAAAATAATGGAAGGTACGGGAAATTAGTAAATTCTGACCTGGTTCTGCATAATGGCTACAAGGAAGAAGCAGATAAAAATAACTCAAAAGTAGTGAAATAGCATTGGCACTGTTTAGATGTCACATCAAACCATATAAGAATGAGCTACTGCGAGTGGCTTGCCATGCCACTGAAAACCATTAATCTTAACTATGGTTTGTATGATTCATCTCAACTATGGTTTGTTTGGGGGCGGAGAAGGCAGCTTCAGACCATGGGCCAAGAAGCTGCCTGGTTTCAACAAGCCACAGTGAAGGTTGGCAAGCATGGTCTGCAATCCAACATTTCGAGGGCTGAAGGTCCCCCACCCCTTGTCTGAAGCAGTGACCCTGTGTTATACTGCATAATGTTGTTTTCGCTTTTAAAAAATGACAGCAGCAACACACACTCTTATGGAATGGCCAAGCAGTGAGTTGCTATCAAAATAGAAACTCAGCTGCTTGTAGCAATTCCAAAAGAGAGAAAAAAAATCACACAGCTAAGCATAAATATATGTATAGAGAGCTCAATGCACCTACAAGCCGCAATTAAGCTTCACCACAATCCATCACACTGCAAAATTCAATGCTAATTACCTTCCGCATGAGCATCTTTAGCAAGGCAATGTGTTGAGCCCCATAAAAACAATGTAATTTGGAAGGAGCTTAACGAAGTCAGCGGGGGGGGGGGGGATACATAAAGGATGCTCAGGTGCATACAGATAAATAGAACAGTCCATCTTACAAAGTAAGCAATTTTCAGAAAAACAGCAATATCCGTTTTAGAAAGGCACTGCGCTCCAGAAATCCCACCACCCGCTTGAGTGATATAAGTAGACTTAAGGGGGAGACTAAATATTAACAGAGGATGAGATGGTTGGACAATGTTCTCGAAGCTACCAACATGAGTTTGACCAAACTGCGGGAGGCAGTGGAAGACAGGAGTGCCTGGCGTGCTCTGGTCCATGGGGTCACGAAGAGTCGGACATGATTAAACGACTAAACAACAAAATATTAACATGGAGAAAGGCATCAGGGTTGTGCATACATCCAACATGTAGAGGGGACACTGCACAAACTCGCTTGTCCTGCTCTTAAAGTCTGTGCATTCAGAAGTGTTTGAGGGTGAGGGTCTTGTTGTTATTGGCAACAAGTGGGAGGGAGAGTTGTTTACATGCATATAATTGGTCACAGAGCAAGGTCATAGGGCTTCTATTACACCCTTCATGTGTTGGATGGGTATGAACTCCTAGCCGAAACACTATAGCTCTCATTACCAAGCCAGGGTTTGTTTCGCTACAGTGTGGTTTGTTCAGAACCAGCCCCAGACCAGTGGACTAACCATGGTTTGATTTCTGGCAGCAAACCACAACAGCCTCATTCACACATAGCACTGAGTCAAACCATGGTTTAGCAGCATTGCACGAACACAATGGCTCCCAAGGAAGAGACTGCAACCACTTTGCTCCACTCCAACCAAGGTTCGGGCTTAGCATACTGATCTTCAGCTGGTGGTTTGGGAACCATTACTGTGTCATGGCTGGATCCAAGGTGGGTTGCAACCTACCATACAAATATATGGTAAAATATCAATAAATTGGTCTCCAAATGTATGTTTGGGTAAGGTGGATCCTGGGTGTGAAAAAGATGGACACTACTGTTTAAGCACATTGTCCAAATCCTGGATCATAATGTCTCCTCTTCCTGAACCATGCTCTGCAACAAAAAAATTTCCTAAATAATCCAGGAACAAAACATTCCTACATTCTTGGGAGCCAGCATGTTCACACTAAGTCATGGCCAGAGTGAAGCCATGTTTGTTGGTGGCTGACAAACATGGCTCATTTTTGACCACCTATGGGTTTAAGACATAAAATTTGGAACCAGTTTCAGCTTTAGCTTTGACTGGACTTTACAAAGCAGCCATACCAGACTCTACGAAGTGAACATGACTGTGTATAGGATTGCAGCCTAAATGTGACCCACCAATATGGAAGTAGATCCCACTGAACTCAATGAGCTTCAATTCCAAGCAGACTCGTCTACGATCACCCTATTCACTGGGAGTGAAAGACCCAGCTGCGTGTTGGAAACGGAATATACAGAAACATTTCGAGGTCTGAATGAAACAAATTGTTTCCTTTTTCAGAGAGGGCAGCCCACAGAACAAAGCTTGTGTGATATCAGCGCGAGAAGAAGAAGAAGAAGAAGAGTTTGGATTTGATATCCCGCCTTTCACTCCCTTTAAGGAGTCTCAAAGCGGCTAACAATCTCCTTTTCCCTTCCTCCCCCACAACAAACACTCTGTGAGGTAAGTGGGGCTGAGAGACTTCAAAGAAGTATGACTGGCCCAAGGTCATCCAGCAGCTGCATGTGGAGGAGCGGAGACGCGAACCCGGTTCCCCAGATTACGAGACTACCGCTCTTAACCACTACACCACACTGGAAGGGGAGAAAATGCATCCCTTGAGCTGGGAGCGGTCTCCACAACAATTTGGTGGAGTCTTTGCTTTTGCCACAAAATTATTAAGCGTCTCCCTCATTTTTCTTCCCAATTCTGCACGCTCCAGAAATAGATCAAACGGAACATATCTATGGGATGTTATCTGGCTGATGCTACTCATTATGGAATTGTACTGACACTTCAAAAGCAGCCATAGCATTCCTTTTTTTTTTTTATAAGATATTTATTAAAATTTCAGAAATAAAGAAAGAAGTTACAATAGTAATAATAAGAAAAAGAAAAAAAAGAAAAGAGAATAAAAAAAGAAAAAAGAGAGTACAAAATACAAAAAAAGTAAAAACAATTAAAAACAAATCAATCTTTCCATATCTTGTCTTTCAATCACTTGTTTCCCTGACCTCCTCACACCTCCCCTTTTTTGTATTCCAGTTCAGTAAGTTAATTCAGCAAATCCTTTCCCTCTTTGTTTTTATCTTAAACCGTTGTCTTAATATGTAATAACTATATATTCTCATCTGTTAACAGTCCTTTTTTACATACTCCTTATAATATTGCTGCTAAAAACCCCTTAGCTTCATTCCAACATCATTCTAACATTCATTAATTTTACAGTATTTCTGTAGATAGTCTTTAAATTTCTTCCAGTCTTCTTCCACCGACTCTTCTCCCTGGTCTCGGATTCTGCCAGTCATTTCCGCCAGTTCCATATAGTCCATCACCTTCATCTGCCATTCTTCCAGGATGGGTAGATCTTGTGTCTTCCAGTACTTTGCAATAAGAATTCTTGCTGCTGTTGTGGCATACATAAAGAAAATTCTATCCTTCTTTGGCACCAATTGGCCGACAATGCCCAGGAGAAAGGCCTCTGGTTTCTTCAGGAAGGTATATTTAAATACCTTTTTCATTTCGTTATAGATCATCTCCCAGAAAGCCTTAATCCTTGGGCACGTCCACCAAAGGTGAAAGAATGTACCTTCAGTTTCTTTGCATTTCCAACATTTATTATCGGGCAAATGATAAATTTTTGCAAGCTTGACTGGGGTCATGTACCTGTATATCATTTTCATAATATTCTCTCTTAAGGCATTACATGCCGTAAACTTCATACCTGTGGTCCATAACTGTTCCCAGTCAGCCATCATAATGTTATGTCCAACATCTTGTGCCCATTTAATCATAGCAGTTTTCACTGTTTCATCTTGAGTATTCCATTTCAACAGCAAGTTATACATTCTTGACAAATTCTTAACTTTAGGTTCTAACAGTTCTGTTTCCAGTTTTGATTTTTCCACCTGGAAGCCAATTTTCTTGCCCAAATTGTATGCCTCCATTATTTGATAATAGTGAAGCCAATCTCGCACTTTATTTTTTAATTTTTCAAAGCTCTGCAATTTCAATTTATCTCCCTCTTGTTCCAGAATTTCCCAATATTTCGGCCATTTGGCCTCCATATTGAGCTTTTTCTGGGCCTTCGCTTCCATCGGTGACAGCCACCTTGGAGTTTTATTTTCAAGTAGATCCTTATATCTTGTCCAGACATTAAACAATGCTTTCCTGACAATATGGTTTTTAAATGCTTTATGTGCTTTGACCTTATCATACCACAAATATGCATGCCACCCAAATACATTGTTAAAACCTTCTAAATCCAAAATGTCTGTGTTTTCAAGAAGCGGCCATTCTCTCAGCCAACAAAATGCGGCTGATTCATAATAAAGTTTAAGGTCTGGCAGGGCAAATCCACCTCTTTCTTTTGCATCCGTTAGTATTTTGAATTTTATTCTGGGCTTCTTGCCCTGCCAGACAAATCTGGAAATATCTCTCTGCCACTTCTTGAAACAGTCCATTTTGTCCAAAATTTGCAGTGTTTGGAACAAAAACAACATTCTTGGCAACACATTCGTCTTTATCACAGCGATACGGCCTAGCAGTGAAAGCTTCAAATTTGACCATATTTCTAAGTCTTTTTTCACTTCAGTCCAACATTTTTCATAGTTATCCTTAAATAAATTCACATTTTTAGCAGTCATGTTAACCCCCAAATATTTCACTTTCTTAACCAGTGTTAATCCTGTCTCCTTCTGAAACCTCTCTCTCTCAATCGCTGTTAAATTTTTCTCTAAAACCTTAGTTTTAAACTTATTCAACTTAAATCCTGCAACCTGACCAAATTCTTGAATCAGTTCTATTACTCTTTTAGTACTAGATTCTGGCTCCTGTAATGTCAATACTAAGTCATCTGCAAATGCTTTCAATTTATACTGTTTGGCTCCGACTTGTATACCTTTAACCAATTGGTCCCTTCTAATCATATTTAAAAGAACCTCCAGGACCGATATAAAAAGCCATGGCATTCCATCACTGGTGAATCTCACAGCTCCTCTTTGCTTGTGGGTGTGCATATGGCTTGCCCTTCAACAGGCTGTTTTTGCTGTTAAGATTCCTGAGCTCCCCTCACCAGAGCACATCCTTAGCAGTCTTCAGCCCAGAGGTGAGGACCCTGTGGGCCTCCTGGCGCTGCTGGGCACCCAACTTCCTCAGCCTTAACCAACATGGCCAATGGTCAGGGATGGTCTTCTGCAATATACCCAACCCCAAACCCAGCAGAATAACACTGCGGATTAGATGGTGGACATTCCTGTATCTGACCAAGCAGTGGAGATCTCAGACCTATTGCTGGACTCTATCAGTCACAACCAACAGGGCCATCCATCAGATAGGATGGGGCTTGTTGCCCTGGCTGGGCTACATAATTATGGTTCACATGTTCTCAGCGTTAGAAACTCAGATATGAATGGCGCCTTAAACCTAGGTTACAGTCGCCACAACGGAATGTCTAGGCACTTTTTTTTTTTTTGCAATGAGCCTTATTTTTAAAATTTCATTTCTATATCACTTTAGACCAGGCATAGGCAAACTCAGCCCTCCAGATGTTTTGAGACTACAGTTCCCATCATCCCTGACCACTGGTCCTGTTAGCTAGGGATGATGGGAGTTGCAGTCCCAAAACATCTGGAGGGCCGAGTTTGCCTATGCCTGCTTTAGACTTTAAAGGAAAAAAATCTCAAATTGGTTGACAATACATTAAAGCTGCAAATAAAACAAGCCTGAATAAAACAAATGCAAGCTTCAAGGAAAATATAGCAGATCCTTCTCTAAGTGACATTTTGTTTTCCCCATATTTATTTACCTGCTTAATTTATATAGCTGCCCCATTGCAGAAGTGTTCTAGGAAGCCAAGGTCATGCTTAGAGTGTTGGACCAGCACCTGGGAGATCAGGGTTCAAATCCCTACCCATTTAGCTCACTGGATGACCTTGGGCCAATCGCAGTCTCTTAATTTACCTAACATGGTCATTGTAAGCATTAACTGTGAAGGGAAGAGTGAACTATGTACTCCTTGGAGGAAAAGGTGGAATATACATGCAATACGCAAGCTCTTCTGCTTACCTGCTTAAGAAAGCTGGAGGGGCTAGCCAGGTGGAAATGTCAGTCACCAACCTGGTATCCAGAGATCTCACATGGTCTCAGTTGGACCCCTGCCAGTCACAAGATGCGCAGGGCACCTGGCTAATTTTGAACACTGCATGTTCTGATTTTTTTTTTATTTTATTTTTTACAGATATGTGTGTATGGATTTACTCTTTTAATCAAAAATGTTAAAAGTGGCTGGCTAACTCTTGCTCTTCAATAAATAAGAGCACAGCAGGCTTGTGGCCAACACCAGACTTCTGGCTGAAGCCTTTGCCCCCCTTTCCTGAAACCATCTCTTAAGGTGTGTGAACACATCACAGGCATACAAGAGCATTGAAAAGCTCAGACAAAAGCAAGTAGTGTACAAAACATACAAAAGAAAACCAAAACACATACTGCAACAGTAACAGCTGAGGACATTTTCAAGCAAAAGGAAAGTTTCAAAACAAAACAGAAAGATAATTTGATCATAAGACTGAAGTCCGCTTCATGGCATGCATGAAGGCTTTACTTCGCTCTGGGTGTGTGACTCCAAACCACAAAAACTGATGCAATAAACCGATCTGTTAGCCTTTCAATACCATACAACCACTATTTCTTTCTGCTGAAAGAGGTCTAAAGCATGATCCTATGCCTGCTTCCTCAGAAGTATATCCCACTGCACAGGTCTTCAAGCAGTGGATTGGGACCAGTGTTTGAAATTCAGGTGCCAGGAACATTTTGCACCTGGCTATCGGCCACTTGTGACCAAGTGAAGATGCCCAGGCGCCAGGATGGCAACTGACTTCTCCACCATCTGGAGCTGCATGCCTGGGGATCCTTGGATCTTGACAGTTTTCACACATTAGCGACACACCCTATAGAATTCTATCCATTATTTTTTATCTGCACAATCAGAACGAATTTCCGGAACCAAAAAGCTGTATTGAAAAATACGATTTTCGAGCTGTCTGGCTCCAAAATGGCAACTAGGCATTTTTGGCGACCACAACCCTGGTTTAAGGGACCATTTGGCACCTAGCTTATATGTCTGAGTTTCTAACACTGGTCAGGAACCACAGGTAGATCACGAGGCCATACCAGGTGGGCTGCAGGAAAGCTGGAGCCACTATGATGGATTCCAGCTTAGGCTGACCAGACCAGAGCAGAACTATACGTGTGTCTGGACTAGGGCATGCTATTGTGATTAGAAGCTCATTTTATCAATTTCCACGAGTGCTGAATGGGATGAACCATTTTTTTAAATAAGATACGTATTTGTGGTTAACCACAGGCTCACAGCTTTCTCTTGCCACTTTGCAGAACTAGTTTTCATTTAGTAGTAACCCTGAGGTAAAGGTAAAGGTAAAGGGACCCCTGACAGTTAAGTCCAGTTGCGAACAACTCTGGGATTGCGGTGCTCATCTCCCTTTATTGGCTGAGGGAGCCGGCGTTTGTCCGCAGACAGCTTCTAGGTCATGTGGCCAGCATGACTAAGTCACTTCTGGAGAACCAGAGCAGCGCACGCAAACGCCGTTTACCTTCCCGCCGGAGCAGTACCTATTTATCTACTTGCACTCTGACATGCTTTCGAACTCCTAGGTTGGCAGGAGCAGGGACCAAGCAACAGGAGCTCACCCCGTCATGGGGATTCGAACCGCTGACCTTCTGATTGGCAAGTCCTAGGCTCTGTGGTTTAACCCACAGCGCCACCCGCGTAACACACTGCCTATTGTCTGCCCTTTTAGGATCAAATAACGAGTATTATTAACCCTATTAAGCAGAATTCAAATGCAGAAATGTGAAAGTGGGTCCCATGTCGCAGCTTGGGAGTCAGAGGTGAGTCTTGGATCTGGACCGGTTGAAAGCCACTGCCCCACTGAAACCTGTGGGGCTTACTCCCAAGAAAAGGGTGTGTAGAAGTTGTTAACACAGCCCGCCCGCCCCCGCAAAAAACTGACAAAACAAAAGTGCTTTTGAGTCTTCCTGGTTGAGGTAAAGAGGATTCCCCTCCCCTACCACATCCGTAGAATTTTTATTATTACAGTATTATTCTGGTCACAGAAAAGAGAAGTCAAATCAGCCTTGCTTCTTGCCTGACAGCAACAGATTGCATCAGAAACCACATCCACCAACACCTATGTAATCACTTGCACCATACTGGTGGGGATGGGTCAGACTGGAGTTTTTTCAACTTTTATTTCAACAGAAACTTGTTAGCTGGGTTAAGAGGATCTATAGCTTTCCTCTGTAGCACAAGAATGGGGAAGCTGTTACCCTCCAGATGATGATGATGATGATATTTTTACCCCACCCATCCAACTGGGTTGCCCCAGCCACTCTGGGTGGCTCCAGATGTTGGTGGAACCTCCCAACTCCTATCAGGCTCAGCCAATGTGCTCCATGGGATGATGGGAGATGCCATCCAGCAGTACCTAGAGGACCACATTCCTCCTCCTCCATGCTAGCAGTTGCCAGAATCTGTGGCTTACTAGCGGTATAAGGAAAAAGGATCTAAGGGCTTAGTGGGCCACAAGCTTAACATGAGTCAACAGTGTGATGCAGCAGCAGCAGCAGCAAAAAAACAAAGCTAATGCTATTCTAGGCTGCATCAACAGAAATATAGGCTGGGGAAAGGCACCATCGCTCCCTGGCCCTCAAATCGAGGGAGGAATGAGACGCAAAGCTTCAGAGCCAATGCAGCTTGTTCCTCCTTCAGGGCGCTGGGCCCTGGCGGTGGCCTGACCCCACGAGATGTCAGGGTGAAACCTCCCTCACTACCTCATGTCCTCGGAGACAGCTGAGTGGAGAGGTTCAGAGGCCTCATGGGTGCCAGGGGAAAGCCTCAAGAGTACCATTGTGCTCATGGCCACCATTTTGCCTTGATGGATAGGCCTTCGCACCAGAGTTATATATGGGTTGTGTTCACTCTTGAAGGTTCTATTTGACCTGTGACCATCTCTGCCTGCCCAATCCATTTGCTAAGCTGATCCCACATCCCAGAAATAATGGAGTCTCAGCTTTTGGCTTGGTTGCTCCAATGTCAAAGTCACCTGTGGGAGAGGCCGAGTGGTGGAGTATGTGCTGTGCACGCCAAAGGTCCCATCAAGTGATGAGAACAACATCTGCAAGACATCGGCTGGAGACCACAGGTTAGCTACTGCCAGTCAGAGTAGCAAGTCAGGTCAGCCAATAAATCTAACATGATCAAAGGCAGCTCATAAGCTTCTATGACCTGGGCAACCCTTAGCCATGCAGCCACAAGCTAAAGAGAGCCTGAGGAGATCTGAGAACCAGGATACCAAAACATCTGTTAAAAATCACACTTTAGCTGAAGAACTGACTGGCTTCTTTGATCCTTCACACAAATAGCTTGAGGTCAAGCGGCTCCAGACAGACATATTCTGGTATGACACAACAGAGCCTTGTCAGCACCTTGAAGACTTAGCAGATCTATTGTGGCTGTGTTCAGCACAATATGCAGCAGTATAGTTTAATTTTGGGCTATTGTTCTAGAATAGCTTCAACACTTCAAAGGCCACATCCACATGGCACAATAGGTGATAAACCACAGCTTATCATGGATGAGCTCATTGCCCCTGCTTCCCTCAACCCTGCTAGCCTGGGGAGGAAACAAACCACCACCCCTGAACTCAAACAAACCATGGTTGACGAGCCAAGGACAAGCCCTAGCTTATCACCATGGTTTGTTCCATTACCAAAACCTGATTCCTTGTTCAACCACAATGCTAAGGTGGTGGTTAGTTTCTTCCCAGCGCTAGCAGGAATGAGCGAAGTGAAAGCAATTAAGAAGAACTCAGCAAAGCTCTGTTGGATCAATCCCAAAGGCCCATCAAGTCCAGCACAGTACATTTCCCAGAATTCCTGAGATGTAGGTAAAGGTAAAGGTAAAGCTAAAGGGACCCCTGACCATTAGGTCCAGTCGTGACCGACTTTGGGGTTGCGGCGCTCATCTCGCTTTATTGGCCGAGCGAGCCGGCGTACAGCTTCTGGGCCATGTGGCCAGCATGACTAAGCCGCTTCTGGCGAACCAGAGCAGCGCACGGAAACACTGTTTACCTTCCCGCCAGAGCAGTACCTATTTATCTACTTGCACTTTGACGTGCTTTCGAACTGCTAGGTTGGCAGGAGCAGGGACCGAGCAATGGGAGCTCACCCCGTCGCGGGGATTCGAACCGCCGACCTTCTGATCGGCAAGTCCTTGGCTCTGTGGTTTAACCCACAGCGCCACCCGCGTCCCTAGGCCTGAGATGCAGAATGGACTTGAAATCAGTGGTGCGATATTTGGAGGAAGTGAGTGCCTAAAATTGTGGACTTCAGTAGGTCTGTTAGGCTGCATTACTACACATGAACCTCCTGAGAGTAAGTCCTGTTAAACATAAGTCAGCGGTGCTTAAGCAAGGCTCCATATTTGTAAAAAGCTTTTTGGATACAGGCAGTGCAACTCCTGGGAAGTGTAGTTTCTCTCTCACAGAGTTACAATTCCCAACACCCTATAGCTCCTGGGATTCCTTGAGAGGGAAACCTTGGGCCAGACACACACAGATTCAACCTACCCTACCTCTAATGAGTTGCTGAGCAGTTAAAGAGGGTGAGTGGAGAACCAGGTCCTCTGCTTTGAACTATTCCAAGGAAAGGTAGTGTATAAAGTAAAATTGATTTTAAAAATTGAGCACCGGAATTATATTTATTTATTAAAAATATTGCAAAAATGTATCAAAGTTGTTTATAACAGTAAAAAGAAGACAAACCACACAATAAGAACATGAAAAATTAAAAACAACACAGTTCTTAGAAGTGGAGTAGAGGCTGATAACATCATTGTTGGTTGCGTAGTAGAGGGAGAGAACAGCTCCAGAACGGGGTTTTTTTGGGGGGGGGGGAGAGGAGTGATGGCATCGTCTGCCATTCTTAGCCTGGCAAGCAAAGGTGGTGACAAGACTTTCTGATTTTGCTATTGCTTGTGGCAGACTACCACAGAGGAAGTCAGAGAATGGGGGCAGGGAATCAAATAGAGGCTGGGTACTGCTTTCTTTTCCCCCGATGGTGTTCCTACACTTCCCTGCAAGGTTGCTTGCACCTCTTATTAAATACTAAAAGTTGTGTTTCAGCTGGCCGAGTATCTTTTGTTAAACCTCAGTGTTACAAGCTGAACCTATGCAGTCAGAATTAAGCACCACTGAGTTCAAGGGAGCTTCCCCTTGGGCAACTTTGCATAGGACTGGAGTCATAGCATTGGAGTAAACTATGCATAGGGTTTGGGCATTGTGCTACGGACTGTTGCTGCTACATACTGCGCTCTCTCTCGCTCTCTCTCTCTCTCTCTCTCTCTCTCTCTGTGTGTGTGATACATATATGTGAATGAGTTCAGGAGAACTGCCTGCATTTTTCGACTCTCGCTGGAAGCGTGGCTCTAAGGGCTGTCACAATGAGCTCCTGCACTTCAACACTGCTCACCACACGCCTGGAAAACCTTGTTGATCCTCTCAGAATTTACAGCCTGCCTCCCCTTTTTTTCCTGTTCCTCCTTCCAAGTTGTTGGTTGCCAACTGTCTGGACGTGGTGCACACCTTGCTAATGGGACTCTCGTGCTGAAGTGGGTCTCGGCTACTGTTGTAATAACAGGCCCTCAACCATGTTGCTTTTCTGCTTCAAGGAGCTGCCTCCTGATAGCAGCTGGATGCTTGTTCGGGAAGTTCTTGTGTAAATGAAGCCAGCAAAGCTGTTAGTGTGGGCACCAGAAGAATAATACCTTGTAGCCATGCAGTACTTCAGATTGCAAACCATCTTGGCATTTTGCCTCAATTGAGCTTAGCGCCAGGGCTGCAGGACATGGAAGTTTTGTGATGTGCCAATGTGCGGACAGCAAAAGCTATTGTACATCGGTGAGCAGCCAAGGGCCCTGGAGACCGAATGTGGCCCTCCATGTCTCTCTGAATGGCTCTCAGAACTCTCCCAGGTCACACCCCTCACTGGCCCTCCTTTGCACTCTGTTTGCCTGGTTGGAATGTGCCCCTGAATTCTGATGGAGGACACAAGTGGGTTTGAGCTTGTAGAAACCGTGCACAGATGAGAACGTGCATCCTCTGTTCCATCCACTTTTTCATCTGGCCCCACCCACCACTGCCATGCGGCCCCTGAAGGGAAGGTAGCCCTGGGGCTGTAAAAGCTTTCCCATCCTTGCTGTGGTACCTTTATGCCAAAGGTAGTCAACGAAAGGCCCTCTGTATGTCGTTGAACTGCAACTCCCATCAGCCCCAGACAGCACAACCATGATAAGGGATTATGGGAATTATAGTCTTGCAATATCTGGAGGGCAACATGTTGGCTGCCTCTGCATGACACTGAAGTATCTTTTGCTGCTACTCCTAGCAGTCTTGGCAAGGTGGAAATTCTAGTGTGGGGTTTTTTTTTTGTTTTTTTTAAGGCTCATTAAGATTGAAAAATATAGTGACTAATAATTGTAATGGCATTCTTGAGATTATACTAAGTGCCCAGAGCATAGGTGAGATATCCTTCTGTGTGTTTGATGAAAGAACTTACAGTGTCCTAGAATTGTTGGAAGGGATCCCAAGAGTCATCTAGTCCAGCTACAATTCCCAGCACCCTTAACAAACTACAGTTCCCATGATTCTTGGGGGGAGGGGAGGGCATGCTTCAAAGGTGTGCTGTGTATGCAGCCTAAATGGGGATACGAACCCCTGTTTTCCCAGTCTAACCACCACGCCAGAACGGCTCTTACTATGCCATTGAGGGCCATGGCATTGTTGCATTAGGGTGGTTTGAAAGTCAGCTCCGAATACCACAAAAGAAAAAAGGCATGGAAATCCAAGTGGTCAAGGATATTTTAAATGAACGTTAGCGAGAAACCTCTTGATGGTAAGAACAATTCAACAACGGAGTCAATTACCCGCAGAAGTGGTTGGGCTTGCCCTTGCCAAGGGATGAACATGAGAAGAGCCTTTCTGAATCAGAGAAAATGCCTTATCCAGACCAGCATCCTGTTCTCTGCAGTGGCCAGCCAGATGTCTCTGGGAAGTGGTGTGGTGCGGTGCTTGCGGAGTCAGACTAGGACCTGGAGAGCCAGGGTTCTGATCCTCACTCAACCGCAAAGCTCCACTGGTTGACTTTCGGCCAGTTGCAGTCTCTCAGCCTAACCTACCTCACAGGGTTGTTGTGATGATAAAATGAAAGGGAGAGAACTGTGTATGCCACCTTGAGCTCCTTGGAGAAAAGGTGGGATATAAATGGAAGAACGAATAAACAAATGAAGATCCCTCTCCCATTGTCTCCCCCATGATAGGTATTCAGAGGTAAGGATGGAGGAGAAATTATCTATTCCCATGGGTGCTGAACCTACCTAGTACAAACTGAAATGCAACCACCCTCTGAAATTCAGCTGAATTTTGCAGCTCAGTTCTCCAGCCAGGTAAAGGGCACATTAAGTGCATATATTAGGGTAAAGTCTGCATTAAAACACATACATCAGTATCAAAAAAAAAAATACAACCCCCCCCCCATACATCAGTGAAAATAACACTCCAACATGTGTTCCATTGGGGGAAATCCCTTTGCAAAAATGTGTGTATTAGGAGAGAACGGCAGTAAAATGAAGGTGAGTTTTCATTTTTAAAAATATTCACAAATTGATGCAGAAATGAACTGGAGAGTTTAAATTAAAGAGTGAGGAAATGAGAAAGAGAAAGAAATTGAAATTGGCAGATTTCACTCATCGAGAGGCGGGGGGACCCAGATAATGGAAGCAGCATATGGGCATCATGACCCACAACTATGCTGTCTTCAAAACAGAGGCTTGTTGGAGATCTTCTAACCCTGGATTTCCTGCACTGATCAGCGGATTGGATTATATCAAGGATAGGGCACCTTTAGCCCTCCAGGTGTTACTGAACTACAGCTCCCATCTACCCCAGCCATTGGCCATGCTTGCTGGGGCTGATGGGAATTGCCATCCCAATCCTGGCAGACAACAGCCTCCTCTTTGATGAGTGTGGTAGGGAAAATGTTGGGAGATGCTTGAACTTGGTGTCTGGTTCCCAAAGATAAAAGGCAGCCCACTCCTCCAGAGACCGGGAGTAGCTAAACCTTTGCCTCTGCTCCAAGCTAGGTTTTTGAGAACCCATTCTGCATGAAAAATACCAGTGAGTCCCTTGGTGGGCAGTTCTTAGCTCAGTCATAGAGCATCTGCTTTGAATGCAGAAGGTCCCAGGTTCAATCCCCAGGATCTCCAGGTAGGACTGGGAGAGACTACCTGTCTGAAACCCCAGAGAACCAGTGCCCATCACATCAGTTAGTGAGCTAGATAAACCAATAGCCTGATCCTTGGTATAAGGCAGTTTCCTCTACCAAGGATGATCTCAAAATGCTCTGGAGATCTCAACCCTTTGGGACAAGGTCAAGCATGCTCACTGATCCCTACTCAAAATTAAATTCTGGCATCAGGGGTAATGTCCACCCTGCCACATACAGACACACTTAAATGATTCTTCTGAAGATCAGACTATTTATACCAAGTGTATAATTAGCCTTTATCAAAAGAATAATAGTAGTAGGAAGACGCAGCTGAAATGGACTGTAGGTTATGAGAAAAGAGTAGATGCAATTTGACATTTAACAACTATTCACAACCCAGGGATCACAGGACTCTGCAGTGTCATCCCTCCACTCCTTTCAGCCAATTTATTTAATAAAGGCCCCATTCACCAGAACACAACCCGAACATAATAGACCACAGATACAACAATAATGTGAAAACAGCTAAACCTGCCCCACCCCAAAACCTGAAGGAGAAAACCTCAGCCAGGCTGTTGTAAATATTAAATGAAGCCTTCTGCTCTTTGCCAAGTCATTTTATTAAAGTCTCCCCAAATAACTAACTATAGCATTTCAACCCATTATTACTCCCACCAAAAAAATTAAAAAATAAAAAATAGGGAAAGAAAGAAAAAGAGACCAATTGTATGTATGGTATAATCAGTTCAGACCTCTGAAGAATTCCCAAATCGCCTCTCAAAATAAGAGGGCAGATGACAAGTGTCCCACCTTCCGTTTTTGCTCAGCACGAGAAACAACAGCTATGCGGTGCAGAAATCGGGAGCACGACTGCTCGAGCCTCACCATTTATGGTGGTAAGCGAAGAGAGTACTCTCCTAGTTATGGATTGAATATAAACATGCTTGCAGCGCTCATGAGTTATGGCTACAGTCCGTGAGGAAACTTTAAGCCGAATCTCTCTTCGGTAAACAGTGCATGACCAGAAAGCTATGCAGGTATAAACACTTGTTAGGTTTAGAGCAGGGGTGGAGAATCTATTTCATCCCAAGGGTCGGATTAGAACTTGATCAACCTTCCAAGGGCTGCATGTTCTCTAGGCATCAGTGGGATTCTGGACCTTCCAGACCGTTTCAGTGGGAGGCCCTTTTGGTTTAGGAGGCAACTGACATGCTTAAATCCAGATGCACGTGATGTACCTGGAATGGTAGGGCTGAAACTAGCAATGAGAATATTCTTCCAGTTCCATCTTGTTATTACTCCGCCATTTTGTTACCCCAGGTGTTGCCAATGAGTTTCCTCCAGTGGGTCCTATGGAACCCACTAAAGATCTCACGAAATATCCATTCTGTGTTTTTGACATGCCCCGCCATGTTCCACCAATCCAGTTTGTGAAGCACCATGGCAGCCATTTTGTGAATGGCACCCACAAAACTCTCTCAGAATTCTGAATGTTCCCACCGGCCTAAAAAAGTTGGTAATTCTCCATGGTACACTCTGGATTCTGCATACTACGCCTTGAGTTTTGCTTGCCTCCCAGCGAGAAAAGAGAATTTTGGAACATATAAAGTGATATTATATGGGGAAAAGAGTTCCAAGGCCTAGGCCAAGAGTTGGGGACATTGGCCACACCTGTCCTATCTATGGCCATGTGTCAGTGGTGGGCGGAACCATCCTTCCTCCTCTCTGTCTGTCACTCCCCACCCAGTCGGCTGCTGCAGGAAGAGCAAATCACTCTTGCCAGCGCTCCATATTTATCACAGGAAGCTGCCTTGTACCAAGATAGACCATTGGTCCATTTGGTGCAGTTTTTGACTGGCAGGGAAACAAATAGAAGGTGGCATCAGAGCTCATGACCAGTGTTTGAAACTCCCATTGTTCTAGGCGTGTTTTGCGACAGGGAATTTCATTAGTGCGAGAAGTTACTGAGCTCTGGGCGCAGTCCTGCGCCTAAGATTTCAGAGTGGAACTGCAGAGTGGAAGGAAAGGAGGACCTTTTTCTGCCTTCCCACTTCCAGCTACTCTCTGGAGTAGACTGGAGAAGAGAACCTCTTAAGAATATCAGGGGGGTGGGTAGGGGAAGGACCTAAAAAGATAAAGGACCCCTGACAGTTAAGTACAGTCGCGAACAACTCTGGGGTTGCGGCGCTCATCTCGCTTTACAGGCTGAGGGAGCCAGCGTTTGTCCACAGACAGTTTTTCCGGGTCATGTGGCCAGCATGACTAAGCCGCTTCTAGTGAAACCAGAGCAGTGCATGGAAATATTGTTTACCTTCCCGCTGGAGCGGTACCTATTTATCTACTTGCACTTTTTGGTGTGCGTTCGAACTGCTAGGTTGGCAGGAGCTGGGACCGAGCAACGGGAGCTCACCCCATCGTGGGGATTCGAACCGCCGACCTCCTGATCAGCAAGCCCGAGAGGCTCAGTGGTTTAGACCATAGCGTTGCCCGCGTCCCGGGTAAGGACTAGACCATGTGAAAAATGAACATAATATTTTAGTGCATTCATTCATTTTCAGCTTTGAATTCTTGTTATAAGAAAAGCACGCCTAGACATTCCGTGGTTGCGCCCATAACCTAGGTTTAAGGTGCCATTTAGCTCCTAGCTTTCAAATCTCAGTTTCTAACACTACTCATGGCAGTCTGAGCCAGCCGGCCCCAGTTTTCTCCCCATCCTTCTCCATGCTGGGGAAAAGGGGAAGTCCTTCCATTCCTATGTGCGGGTCTTTTAAGGATCACTGACATGGGATAGGCTTTTTCTAATTTGGCGTGGCAACTCCTTGGGGGTAGCAACCCGTTATTCTAACACCAAGAAATGGCACAGCCAGATGACAAATGTGAATAAATTTTCTGTGTTGTTATTGGCCTATTGTGGAGCACAACGTATAAAAATGTTTGCACTGATCCAAGGAGGAAATTGTGCTCTGCAATGCAAAATTTAAAACACACACAAAAAAATAATTGCTTGTTTGATGCCATTATTAGAGCAACAGTAATTATGCTTTTTAAAGCCAGAATCCTCAGCTGGTGTTAACAACAACAACCCACCAAACAGAACAGCCCCACAGTCTATAACAGAGACATGCACACTTACAGCCACTAAAAGATCTGGTTTACAGCCTTTGACATCATCATGGGCAGTCTTCCCCAAACCTGGTGCCTTCCAGATGGTTTGGACTACAATTCCCATCATCCCTGACCATTGTTGATGGGGAATGGTACTCCAAAACATCTGGATGGTACCAGATTGTTTGGGGGCGGACGGGCAGAGAGCTACTTTTTCTCTGCCTTCTGCCCTGTCTCAGTGGACACCAGGCGCTACTGTGTTTAATGCCAGCAGCATCAGTTGTTTCGGGAGGGGGGTTAATTACTGGGATTGCAGCAAGCCTGGAGGAGGAACTTCTCTGATGCTTTCCTCCCTTGCTACAGTCCAGCGGAAAGTCCCACTTCAGAAGATTTAAATTTGCTTTGGGGGAAATCCCGTGTAAGTACCAACAGGGGATTTCTCGCCAATGCCAATGGAAGCATCAGAAAAGCACCAAAAGGGGAAAGGGATAAGTTCCTCCTCCCTGTCTGCTGCGATTCTAATAATTGTCACCCACCACATACACAGTTGGTGCTACCTGCGTTTTTTGTTTGCTTGTTTTGTAAAGGACAAGTTAAATGAGAAGGTGCAGTTAATGTCACCTCAAACCTGGCTGCAAGCTAACGAAACATGGGACAACTGAATTAAAGAGCAGAAGGTAAACCCCAAGGAAAACCTTGGCTGTGCACTTGTAGCTGGGTAAAAAGTGAGAGGCCTGTAGCTCAGAGGTAGGGTATCTGATTTGTATGCAGGAGGTCCAGGTTCAACCCCTGGCATCTCCAGGTACTGCCAGAAATGTCCCTGGTGTGGACAAGATAGAACTAGGTGGACCAATGGTTTGACTCAGTGCAAGGCAGCTTCCTACATTCTGGATAGCAACAGGCCCTACTGACTCTGCCAGGAGCAAAATTTACTCCAGCTTTGCAGAGAAGAATCAGGAGAATTGCAAGCCGTACGCTCTGAACAACATTTGCGAATTATACCCCAGCTCATGCTCTTCTCCCCTCGAGTCATCCAGCATCAACATGAGGTTTTGGAAATATCTACACGGAACGTTGCATTTTCAGAACACACACAGAATTAAGGACGAGAAAAGAACTTTCAGGAAAAGATACAAACCAGGTAACCGTATGGGTTATTTCATACTGTTAATTTCAACACTTGGTGGGATATGCACACCAGGTGTAGATTTCTTGTGTACAACAGCTGGTCCTCTCTTGTTACAGCAGAAAAATGAATAGGCTTTAATTTCAAATAAGAACAACTGCAGAGTGATAGGGAAATTTTTGGGTGGGTGGGTGGGAAAAATTGGTGGACCAATGAAACCTTAATATTAAAAGGGGGGGAGTGAGAACAAGGCACCTACCATGATCCAAAGCCTCTGGTTGTTCCACAGTGCAGTTTCAGGGTGCTGAGTGAACAAGTGTGGTGTGTAGTGGTTAGTGTGTTGGACTAGGACCTGGGAGACTAGGGTTCAAATCCCCACCTGGTCATGAAGGCCCTTCATTGCCTCTCAGCCTAACCTACCTCACAGGGTTGTTGTGGGGATTAAACAAGGAGGAGAACTATGTGTACCATCTTGAGCTCCTTGGAGAAAATAAATAGAAAGATCCCAGGTTCAATCCCCCTCATCTCCCGGTAGGGCTGGGAATGTCCCCTGCCAGAAACCAGAGAGAGCTGCTGCCAGTCAGTATAGACAATATTCAGTTACATGGCCCAATGGTTTGACTCAGGACCGGGCAGTTTCCTATGTTCCTTTGCATTCCGCTAACTTGCCAAAGCTCACAGTAGAGTGCTTCTGAAAGATCCGGCATTCGGGAATAGCGCACGACTTGCCCACCAATCAGAGATGCTGTGAATATGAACCAAGTGGTTTATAATCTGTCTCAAATCTTAGGTGGGCCGTAAAAAGCCAAATTAAAAAAGAGAAAGCCTAAGAGAGAGAGACTTAATGAGACAACTGACACAGTAGCCCATCCATTTAGGCTGCCGCCTTTTAACAGTGTTCTTAAATAATGCATACATTAGCTCAGAGGCTGAAGAGATTTGTTTGTTTTATTAAGCAGAGCCTGGTTAACGGAAAGCTTTGTAATAAGATTTCCCTCAGTGCTAATGGGGGGGGCAGGGAGAAAAGTTTCCTTTCCTTTCGACCCCCAGGTACAAAATAGCCCATCGTCAAATGATTTCGTTGCCTCCAGGGCCTTTCGTCATTCTTATTACAACCACTTGTGTTATGCCCATAGCTGTCAAGTGTCCCTTATTTGAAGGGACAGTCCCTTATTCCAGCGCCATGTCCCGCTGCTGTCCCTTATTGATAGATGTCCCTTAAATGATGTCCCTTAAATTTCAAAGGAAGCAGCTCCTCTCCCTCCCTCCCTGCCGGTCAGGGAGGAGGGAGGCTCCAACTGTGTTGCTTGGCTGTGTTGCTCATCCAATAAGAAGTCTAAGAACGACGGGGGTGGGTGGGGGTGGAGCTTGCATGCCTTGTGTGTGGCTAGTTAATGCAAGCTGAGGGGGTTTTTGAATGCTGGACGCCATTTTGTTGCATGTGCTGCTGCAAACTTTGCAGTGCAAAGCCAGGCCGGGGAGCCATCTTAAGTTGAGGCTGCATAGGCCTTGTGGTACATTTGATTCAGATTCTATTCAGTTGAACCTCTGGTTACAAAGTTGGTTGGACAGTGTTCTCAAAGCTACCAGCATGAGTTTGACCAGACTGCAGGAGGACAGGAAGACTGGAGTGCCTGGAACAGGTGAGGCTGCAGGTCCCTTATTTTGGCTGCTGGTCCCTTATTTTCAAGGCTGCTGGTCCCTTATTTTCAAATCTGTAAGTTGACAGCTATGGTTATGCCAGTGCTAACAAACTGCGATTTCATGAATGGCAAAGTCCAGTTTCCTGTTTCGTGACAGTCCTTCTGTCTCAAAAAGCCAGGAAGGTGCAATAGCGAAGTCATATCAGGCCAGACGTCCTGGCTTCAAATTACTTCTCAGCCATAAATAGCTCACTGGGTTTTCAAGGGTCTCTCTCTCTCTCTCTCTCTCTCTCTCTCTCTCTCTGTGTGTGTGTGTGTTTGGATTTGATATCCCACTTTATCACTACCCTAAGGAGTCTCAAAGCGGCTAACATTCTCCTTTCCCTTCCTCCCACACAACAAACACTCTGTGAGGTAAGTGAGGCTGAGAGACTTCACAGAAGTGTGACTGGCCCAAGGTCACCCAGCAGCTGCATGTGGAGGAGCGGAGACGCGAACCCGGTTCCCCAGATTACGAGTCCACCGCTCTTAACCACTACACCACACTGGCTCATATGTGTGTGTGTGTGTGTGTACAATCTACCTCATAGGGATGAAAGTGAAGAAAATTGGGAAAGGGGAAGATCAACATGTGGTGTCTTGAACAGGGTTTGCCAGTTTGGCACACTCCAGACGCTGCTGGACTACAACTCCAGTCAATCCCAGCCATTGGTTGTGCTAGTTGAGGCTGATGGGAGTTGCAAGTCCACCTGCATTTGGAGAGCACCTTGTTGGCTACCCTTGCCTTGGAGGGAAAAGGCTGAACATAAAGCATCAGGTCTAATTCAGCCTGCCAGGGCTCCCCGTTTGGCCTGCAAGGTCGCTGAGGCTAAGCCATACCCACCAGGCCTACGCCTGTTGCCATAGGGCATTAGGTGCAGGCAAAGAAGTGGCTGGGCCAATGGGACTTTGCAGGCACCCAACGATCAGCTGGTTGGCTGTCCTATGCCCATCACTTCACAAGTCCTGGCAATCAGCTGATCATAGCAGAAGGCCCAGTGATCAGCTGACTGTGCCTTCCATTTACAGCCCTATGCAAAAAATGGGTTGATGGCATCACAGTGGCATCAGGTGACTGACAGGGCTGTGGCCCCAACCAACTGTCAAACTAGGCCTGTGAGGGGTGGGGGAAGATAAGGACCTGGTCCACCATCCCCCAAATAAAGAACCCCCTGTGTGTGGCACCACAGCCTGCTCTGACCCACCTGGCACCAACCAGGAGTAGGGTGTTTCTCTGTAGGGGTACCTGTTTTGTGCAACAGTCTCCCCTCAGAAATCCAGCGGACACCTTCACTGGTGGTTTCTTGTTGGCAACTGGACTGCAAACGCTTGAGTGAATTAAAGACCATTGATCACCAGCTCACTCGTTCGTGCCTACCGTATGAGGACTGTATGCTTATTTTTACTTTTATTTATTTATTTTATGAATCACTTCCCATAAAAGCATCTCAGAGCAATTAAGGATAAAAACCATCAACAATAAAAGCAATTTCAAATCCGATACAAGAGACTGACAAGGATAAAAACCTCCGCTTGAAAAGGCTTCCTGAAAAAGGAATGTCGTCAAGAGACATGCCCCTTGTTTGATATATCATTTGATGTAGTTTTAATTATATTTCATTGTTTAAATCTTGCTGTACACAACTTTGATACCCTGAATGAAAAGTGGCATATGAATCCTTTTAGTAAACAGGTAATATCAACCCGGGGGTGTATGGGGGCGTTACGGGAGGGGGAGTACCGCTGGTGAGGGGACACATCGTGCTCCTTTGAGGGTGGTTTGCCCACCTTTGGTCCCCACCCTGCACTCAGCTCTCACCTGCGGCTCCCAGAAGCTGTCAGCATGTGACAGCAGCTGCTTTGATTGGCCGGCTAAACCAGGTGAGGGCAGCCGATGGGTCTCAAACCCTTGGTGAGTTAGGGACTCCCCCTGCATGTGAAGACAGGCTATGGCAGATTGAGCGAATAGGACCAATAGTGGGTCCAATGGTCAAGAAGGTGTTTTCTGCATGAGCTGTAGAGGGACGTAAAGGGCAGGTGGGGCTTATCAACGACTTGGGAAGGTAGCCCATTTAGAAGGAGGAAAACCCTGATCTAATCCTTGGCTGCCTTGCAGGATATCTTCAGGAGAAGATAAAGCTAAGGTTTACTTACCTTAAGAGGCAAGTAAAACAAACATCTCCTGGCCTGTTCTAGCAGGAAAGATATAAAGTTGTTTTCCATGCTAGTCCTACTCAGAGTACACCCACTGGAATTAATGGGCAGGACTAACTTGCGTCCATTCATTTCAGTGGGTGTGCTCTGGAAAGAACTTGCCTGAAATCAACCTGTAATGTTCATTTTTTAAAATATGTGAGAGGGGGCAATATTTTCAACACCACGTGCATTCCTTGCAACATTGCTGCCCATTTCATCAGCATCGCAAGTCCTTCTTCCTGATCTACCTGTTCAGGGACTGCTCAGCACCATGCTTTGCTTTGCAATATTATACACAGAGAGAATATATATATATATATATATATATATATATATATATACACACCGTATTTTTTGCTCTACAAGACTCACCTTTTCCCTCCTAAAAAGTAAGGGGAAATGTGTGTGCGTCTTATGGAATGAATGCAGGCTGCGCAGCTATCCCAGAAACCAGAACAGCAAGAGGGATTGCTGCTTTCACTGCGCAGTGATCCCTCTTGCTGTTCTGGCTTCTGAGATTCAGAATATTTTTTTTCTTGTTTTCCTTCTCCAAAAACTAGGTGCGTCTTGTGGTCTGGTGCGTCTTATAGAGCGAAAAATACGGTATATACACACACACACACACACACACACCCCAATTCAAATATCCCAGCAGCGAAGGAAAATGCCCCTCAACTTCGGGGGGAGATTTTGATGACTCAGCAAGTGATGCATTTCAAAATAATTGAGTCCCCTAAGAGGGCTTCTAATAATAGAGAACCCAGTTAAAGCACTTTCCCCTCTGCTGTTTCATAACTAGGTCCCCTGCGGATAGTTTGGTTGCTTCAGGGAACGAAATTCCTCAGGTGGGTATAGCACAGCAAACCCTCCAAAAGGAAAACAAAGGTCACTTAGGGCTTCTCTTCTCCTCTTTCCCCTGGGCTCAAAAGAGTGGGGAAAAGTTGAGCTCCAAGGCTAAAGGGCTCCAGGGAGAAGAGGCAGGGAGGGGTCGCAAATGCAAGAAGGGAGATGGAAGAGAAATGCAGTGGATATCCGGGAGGCGCCTGTGCCTTTAAGGTAGTTGGGGAAACTGCTGATGCGCCGAAGGCCTCTGGGACATTTCTCCTCTTGCTCCCCTTCCCCTTATCAGTTGACAGCCAAAGGGAAGAATTGTGGGTGATAGCCAGGGGCTCCCACACCCGAAACAGCTGAGCAAACCACCAAAGGGCACAAGGAAAAGAGTGTGTTTTTAAAAGCCAGATTAATGCTCAGTAGGGAAGTTAACTCGCACTGGTGTGACATGGCTCACAGCAGCTTTGAAAGTTAAAAAACAACCTTCTGAGAGATCCAGAACTAGGATGCTTTTGCTACAGTTCAGCTGTGAAACCCCAAAGCCAGGAGCGAGGGCAACTTCAAATGATTTAAGGCAGCTGCCCTTAAAATAAAAAATGCACAGAAATTTCTATCCGGCTACAAAAATATTTGCGTTCCAAAATATGGCTGTTCTGTCCTTCCTTGGGGAACTATTGGGGTAATTTTACGGAGAGGAGCAATGTGCTCTTATTGATCTAAACCAGGCACGCCAGGTAGAGTTAATTCATTGGATCTACAGGATTTCCTTCAGGGAAATATTGTGATCCCAAGACACAGTGGGGGATTTTTAATGGGGTTTTTGGGGGGTACTGTAGATTTTTCTGGACCTCTTTAACAACGTCCCATGGAACACGTGAAAAAGGATGCGTCTGAGAATGTGCTGAATGCCTTTCCTAACCCAATGAATACCTCAGCACTGCCCCCCCTCCAAGAAAAGGTTGCCTTGGAGGGAGTTTCCCCAGTTAGAGAATCCAAACAGACTGAGCTAGAATTAAGGTGGGTGCTTAGAATTTAAGTCATAAAAGTGCCACCACAGTGAGGCAGATGGGATCTTCTAGAAGCTAGAATGGGAAGGGTCTTTAGTGGTCACCTCCTCGCTCAACTCACTGACTAAACACAGGATGAAACTGCAGCATCCTCGTGAGGCAGACATGCAGTCTCCGCCAACAAAGGAGTTATGCTGGCTACCTTTCTTGAATATGAAGGCAGACACTTTTTAAAATTACAGCTGTGTTAAGCATTGGTGGAGGAGGTTCAAACCTCTGGACTGAGGAGTTCTTTACAAAGCAGTGCTGTGGAAACGTCGACTCAGGTAGGCTTGTCGAAAGCAAGGCCAGCCAGACGAAGGAAAATGCCGCTGAAGCACTGGGTCACTTTCGAGAGGGGCAAAGACCAAGCCTATGGTTTCGAAATATTCTGTCTCAAATTTTATTGGTTTGCTCTACAAGCTCTTGCCCTAGCTGCACAAGAGGTGGCAGTGTTACTCGTGGAGGTAAGACAATGGCACTAACTCAGCACAGGGTCAGAGGCATCCAATTTAGGATTTCAGCATGCTCCAAGACTCAGTCCAAGCATTCAAAGGGAGGTTCTGGACCCAAGCCTTGGCTCAACACTTCCGAGAATGAAAATCCAGACAGCACATATTTAAAACATATGGGGAACTGAACAACTCCTTTGATTAAAAGGTTGCTTGCACTTGCCACCCAAGGCCTAGGGTATTGAAGAAAATATTGGGGAAGGAGCCAAGTAAGCCTCGCTCCACATAATTGATCATACGACACGGCACACGCACACCACTTGAGTGGCAATGCCCTTCAACTTGGGGGGGGGGTCCAGGACCTCAAATACTGGGGGGGGGGAGCAAAGGGACCTTGGCCTCTAGGCATTGACTCCTACGTCAGGGATGGTGAGCCTGGGCAAGGCACATAGCAGGGGCAAGTGCGCTCGAAGAGGAGTCGTGCCCATCAAACATTGTTGCATACATGCACAGAGCTCCCTCCTTTGGCCAGCCCTTCCTGCTCATCAAATGATTGATCCGATGTCTCGGGTGGCAGGCAGTGATCCATATCTGGGCTCTGCAGAGAGGTTTAAATCTCTCCACCAACTCCAGCACTGAGTCTGACTTTTTTCTTTTTGCCAACTCTGCCAAAATCAGTGGGGTCCCAGAAAAGTTTGCTCTATGGCCACTGGACTGCCACCCCGGCTTGAGAAAATGCCACAGGGTGTAGGAGTACATGCACCACACCAGCACATCGCAAGCTGGAAGAGACTTCCAAATTGTGTGCTTCGAGTCCTTTCTTCTTTTTCTTCCCTTTAGCACCCAGATCAAACTTTCAGAAACTCCTCTGTGTCTAGAAGAAAACCCTGGCTACCTGGCCCTGGCTAAGGACTGGAGAGCAATTCAATTCAGTTCATACTCAAAGGCGAACTTACTGATCCTTCCAGAAAAATCAAGACACTGCCAAACTTCGAACAGAGAATTTGCAATTTCTCTGAATTTGGCAGGGCAGCTCTCCAGCCAACCTATATGTACAAAGATCCATATACTAGTCTGCATATAAACACACATAGCAGGTGAAAGTAATGTAAAGGAATGCATTATAGTTAGGAGGAACTGCTTTGCAAAAATGTATATATTAGGTAAAATTGAATACAGCCATGCGTATATTGGAGAAATTCGAACTAAAATGCTGATGAACTCTGTCACAAGTTGTGGGAATGTGGAGAATCAAGCTTAAGATGGGGAAAAATGATAAACTGAAATTGACTGGTTAACACATCCTCACCTAGGATGCAGATTTAAAACCAGGATACACTCAAGTTAATAAAAGAGAGACACATATTTCTACAGGTCCTCGGGGCACTTTCCCTAAGCCCAAATGACATGGTTCTCATAAACAGACCCTTCCAGCCCATATTTAAGCCAGAGTTATAATTTCAACAGAAAATCCAGAAAGCTTTTTTATTAAAAAAAATCAAAACCCAGAAACAGCAAATCTGGATATAATAGGGGGGAGATTACATGTGATGGCATTTTCCTGAGAACAACGTAATCCTGTGGATGATGTGGTACACCTGCATGTGTGAGCTGCACCAAGTGCAGAACAAGCTGGCATGTGGAAGCCATCCATCCCTTGCCTGATGCTCAACCCTAAGACACCTCTACATCCACAGCACACACTGCAAGAAGGATGTGCGGATCCAGAATTGGCCTCCGCAGTCACTTATGGACACATCGTTAAGACTGTGTTCATAGAAGGCAGTCTTACTTGGCAAAGATGAAGAAGACACTGCGAGACAACCCGCTCCATCTAAGAACTGTAGAGTGCAAAGAGGACTCCCAGGACTTCTCCTGACTATTCTTTGAGCAAGACACCAAACATCATGATTGAGAATGGAAAGGGGGAAAATACCACACATACCTTGTCATGAATCATCTTACTACTTTTTCTCTGTACTGTCCCCCTAAAGTCTTTTTTTTAAAAGGACTTCTTCTCCCCTCACCATCAGTACCCCATCCTTCTTCCACCTAAAGGTAAACCCCAAAAGGCGCCCGAGGTCTCAGAATGACAGCCCCAAATCTTAAGAGTGTTTCCTCTCAAGTCCCACCAAGTGCATAGAGGCATGCTCCTCCAGCAAGCCCTGCCACGGTGGAAATCCCTATTTACTCTTGAGCAAGCCCATATATTGCATGGTGCGGCTCTGCCCTCAGCGGGACTCACTTCGGAGCCAAAACGCATTAGATCAGGCTTGGACTGTATGTCGCGCGTGCTTGTTTGTTTTTAAAGTCCACTCTGTACAAAATTCCCAAGGAGCCCAATTCAACAACACTGTTTCCCCCCAAGGGACATCCTTCACAGAAACCCAACACAGTCCGATAGACGAGATCACCACGCGGGGAGTACGAGAGAGGAGGCGGGGAGAGGGAGATAAGAGCAAGGAAAGACGCAGCTGGCAGGCGGGAAGGGGTTAACCCACCACCCTGCGCCCCCTAACCCCGCAATAAGTCCCTTCGAAGCGGAGGCTGCCTTCCGAAGAAGTGCGCCGCCAGACGGATAAGACGCGCGCCAAGGCGTCTTGGGCGCAAAGGCGCGCAAAGGCGGCCACGGCGTCTTCTCCAGGGCTACCGGCGGCGCCCTCCAGGGCTTGCCCTTCAGAGCATCTTTGGAGGGAAGGGGGGTGGGGGAAGCCGCTGCCTTTCCTAGCCTCACTCTCCCCGCTCCTCACCTCCTCTCCCGTCGAGCTGAGGGAAGGCGCCCCTTACCATCGCCGCCTTGGCGCGGAAGGCGCCGGGTCCCTTGCGGTGCTGGTGCGCGCGGTGCCCGTCGTGGCCAGGGTTGCTGCTCTCCAGGTCGCGCTTCTCTCGGCGGCGGCTGGCGCTGCGGCTGCTGCTGCCCTGCGGCGGGCGCTGCTGCTCCTCCTCGCCGGAGTCCAGGCTGCTGAAATTCCACACGACCAGCGTCTGCACGAGCAGCACGGTGAGCGCCAAGACGAGCGCCGAGCGCGAGCGGCGGGCCAGGCGGCGGGCGCACGAAGCGGCCGCGGACGAAGACGGCGAAGGCGACGCGGCCACCACCACCATCTTCGCGGCGGAGGCAGCGGCGGCTGCTGCTGCTGCTGCTCGGGATAGCTGCTGCTGCTGCTGCCGCTCGCTGAGCCACTCAGAAGCGCCGCATCCGCCGCCGCCGCCTGGAGTTTTTCAGACGGACGAGACGTCAGCAGCAGGAGGAGGAGGCGGAGGCGGCCGAGGAGGCGGAGAGCAGGCAGGCAGGCGAGAGGAGCCGAGGAGGCCCGGCCCTCCGGCAGCCAGGCAGGCAGGCGAGGCAGCCCCGCGCTCGCTCGCTCCAGACGAGCCGAGGGGAGGAGAGGGGCTTGGCCGGCGAGGGGCGTGCGCGCAAAGGAGACGGTGGGGAGGAGCCGGCGGCGGCGCAGCCGAGCGAGCGAGCGGCGCCTTGTTTCAGGAGGAGGAGAAGCTGGTCTGGGGGCTTTGGACAGGCAGGGGGTGGGGGCGTCTCTCTCCGGATGCGCCTTGGCACGGCTCGCAACCGAGAGGGGCGCCCGGCTTAGCTGCCGTGCGTCCGCGTCCCCGGCCACCCCTTTCCAGCTGTGCCTTTAAGGGCGGCTCGATCCGCGACTATTATAGCAGGTGCGATTCCCGGTTTGGGGAGCCTCTGGGCCGAGCGAGAGCTGCTTCGCGTGCCGAGCTATTGCCTGAGAGCACGCCGCGCTCTTAAAGGCACGCGAGTCGGCGTGTGAAGGGGGGAGCGCGCCCGCGCGTTGTTCTGGCCTCGCAGCAATTGCTGCGTGCACAGACGTCGCTCAGCCCAAGCGCATCCCCGCCCTCCCGCGGAATCCCGGGGGTTGCAGTTCGTTCAGGGTGCTGGGAATTGTTGCTCCGCGGAGGGGGAACTACAGTTCCCAGGATTTTTGCAGGGATGTATGGATGGTGTGTGTACGCAGCCACAGTTTGGAGGAACACTGCGCCTAAGATTGCGGGCTTCAGCGGGTCTGTAAGGCTGCATTCCTATGCATGCACTTGCACCGGCGGAGGAAGAGGGGGCGGGGCGAGCGCACCGCCCCCGGCAGCGCGATCCCGGTGGGGTTCCATCGCGGCTGCCCCCCCACCGCCCGCGCTGGCGGCTCGCCCCGCCCCCGCCTGCTCTCCACCCCCGGTGCCGGAGCAGGGAGCTCCGCTACTGTGCACCTGCGGGCGAGTAAGTCCTGCTGAAAACAAGTCGATTGCATTTAAGCGAAGCTTTGGAAAAAAAGCCCTTTTGATAAGGATGTTGCAACTCATACACACATACAAGGCGGTGTACAACATGACAACATAATACTACAATAACATCGATAAAAACAAATCACATTCCAAAGGCCTATTTGAACAGTAGCCATTTAAAAAGACCTAACAGAAAGCATAAAGCACACCATCTGAACTTCTGTTGACGGAGTTCCACAGCGCAAGGGCTGCCATACTAAAGGCTGACCAAACCTCAAGGGCAGGCATAGGTAAACTCGGCCCTCCAGATGTTTTGGGACTACACCTCCCATCATCCCTGACCACTGGTCCTGTTAGCTAGGGGTGGTGGGAGTTGTAGTCCCAAAACAACTGGCGGGCCAAGTTTGCCTATGCCTGCTCAAGGGCAATCAAAGGTGTTCCATCCAAAGATCTCAGTGACTGATGTGGAGCATCAGGAAGCAGACAGTCCTTAAGGTGCTGTGGGCCTAAGTTGTTTAGGGCTAATCCTCACTGAAGTTAGCTGAATCTGTAAGTGAGCGCTAGCACTTATTTTACTATAAATAGCAGGCTCAGGTTGCGCAATTAGAGTTGATTCAGAGCTCTTGTGCAATGAAACCCGCTTCCTTCCAAAAATCAAGACTTTTGTGATAAAGAGAGTGGGAGGGAAATGCACTGGAAAGTGTGGGATAATGCCTGGCGCATCACCATCATCTAACCTCCCTGCAAACAAATCAGAATGAATGCTCAATATATAGCCGCCACCAAGCAAGCTCCGTGCAGCTTTGTTCAAAAACATCATGGGGAGTTCTCAACAGAGGGGACACCCAGAAGCCACCACACAACTCATTGGCTGACTAAGTATTTCAAATGTCAGTGTACCTGCCATCCCCTACCTGTTATTAGGTGTGATTCCTGCAATGCAGGGGATTGGACTAGATGACACCACTGGGGATCCCTTCCAACTCTACAGCTCTGTGATCCTAAGATTCTATAACTGGAGCAAAATATTATTACTGCTACTGATCATACTTAAATTATTCAGCAAAACCTGAACAACTTTTTCTTGTTAGTTTCCGGCAAATGCGCAGCCTTTTGTCTGTTAGAGCTTGTGCTGATAAAAGCTGTCAGGTGGGTTATTACTAACAAATGGATATAAAGATTTCAGTTTTTAAAATAATAATAATAACATGCCGCTTGGAATGCCACGCAGAGAGGTTTGTGATAGGTAAAAATAATTCCCTGCTTAAAAGCAGCCTTACAATTGCAGTCGCAGCTCTAGAAACCTGCAAAAATCTACTCAAGACAATTAGCTTTTTTGTCCTTTATTATTTCCTCAAACGCTGAGGTTTTGTGACACTTCTTTTCAGCTGAACCAAATAAATATTATCTTCTATGTTTTTCATTGCACAGTCAAAGTGCCCCCCTTATCTGCTCTCCTTTCTTGTGATGTGGCACCCGCATAGCAACAGCCTCACAATTAATTGGTACTTTGCTTCTTAATTAAGAAGTTAGTGGGCCAGATTCTCAACTGCATTTTTGGAGTAAAGGTCTGGGAGAGATAAACTGTGCTGAGCTGATACCATCCTGTTCTCTGGTAGTACGGAGTGTGCCTTCTCAGCCACTTGCTGCATTTAAGAACCTAGAACACTCCCTAATACTGAGGGAGGTCATTGGTCCATCTACTATTGTCTATGCTGGTTGGCATCAACTCTCCAGGGTTTCATCTCTCTATTGGCCCTGAGGTTCTCCACCCCCTTTTAAGAGCAGATTCTGGCTCATCATTATTGTGATGAAATAGAATGGATGACTTGTGCAAACAGAGGAAGCTTCCTTAAACAGAGTTTGGCCATTGAACCATTTAGCTTAGTACTGGCCACATTCACACCACACCCTGAAAGCCCTATGATACCACTTCCAAGTGCTCATGGCTTCCCCCAAATAATTCTGGGAGCTGTAGTTTGTAAAAGGTGCTAAGGGTCTCCTCAGAAGACCCCTATTCCCCTCAGGGAGCTAAGATTTTCAGAGTTCCCTGTGAAAAGAGATTGACTATGAAACTATTCTAAGAATTGTAACTCTGTGAGGGGCATGAAAACTCTCTGCACCCTTGACAAACTACAGTTCCCAGGATTCTTTTTTTGGGGGGGGAGCCTAGACTGCTTAAAGTAGTATCATAGAGTTACAGCCCTTCACTTTACTGAATCAGACT
The DNA here is from genome assembly GCF_964106645.2 of Podarcis pityusensis. Classification (NCBI taxonomy): domain Eukaryota; kingdom Metazoa; phylum Chordata; class Lepidosauria; order Squamata; family Lacertidae; genus Podarcis; species Podarcis pityusensis. The sequence goes on from NC_138039.1 coordinate 14,729,445, forward strand.
ATGGTCCATCTAGCTTTGTACTGTCTGCCCTGACAGTTCTCTGGAAGTGGCTTTCTCCTGGCCCTACCTAGAGATACCTGGGACCATCTCTGCACAAAAAAGATGCTCTCCCACTGAGCCATGGGCCTTCCCTACTGTGGCGTTTTTCTCCAGCAGCTCGAGTGAAGGTTGAAGCCCCTGAGCAGGGAAGCTGTGAAGCAACAGTGCAGGCACGCCTATGGAAGGAGGTTATTTTTAGGAGACGCCACTCATATCACGGGCTGTCTTGAGGCTGCTTCTGAGAAATGTGCCAATGGGTCCTCAAATATTGAGCTTTCTGTCGAAGTTTGCTCTCCCTGAAGGAAACGCTGAGGCCTACGTGGGCCGAAGGGGGACGAGTTGCTGCCTGCATTACAAATCAAGGTCATTTGTCAGAAAAGTAGATGAAGGAAGGAGAAAGGAGCGGGGGGGGGGGGAGACCACAGCCAACAACGGGGGCGGGGGGGGGGGAGCATTTGAAAAGGCAGCACTGTGTGCAGTGAATGATAATATATTTATACTGCACACTTTTATCGACCTAACAAAAAAGTCACAACCCAAAGGGTAGATTGCACAGGCCCGCTGGTGAAGGCCGAGAATGCTCCCAGACAACAAAAACAAGCAAGTGCTTGCTAGCATTGAACTATCTTATTTTTAAAAGTAATTTATAGCCAGATCTCCTTTGTGCCCTTTGGGGGAAAGGGCTATAGCGCACTGGCAGAGCATCTGTTTTGCACACAGAAGGTCCCAGGTTCAGTCCTCGGCGTCTCCAGGTAGGGCTGCGAGAGGCCCCTGCCTGAAACACTGCTGTCATGGACTGGCTGAGTGCTGAGGAGTGGTGAGAAGCACCAGCTAGATCTAATAGCCCTGAGCATGTCTCAATACCAGGAAAAGTACAAGGTAGCTACACCACTCTCACAAGGTAAAGGTAAAGGGACCCCTGACCATTAGGTCCAGTCGTGGCCGAATCTGGGGTTGCGGCGCTCATCTCGCTTTACTGGCCGAGGGAGCCAGCGTACAGCTTCCGGGTCATGTGGCCAGCACGACTAAGCCGCTTCTGGCGAACCAGAGCTGTGCACGGAAACGCCGTTCACCTTCCCGCCAGAGTGGTACCTATTTATCTACTTGCACTTTGATCTGCTTTTGAACTGCTAGGTTGGCAGGAGCAGGGACCGAGCAACGGGAGCTCACCCCGTCATGGGGATTCGAACTGCCGACCTTCTGATCGGCAAGTCCTAGGTTCTGTGGTTTAACCCACAGCGCCACCCAATAGCAGGAAAAATACAAGGTAGCTACACCACTCTCATTTCACAGAAATTGCACACAAGGTAGTACATTTTGCCCCGTGAGGTTCTATCTAGGAGGGCTAGAAACTTTTTTTAAACAAAAGAAAGCTCAGAGTCATAGGTGCCACATAGGTTCAGGGGTGCCACAGCGCCTGTGGATGTTAGCTTGCTTGCCACTGGTTTAGTCAGTGCTGAGCTAGATGTACCAATGGTCTAATCCAGTATAAGGCAGCTTGCTCTGTTCCCACAAGCCAGGCCATCCTTATGCTTCAATCTTGATTTTGTCTGCACAGACCTGAGCAAAATAACCCGTTTTGGGAGGCAGGTAATAACTGTGCTTCTGTAACTTTTGTTTTGCACATAAAACAAGCCGCCTTATGTGTAAAACACCAATTTCAGGTTGAAAAGTGTTGTTAATTGCTTGGGGCACAAAGCTTAACATGTTAAATTGTAGTACCTCTTGGTTTCAGCTGGCTACTTCTTAGAAGAACAGAACAAGCATATTACACATCTGTTGTGCTTGGAAGATTTGCTTGTCGCAGAAACTCTCTTTGAAAAACTAAGGGTCTGTGAAACAAGTGCTAGATCTTGTTTTTCCAGACTTGTTTTAATTTATTTGCTGTAAAAAAAAAATTTATCCTGCCTTTCCTCCTATGAGCAAAAGGCAGCACACCTGGTTCTCTCTCCCAATCCCAATTTTATCCTGACAACAACTCTGCAAGGTAGCTTAAACCAAGACAGAATCCTGGAATCATGGAGTTGGAAGGGACCCCAAGGGTCATCTAGTCCCATCCCTGCAATGCACTGACCACAGCTAAAGAATCCCTGATTGATGGCCATGCAACTTCTATTTTAAAACCTCCAATAAAAGAGATTCCACCACCTTCCAAGGCAGCCCATCCTGCTGTCAAAAAGCTCTTACTACCAGAAAGTTCTTCCTAATGTTTTGTTGGAATCTGTTGTCTTACTCATGGTTTCAGGTTCTACCTTGTGTTTTCATTTTGTATTTTTATGTTGTGAACTGCCCAGTGATCTGCAGATGAAGGGTGGTATACAAATTTTAATAATAATAATAATAATACCACCACCCTCTGGAGCAGCAGAAATCAAGCTTGCTCCACCTGCCATGTGACAGCCCTTCAGATATTCGAAGATGGACTCTGATCATGCTTATCTGGATGGAGGATAAACAGAGGTGCGTGTAAAAATTAGACTATGTAGAAAGACAATATTCGTATTCATTGCTCTGCCAACTTTTGCCTGTGGCCCCAGCCATCCATGGCATGTGGACCCCAGAAGATTAACCAGAAGGGAATGTGGCCCCCAGACGGAACAAGTTCTCTAGCCCAAGTGCCAGATAAAGAGGTCAGGATAGCCCAAGGCTCCCTTCCCCCTACTGCAAGCCATTGTAAGAAAACTGTCTCTAGATTCTTTAATCCTGCCTCTCTCTCAACAGTTTTTGAAACCTTCAATGCCAAATAGGAACATTTGAGAGCTCTATGGGGCTTCTTACTCCTCCTCGAGATATTTTGGATCGCACCATCTTGGAGTAGTTATGTGGTGTCATAAATCACAAGTAGGGCATGGATTTTCTATATGAATTCAGCCTTGTGAAGCCGGCTCACTTTGGAGGTTAGAAATAAAGAACCCAAAGCCAGATGTGCATATAAATCCACATATGTGCTCCTTTCATTTTTCACATTTGTTGTTTAAAGGCAAGGGTGTTTAGCTTAGGGATCTACAGCAGAGCTTAACAGTTCTGTTGTTGTTTTTTGAACACACACACAATTTTTTGTTTGACCTTAAAGGGAGCATTATGATGTTCAGTAAATAGCTTGTTTGCTTTGTACAGGAATGATTTGTAACATCCATGGTTTTCTCCAAACAATTTGTTTTTACACCATGAGATTTAGTGTCAGGGACTTAGAAAATGGAATTGTTTTATGAGCACAGAGCAATCACTCTAGGGCATGCTTATTTCACAAAATAATACCCCCTCCCTGCTCTTTTCTTCCAAATCTTACCTTCCTGGAGAAATGATATATTCACCACACATGCAGTGCTGGCTGGTCTTATTATGGCCAGTGGGGCACTGCCCCACCAACCTCAGTCTGCTTCCACCACCTCCCACCCACCCACAGGCCTACCTCCTTACCTAACCAGTCCAGAGGTCAGCACTGCCTGTGAGCTTCCCTCCTCCTTGGTCTTAGTGTTCTCCTTCTAGAACTCCACAGGGAGGAGAATGGGGATGCCTGAAAGGAGTGTTACAGGGAGACTGGCCTAACACCTTGTGGTCAGCTGTGGGTCAATAGAACTTCCGTTCTCAGACAGGTCAGTATCATATCTGAGAAACAAAGGAGGGCTTTTTACACGGAGGTGTGGGGAATCCAGAAAAAGGCAAGAGTGTGCCTCAGAAAACATGTAAGCTCTTAGTGTGGACTGTAGTGCAGTGGTTAGAGCAGCATCCCCACCAACATGGTTTCCTCCAGATGTTTTGAGTGACAACTTCCACCGTCCCTGTTATGATCCAGGGGCCAGAGATTCAGTCCAAAGAGGGTAAAGTCTTTTATGAAAACACTTACCCAAAAAAGTAGGGTTCAATGTGAAGATCAGTCTTCACAAGCCAAACACAAGCATAGAGAATCTGTCCAGGTCCAAAACATAATCGAAAAACAAGGTTATGGGACAGTTCAAGATCAATCTCACAAGGAGTTCATGAAACAAGACAGGAAAACTATTTTTATTCTGTTTATTTGTTTACTTATTTTATTGCATTCATATCCTACTTTTTTCTTCAAGAAGGTCATGGTGACATACATGGTTTCCACCCTCTTCCTCATTTAATCCACACAACAGTCATTAAGGTAGATTAGACTAGCCCAAGGTCACTCAATGAGCTTCATGCCCAAGTGAAGATTTGAACCCACGTCTCCCAGGGCCAACACTCGAACCTAGCCTGTTGTTGGATTCCAGTTCCTGTCATCCCAAACTACTGGCCATGCTGGCTAGAAATGATAGGAGTTGTAGTCCAACAACATTTAGGGACCCAAGGTTGAGAAAGGGTGCTCTAACCACTGCACCACATTTGGAACAAGGTGCCACAGACCTGCATTGCCTCCAGGTACTAGGAGACTCAAGAAAGTGACCTTATATACTCTGGCCTATTGGAACACTCTCTAAATTCAGCGATGGGCTCTTCACACACACTTTTTGCCACAGGGGTGGTCTCTCCCAGCCCTACTTGCTGGAGAGTGAACCTGGAAACTTCTTCATGCAAGGCACATGTTCCACCACTGCCTTTTCCAATCTCAGGGTTGTGGGGTCGAGCCCCATGTTGGGTGAAAGATGGTTTGAACATATTTCACCAATCCTGGCCAGAGCACACTGACTGCCAATTAGTTTCCGGGCCCAATTCAAAGTGCTAGTTTTGACCTCTAAAGCCTTAAATGTCTCAGGACAGTACTTCAACGACTGCCTCTCCCCATACGAACCTACCCAGAGCCTGAGATCATCCTCTGAGGCCCTTCTTCATGTGCCTCCTCCACGAGAGGTCCAGAGGGTGGCAACATGAGAACAGGCCTTTTCTGTGGTGGGTCCCCATTTGTGGAATGCTTTCCCCAAGGAAGTTCTGCTGGTACATTCATTATACACCTTTAGGCACTAGGCAAAAACATTCCTTTTTAACCAGGCCTTTGGCTGATTGACATCTGATGCCCTTTTAAAATGTATTTTGGAAAGGGGGGTTATTGGGTTGTCTTTGTTTTCATTTGATTACGTATTTTGTGATTTTTATATTGTAGTTTTATGTTGTAAACCACCCTGAGATAAGGGAGGCATACAAACCAACAAACAAATATTGCAAGTGGTTGGACTAGATGATCCTCACAGTCCTTTCCAACTCTACAAATCCGTGTTTCTCCAATCTTTGCTGTGAGATTAAGAAAAACAGGGCCTGATTGGTGTAAGAACCATGCCCTACCTTAGCTCCAGTGAATAGAACTGCTGGGCTATGGAACATGCAAGCAACATTCTGCTTGCGGCTCTGTATTTCTTCGTTGTTACCCAGGATCACAACCACTTCCCAGCAATAAAAACTGGGTGGCCTGATTTTTATACCGTCCTGCAGCACAGCAATTGGATTTAAATTAATCTATATTAAGAAGCAGAATGTGAGCTGGCTTCCCCACCCGACCCCCTTCAGATGAGAAATGCATTGAGAAGGTGAAATCCTCTTTGGGTTGTTTTTTTTAAATTCTGTTCCTTACTGCTGGGGTCCATTCTCAAGGGATTTCTTGCAGAGGGAAGGCAGAGAGTTATCTGCAATGAGGTTTGAAAATCAGATATCATGATAGTTCTGCTGATGGGTGAACACACATTAGATGCCGTGAGTCCCCCAACACTCTCAGGATCAGGTTTGGGTTGGCAGGATCCAATGGAAGAGGAGGCAGAAATATGGGGAGGGGGAACCTGGGTTGGAGGAGGAGGGAACTCCCCCCTTTGCCCTGTGGAAGGGGGAGCAAGGATCTTCCCCAGGGAAGCCTGGGGAGTGCTTTGATCAGCCAAGATGTGGAGCTGAACAGCAAGTGGCCTGATCAGGAGGGTGCAGGCTTGTCACCTAGAACCAGACAATGCCTTTGCAGATGGGAGCAGACCCACCAATGGGAGTGCCCACCTGCAGCCAACACCTATGAATACCAGCTGCTGGGAATTGCAGGTGGGCAGACAGCTGTTGTACTCTGGTCCCGCTTGCTTGTTTCCCACAGGTGTCTGCTTGGCCACTGTGAGAACTGGATGCTGAACTTTGGAGAACGAGCAAGGTCCCAGTTAAAGAAGAATGGCAACTGAAGCTGATGGAATACAGTATGTGCAGCTTGCGGACTTAACATATAGAATAAGAGAACAAGAAGAACATACATTTAGAGAAGATTGGAAAATGTTTATTGAATACAGTGGTACCTCTGGTTGCGAACGGGATCCGTTCCGAAGGCCCGTTCGCAACATGAAAAGAGTGAAATCCGCAGTGGCGTGTCTGTGCATGCACGGGTTGTGATTTGCCGCTTCTGAGCATGCACGTGATGTCATTTTGCACTTCTGCGCATGAGCGAGCGGCAAAACCCGGAAGTAACCCTTTCTGGTACTTCCGGGCCGCTGTGGGACATAACCTGAAAGAATGTAACATGAAGCAAACGTAACATGAGGTATGACTGTATATGGGGGGAAATTGTGTACACTTGAAAACGTTGGCAGCATTAAGATAAATTCAACAGTTTTGATGGATGTAATAATGGAATAAAATGTGTAAAATATGCAGGGTTTTACAATTGGCAAAATGAACCATGGAAAGAGAAGAAGGGAAGTAACTGATATTTTAAGGATGTTTAAATGAGTATTCTAAATTGTAAAATACAAAATTTAATAAAAATTATATATATATAAGTGAATAGGATGCTGAACTAGACGAGCCATTGGCCTGATTCAGTAGGCTCTTCTTAGGTTCTGGTATTCCCACAGCACAAGAAACGTGCCACAAGTGAGCATGCCACGCCTCATCTTCAAAAGCATGCCAGGAGGGGAAACCTGTGAGAGCCTCTCTGCTCCTTCTGTCCAGTTCTGAGCTCCTCGCTTTGCTCCTGAGTCGTGACTCCTGAGCGTGGCACCTGCTGCCGATGCTGTATGGTTACTTGCGCAAATAAAGACCCCTTTTCTGCTTCCAGGTATCAGAGTCTAGCTCTGCATGTGCTAGGTAGGAGCCCGGACATGAGAGCTCAGAGGCAAGATGTGAAGAAGCATTTAAAATCTTGTTATTGTGCTGCAAGCTTAAGGATCTTACTCGGTTTGCCTTGGTGGCTGTCGAAAGGTGCGGTCCTGAGAACAAATCCCAAGCAGCTGTTTAAGAACCTCCAGGCATGTGAGGACCGTGTTCTGATTTAGAGAGATGTCAAAGGACAGCCTTCCAAGGAGTTAGGCCAGATTAAACATGAGTAGCAAACAGCATCAGAATCCATCCTGGTGGTCTGCGGCAATGCCAGTAATCGTGTCTGACTCAGCGAGCGCCCATCCTTTCAGAAACTGACATACTGCTTCTGCCACAGATCCCCAAGTACACACTGTCTCTTCTTCCTACTTATTAGCACATGTTTCTCAAGAGCTGCTCCAACAAAATTCCAGGTGCTCTGTCTCATTCATGTCTGTTTTTCCTCCTAGACCAAACCCAATGTTCCAGCCACACATTCTGCAGGAGGTGCTGAGTGATGGATGAATTTATTTCCAGGTTGTTGTTGTTGTTTTTAGTTTTGCCTTTTTCCAGTGCTAAGTTCAGTTCTCCACACTTCCACATCAGTTTGCAATTTTAAAAAATCATCGTGGAAACTCACCAACATTTCCGCATGACAGAACTGACGCAGGGACACAGACCTAATGGGCTTGTGGCTGTCTTCATTTAGATTTGGTTCTGTGATGTCATCACAGAGCCAAATCTGATTGATGATGCTATGCCAATGTTATGACATCACTTCCACAATGGCGATCATGTAATTTGCAAGAAGAGAATATGAAACTTATCTGAACTGAGGACTGCCATGCCATCACTCCAATTTGATTTTGTAGGGTCTCCAGAAACCATTTTTTTCATACACACGTAATTGTTTCTGCTTACAACTCATTTGCACAGGAGAGTTCCTTGTTTCTCTTTTTCCTACAGTGATGTCTAACTGGTTGCAGTCTGGTAAAAGAGCATGTAGCACATCTCACTTTAAAGGGGGGGTTTTAAACAGCCAACTTTTAAAGCTGCTAACTTAAAAATTATGACACCTGAGAACATGTTTACTGTATAGACAGAGTAGTATTTTATCTCAGTCAAAAAATAAAAAACAAAAAACAACAACAAGTGGACTACAAATCTGGCACTGAAATAAATTCAATTTAGCCTCATGTAATTGCTTATTCAATTCTCAGATATGACATGCTGTTAGACCACAAATTGACATTCTGTTGCTTCTGTTTCAATAAGCTTAACTTGAACAAGTTGCCCTCTAGGTACATCCCGAATGGAAAGCTACTTGATCTTCATCCCAAGAAAATTAGTGTGTTAAATTTTGTTTGAAAAATTGTTATCCAAATCATGACACTTTCTCAGCCAGTGGTGAGACTGCACAATTAATATATGTGTATTTTAAATACAATATTTCTTTTAAAGCCAGCAAAAGACCGTAGAGGAGATCTATATATTATATCAGCTTCTTCATTGGATAATGATGATGATGAATCTCAGTGCTTTTTTCCTGGGGGTATTCAAGGGTAAGCAGTACCGGTACCTCCCCCCCCCATTAAAAGTGTGGTACTGTACTTACTCTAACAACTTCAGCGTGAGTCCTAGCACCATTTTTCTGTATTAAAAAAAGTACTGATGTGTGGGAGCCATGAAGTCATGGCAAAGGCTTGTAGCGCCACCTGGTGCCTCGCTGACCTCAGTGACCTGCATGTCCGTGCCTTGCAGTGTATTAAGTGCATAACCTTATATGGCGATGGGCGGGTTTAAGCCATGACCGGATGTAGGTAACGTGAGACATTGGCAAACGGCCATGCGACAGGAGAGAACAAAGGATAATAAAAGAGACCGGAGAGGAGAGAAGTTCGAAAGGAGCTGCTCATACCATCCTGAAAATATTGCTGGCTCTCTGTGTCTTTATTTTATGCTAAACTGCGCCATTTGTGACGGCTGGCTTCCGTCACTGATGATGATGATTGTACCCCGCCCATCTACTTTTGTCTCTGGCCCCACCTAATACTGGCCAGTGGCCCCCAGAAGGTTGTTCAGAAGGGAATGTGGCCCTCTTCAAAAAGGTCTCCCACCCCAGTTTTAGAGGATCCTCTAGATACATTCTCAAAAGTTGCAATGCCTTCTCTAATCCTCAAGCTCTTCCACTGAAATGGATTTGAAGGTTGCTATGAAAGGACCCTGTGATTATCCAAAACAATTTCAAGCCTATGGTCTCATCCAACTCAGAATAGGCTTAGTCATAACATGGGCTATTAAATGCACGGTCCATTTCCTCGTGAAAGCATCACTGTAATACAAACCTAGCTTTCATTCCCACTCTCTCATTTTGGCCATTCTGTTAAGTCACCAAATTGCCCTCACCTTCTATCGCCAGAACTCTTTAACAAGGATGCATTGCCTCATCATAAGTGACTAGAGCTTCCACAGTGCCCAGAATCATTGACTGAGAAGCGCCATCTCTAAACACAGAGCCCTGAAGGCACTTTTGCTCTATGTGGTCAACTTTGAAATGTCCTTGGCCCAGTCACAGCCAAAGGGCATTATTTAGATAAGTTGAAGTTTTGGGTTTTAAGCTGATTAGTGACCCAACCCTACAACTTGGTACCTCTTCATAGTATTCTCTTGGAAAGTGGCATTATGCCAGCACTATAACAGCTTCCGGACCCTGTTCAATGTTCTCATTTTGATCTTTGGAAGGAGACTTTTGTAGACACAGGACCACATTCCCAAAGGGGTCCTCCATGACTGGCATGCCTCTCTTTTAGTCAGAAGGAGAGATTTACAATGGCTTTACAATCACAGTGGGGTGGAGTGGGGAAATCTAATGCTATTCAAGGCTGTATCATCAGAAGTATGTACAGTGTCCAGATCAAGGGAAGTAATAGTACTACTCTATTCTGCCTTGGTCAGACCCCACTTGGAGTCCTGAGTCCAGTTCTGGGTACCACAGTTTAAGAAGGATGTTGACAAGCTGGAATGTGTGCAGAGGAGGGCAACCAAAATGATCAAGGGTCTGTCAACCAAGCCTTATGAGGAATGGTTGAAGGACCTGACTTTGTTTACCCTGGAAAAGAGAAGAGTGAGAGGAGATATGATAGCCATCTTCAAATATCTCAAGGGCTGTCACATGGAAGATGGAGCAAGCCTGTTTTCTCTTGCTCTGAAGGGTAGGACTTGAACCAATGGATTCAAGTTACAAGAAGGGAAATTCTGACTAAGCATCAGGAAGAACTTTCTGACAGTAAGAGCTGTTTGACAGTGGAATGGTCTCCCTCGAGAGGTTCTGGGCTCTCCGTCACTGGAGGTTTTTAAGCAGAGGTTGGATGGTCATCTGTCATGGATCCCTTAGTCGAGATTACTGCATTGCAGGGGGTTGGGCTAGATGACCCTTGGGTTCCCTTCCAACTCTACAATTCTATTATTCTAGGGATAAATAAATATAAGCACAACCTCAGAGAGGAAAACGAATGCTTTTTAATTCCCTGCCATCACCTTTGATAGTGGCACAAAAGCCCCTGAGCCCCTTTGACTGCAATTTGACAGGGTTTCTTACACAGGGATGCTTCTCTCACACCTGGGATTTCCAGGCATACTGCCTCCAAGAGACCCTGCTTGCCCCTCAAGATCTCCTTGACCTGTGGAATGTTTGGTTCATCCCCTGAGGACTCAGTGTTTGGCATCAGGTCAGGGTTAGGTATGACACTACCCGATGGTTGGACAGGCTTTGGGTATGCTGGTTTGGGCTGATGAAAGTTGGAGATCAAGAACATCTGGATGTCCACGGGTTCCCCTTTCCTTCCCTAGGAAGTCAATCAGCCTGTGGGCTCAGAGGCCAGAATGTTCCTCCATACAAAAAGTCCCCTGTTCACAGGGAGAAGGTTTTAGCTATGCAATGCAAAATTGGCTTGAGAAATGTTATTTGTAATCCCTAAAGCAAGTGATGTACTGACTTGAAAAGTGTTATCAAGGAGTCCCTAAAGCAAGAAATGAACTTTTATCTTCACACTTTCAGATTCCCCGTAACAACTGAGCAATGACTGCAATTTATTTTGTGTGGGTGTGTTGAAAATAATCATGTAGATTATTTTGTCTTTGCAAATCCTATAATGACCTGGCCTAATCCACACCTCGCAACTCTAAATGTGCAAATCAGAACTTAGCTGCCCACCGAATGTGTCACTTTCTCTGAATTTAGCAAAGTAGTGCTCCGTCGCTTAACTTGTCAGAGGAGTTTCAAATTGCTCTGGCATTTGGAAAGATGCATTTTGTAGGGGAAATATGCTTTAAAATTTCAGTCCAGACTTCATTATTTCTTAAATGGAAGTTAATGCGAAAATCAGATGGAACAGACTTATAGGCGAACATGTGTGAAAATGACATCGATGAGAAATAGACAGATTTTGTCATCCCAAATGTGAATAGAGAGCTGCAGGCAGAACAGGAGGTAAGTGACTGCTGCAGCTGGCTTCTGTGGGCTGACAAAGGAGAGAAAGAGTCTGAGAAGGGTCTCAGCAGCCATCAATGTGTCATCCTTGCAGGCCACCCAACCCAGAATGAGACCACTGTGGCGTCAGTGGGTCTTGGAGGATGCTCCAGGACCACAAGGATAAATTTTGGCAGATTTATGCTGCAGGAGAAAGGGCTAGTTTGGAGTGTGAATGCAAATTGGATGGAACTAAAGGAAAACATGAGACTGGAAGAGACTGAGATGGAAGGAAAGGACAAGTGAGTGAGAGAATGCAAGAAAGGGGAGAAGAAGATAGAGCAACATAACTGCAAACAAAAGTTATTGTAAATTGGGAACCGAGGGGTCAGACGCAGCAGCCCAGACAGAACATGCATTTGCATGCATGGTAGTATCATAAAACAGGAGAGTCAGTGAGCTTGCCCTGCCTCACATCTAAAAGCTTGGTGGGAGCAGAATGACAAATTGTTGGGACATCTTCATTGCATCCTTTCAGTTCCGCATGTTTCACCTTACTCGTGTACCTAGGCATCATGACTTTTAGACACTGTGCTTGCTGCTGAGCCCATACTTTTATTAGCCTGAATAAAGATCTCTTCCTTAAGTTAGAACTGCTGTTCTTATGTTTTGGGATAGGAGAGTGACAGGCAATCTGCTGGGTCACTGCTCACTGGGTTCTCTGCTTTCTCATTCATCCTGATTAGACCTTCCATCCCGGGAGAGCCTTGGCACGAAAGATTCCTGGTAGCTAAAAGAATGTTCCTACACAAACTCTGAGCTTCTCGCTAGGTTCTCTGCTGCTTTTGCTCTTGAGGTCCAGGGGGTAATGGGGGAGAATTAGGGGCCAACACAGAGCATTGCAAGTGAAATTCATGAAGACTAGCTACTTTGAACAGCCTTAAAACTACAGCAAGTTACTCCAGGTGTCCAGCTGAACTGTGGTTCTCTCGTGGCTCCCCCACCACTTCAGAAAAAGTCTTCTCATGAGATCTTGCCATACATTGGAGCTGATGTCAGTCACCCCTGGATTAAGGAGTAGGAAGCTGAGGTAGTGCTCGTTCTTAGACCCTAGTTGGAAGTAAGAAGGTATGCAGGTTGGGGGGTGGCTGAGGTTGATGGGGCAGTGCCCCATTTCCCCATATGGATTGGCCTCTGGTAGAAGAGGTGCATTGTCAAGCAGCAAAGTCTTGGAATGTGTCTGTATAAATGGCCTTCTGTCAAGCTTCCCATATTGAGGTTGGGGAGGGGGGAGAGTTAATGACAATAAAGCAGTTTATTGTGTCTAGCCAATTTTTGCAACCAATGGTCTCCTCTCTGACTGCAAAGCGGCATCAGTTAGACATATCAGAAACTGAAAGAAGAGGGTATAAACAAAGTCTTCTAGCCGTTGGCTTGGAAACCTGTGTTACTAAAGTTCAATTTTCAGTCCTGATGCACATTCACCCTGCTGGGTCTGAAGTCAAATACACATCAGTCCATCATTAGCTGGTTTGCTGGGTGTGGGCACTGCTGAATTTCCAGCGTACAGTATCAAGGCCAGAGCTAGCAAGCTTGAGCATCAGGGCATGTCAGAAAATGATATGTGACATTAAATGCACGGAAGCATTTAGTGCTCAGGTATTATATTCTTCAAATAGCCACTGTAGGGGGAGGGAGTGGTGAATAGGGTTGTGATGGGGCATCCTTTCCCTATGCATCATTATCTTGCTGAAAATCACTCCCTCCATGAAGTTGCTATTGGTCTGATGGGAGGCTTCCACTGGTGCCAATGGGAACTTAAAGGGCACTCCTGGTGATTCCTTGGCAAGGGAGACTTGCTATCACTGCTCATCAGCTGATCAGCGGTGGCAGCAAGTCTACTGGGATCGGCCATGCTTTGGCGTTCCCAATGGGAAACTCTGTAGTGCAGCTGACCCCTGTCCAGGGCCTGCAGTCGGTGCTGATGGGCAGTGACCTCAAGCCTGCTGGGATCAGTTACACTAAAGAGGGACTGCCGAGTGCAAGCAGGGCTTGCAGTCCTGAAAGCAGGGCTTGCCAATCAGCTGATGGGCAGTGACTTCAAGCCCTGCTCAGATTGCCTTGGATCTTCCTTTGAGCTCACCTGCTGCCATGGTTGTGTAAGGCAATGGACAAGTGGGCACCCCAACCCACTGGCCAGAGTGGCCCGGTGGAGTTGGGGAAAACCAACATCTGGCACGCCAGCTGGGAAAAGCTCCCCATCCTGTGTTATGCGATGCAACACATTCCCAGGCCTTCTTCCAGCCCAGCCCCCAGAAAACATTGGGAAGGGTGTTGCGTAGCAGGTTCAGCTGCATGTTGCAAGTCACAGATCTGATGGATGAGCCTTTGCCGCTGCCGCCTTTGGGAAATTCCTCCCCACCACCACCACCACCTCCAAATGCCAGAATGGAGCTGTGCTTGGAAGTTTTTAATGGTTGACATTTTATTATGTTTTTATATGTGCTGGAAGCCACCCAGAGTGACTGGGGAAACCCAGCAGATGGGTGGGGTATAAATAAAACAACAACAACAGCAGGTTTAGCAAAACCTAGAAGGCAGCCCTTGGAGGATATAGGAGCTCAGGATCCAACCTGCCAGATCTCTTCCCCACCCCTGTTGTAGGTTGGGGGGGTTCCTCCCAATTGGTTGCTGCTATGAATAGAAAAGTGGGCTGTAAACAGATAAAAAAAGGGATGTGGGTGGCGCTGTGGGTTAAACCACAGAGCCTAGGGCTTGCCGATCGGGTGATCTCCCATTGCTCAGTCCCTGCTCCTGCCAACCTAGCAGTTTGAAAGCACGTCAAAGTGCAAGTAGATAAATAGGTACCACTCTGGCGGGAAGGTAAATGGCGTTTCCATGCGCTGCTCTGCTTTGCTAGAAGCGGCTTAGTCATGCTGGCCACATGACCCGGAAGCTGTACGCCGGCTCCCTCGGCCAATAAAGCGAGATGACTGCCACAACCCCAGAGTCGGTCACGACTGGACCTAATGGTCAGGGGTCGTTTTACCTTTACCTTTTAAACAGATCAAAACAAGGATGCTAACTTCATAGATAGCAACAGCGAAGGCTTGCCTTTTTGGGCAAAAGTGCACTGACCCACCAACACCTCAGCCATCCCCAGCTGCCTGCCTTCTTACTTTCAACTAGCCCAGAAGATGTCTGTGGCTCTCAGCTTCCTCCTCCTCAGTCTCAGTGTTGCCCTTGTAGAATGCAGCAGGGAGGAGAATGAAGATAAATCTATAGTCAGCTCTGATGGTCAATAGCTCTGGCTCCACCTATTGTTTAGGCTCCCTGCCTTCTCCCTCTCCAGGTCAAATGGGCACCAGCCACTACTGAGTATTGAATGCTTTAAGTTTATTACAGAGCCTAGTGATTCACATGGAGGTTGATTTGCGCAGCATAATGCACATACGGTCCCTAAACCTGGAAATCTGGAGAACAGGATGGCTCCCAAGAATATAGTAACTGCTCGTAGCTGCATTGAAAGCTGCCATTTACTTTCCCATGATGGCCTAGTAGAAGAACCCTCTGATTGACAGTGTAGTCTTATAGATGTGCACACAGAGGTAAGCCCATTGAATGCAATGGAATATTCCCAGGTAAGTGCATACAGCAGCTGTTACCACCTGGTGGATCACGGACCCCAAAGGGCCCATGGCACACACCCATCAACTGTCTAGACCATCCCATTTTTCGGGTCATGTGAATCAAGTGAGACTGTGGCCCAGAAAATGCACGTCCTGATTTTGTGCTGGGACGTGTTGGAGGATATATGGTGGCACCATTCACATAACAAACTACTACAGAGATATCATCATTTTCAAAAGAAGGGGGTCCATGGCTTGGCTTTTGAAAAACAGGGGATCCACAGAACTTAGCTAATTGGGAACCACTGGTGTACAGGATTGCAGCCTCGGGGGATGAGTCTTTGGCAGCTATGATTAAAAGCTTTTAAAAAGAAGGGGCTTGAGTTTTGGAAAATCACATCTGAGAGTTTACTGAATTCAAAGCCTGGCAAGGAGGAAATTGCATGTGGAGATACAGAGGAAAGGAGGGTGCAGCGTTTTGAAACAATTTCTTTTTTTATCTCTAGGACATGTTTACGAAGATCAGGAATCTTCGCCTTATTGCCCAGGGTTGCCTTGCAGAACAAACAGGCAAGAAATGAGGTAACTTAATGGAAGTTCTTGAAAACTCAGATGCCTCAAAGTAATTTGGGTTAGCCATCCATCACGAGTATTGAGGAGACATCTCTATCTGGCGCAGCGCATATTTTGAAGGGGAGGGGGGGACAACTGCACAGATGATGGGAAATAAACACACAAAAAGTATTCTGCTCTCCGAAGTATTATCTAGCCAGCAACTAAACCTTAATGGAAGCGAGGGCTCAACCCTGGGAGTTCAGTTCAGAACGCCAGGGTTCAGTTGGGAGGTACACAAAGTTTTTTTAAAAGCGAACAATGCCCCGTAGCATGTTCTTTATTAACTGCTTTGAGGTTTTATTGCAACCAAACAGTATACAAATTTGGTTAAATACATATATGAAATGTTTTGAGTACCGTTCCCTCACCACAGGGACCCACACATATGTGGGCTTTTATTTTTGGGAGTTGGGGATTTGTTCTTCATGAATTCCATTTGAACTGACCTGGTCCGCACCTCTCAGACTAATGTGTGGGTTTCATAACATCCGTCCTTCAGATTTTGCACTTATCTGAATCTTGCGGTGCAGCTCTCAGTTAAAAAAAAAAAGGATACAAAAATTACATTTAAAAATGTAAGACTGGGAGCTGTTCTCCTGGAAACAGTTTCCCCCAGGGAACCTGCTCTCTTGAACGTCAGTTCCATTAATCATATTATAGATATCAGGGGAGAATATATAGATTTCTGTTGGGAACAATTTTTGAAGTACCCTTAAGACAAAAGCAAAAACCTCTGGCATATATTCCTGCTACCACAAGTCACTATCGGGGATTGATTTGAGCCACAGTTTGCTAATGAGCTACATTTTTAGGATCAAGGTTCAGCCTTGGAATGTTGTATTGATATAACACAAGTGCCTCTGAGGATATGCAGAGTGATTTCCCATCAATACCAAGGCATTCAATATCTCCAATAAAGCAGGGGCTGGGGGTATATACAGATCTCTAGGTCAGAAGGCATGGCTTTGGGGGCAGGGGGAATGAATCCCAGCACTTTCCATTTTGTAAATGAGAAACAGGTTCCTGTCAAAAAGAAGAAGCCCCAGCTCCCATTGCAGGTCTCTGCCTTCTCCAAACTAGAGATGGGGGAGAAGTTTAGCTCACTTCACATTTAAAGGTAAACCTACCTAATTCACACCACCTGGAACTTTATGAGGACCAAAACACATTCATTCTTT
The DNA here is from genome assembly GCF_964106645.2 of Podarcis pityusensis. Taxonomy (NCBI): domain Eukaryota; kingdom Metazoa; phylum Chordata; class Lepidosauria; order Squamata; family Lacertidae; genus Podarcis; species Podarcis pityusensis. The sequence goes on from NC_138039.1 coordinate 14,746,373, forward strand.
GAAATTTGCACTTCTGAAATTTTGCCAACAATGCATTTGCTACAGTAAAATGTAAATTAAATGTAAATGTGCATTAAAATGCATATACTGGTGAAAAGAGCACACACACAATGCATTATATTAGGAGAAATTGCTTACAAAAATGTGTATGCTGGGCAAATTGTATTAAAAATGTGGATATTAGGAAAAAAATCACACTGAAATTGCTGATGAACTTCCACGAGGACTTTAAAAAAAAAGTTTTTGTGAACTCAAGTGGAAACTGGGAGAACTAAGCTTAAAAATGGAAAAACAAGAATATGAAAGAATCAGAAATTGACAGATTCACCCATCCCTCTCTCAAATGTTATTATTTTTTCCCTTCTGTTGTCAGCTTTTGAAAACTGCGGGAGCCAGTTCTGCAAAACACATTTCAACTTATCACTGCTGGAGCTGGCTGCTCTTTTCCATGCTACACTTTTAAGTTGAGTTTTATGCCATCATCACATGCCATTCAAAACTGTTATGAACAGCTGAAATCAGTTAGGCAAGAAGAGTGCAGTAAAAGCCTGGTATTCTGTCAAGGATTTCCAAACTGCATGTCATAATCAAGGATACAGATTCACATTGCAAGGCTTATGTCCAAAGGCAACCTCTTTTCTGAGTCCTGACTTTGCATGGTGGAAGATGGTCATGGTGACCTAATCAGCCAAAGTCCAGACAAATGCACTTGAAATTCCCCGAACTCTTTCCCACACTAATCAAAGGCTGCCCCACCACCAACACCTCTAATATAATTGTTGGCTATATCTACAATAGTGATCCGATAGCACCAGTGTGACGTCATACATGCCCTTCATATCATACAGCAGGAGTGAGGAACCTGTGGCTGCTGAGATCATAGAATTATAGAATTCAAAGGGACCCCAAGGGTCATCTAGTCCAACCCCCTGCAATGCAGGTTATCACAGCTAAAGGCTCCCTGACAGATGTCCCATGACATATCCAGTTCCCCTGTCAAACAGCTGTCAAAAAAGTTATTTCTAAAGTTTAGTCAGAATCACCTTTCTTGTAATTTGAATCCATTGGTTCAAGTCCTACCCTCTGGAGCAGGAGAAAACAAGCTTGTTCCATGTGACAGACCTTCAGATATTTGGCTAGCCAAAGAATTGATGCTTTTGAATGATGGTGCTGGAGGAGACTCTTGAGAGTCCCATGGACTGCAAGAAGATCAAACCTATCCATTCTTAAGGAAATCAGCCTTGAGTGCTCACTGGAAGGACAGATCGTGAAGCTGAGGCTCCAATACTTTGGCCACCTCATGAGAAGAGAAGACTCCCTGGAAAAGACCCTGATGTTGGGAAAGATTGAGGGCACAAGGAGAAGGGGACGACAGAGGACGAGATGGTTGGACAGTGTTCTCGAAGCTACCAGCATGAGTTTGACCAAACTGCGGGAGGCAGTGGAAGACAGAAGTGCCTGGCGTGCTCTGGTCCATGGGGTCACGAAGAGTCGGACACGACTAAACGACTAAACAACAACAACAAAAAATCATATCACCTCTCAGTCATCTCTTCTGCAGGTTAAACATACTAAGTGTTTCTGGCCTACAACTTCCATAATCCCTGATCATTGACCCTGCTGGCTGGGGCTGGTGAGAGTTGGAGTCCAACATCATCACGTTCACCACCAATGGAATATAGAGTCATAGAATCATAGAATTGTAGAGTTGGAAGGGACCCAGAGGCTCATCTAATCCAGTCCCTGCAATGAAGGAATATCAGCTAGAACATACAAGACAGAGGCCCATCCAGCCTCTGTTTAAAAACCTCCAAGGAAGGAGAATCCATGACCTCTCATGAAAGTTGAACAGCTTTTACTGTCAGAAAGTTCTTTCTGATGCTTAGTTGGAATCTCCTTTCTTTTAACTTGAGGGTCCTACCCTCCAGAGCAAGAGGAAACAAGTTTGCCCCATCTTTCAAGTGGCAACCCTTTAGATATTTAAAAGTGGCTACCGTAGCTCCTTTCAGTAAAATAGCAGACAAAATTGTCAGTTCAGAAGAAATGTGCCCTAAAATGCTGATGAATTTTCATCAGAACCCCTTTCTTAAAGCAGGCATAGGCCAACACCAGCCCTCCAGATGTTTGGGACTACAATTCCCATCACCCCTAGCTAACAGGACCAGTGGTCAGGGATGATATACCTGGCTGCGTCTGCATGGTTCAGTTACAGAATTAAGAATTTTAAACTTTTATTTATTGCTGTCATTTATTTCATTTATGAATCTTCTAGAAGTCATTTCATATTACAGAAAAAAACTAAATACAAAACAACTGAATATATTAAAAACCACTGGATAAATAAAACGATAACTGTTTTATTTGTTATGCTTTTTAACTGGCTTGTTTTGTTGTATATTTTAATTAAGGCTGTTTTAATGCTTTGATGGAACAGTTTTATTGTGTATTTTAATTATGCATGGATTTTTCAATTTATTTTATAGTTGTAGACCACTTAAGGGCCATTTTGGTATGTAAACAGTGTATACATAAAGAAATAAAAAAAATAAATTTGAAATATGAGTTTATACATAAATTATGACATTTCCCTCTGTAGCTTTTGTGCAATGAGATGCCTACATTTTAATTGAGCATTCCATGTATTAGCAGCAATATCTTGTTGCAACCAGTGGCCCTCCAGTTGTTGTTCAACTCCCATCAGCCCCAGCAAGCATGGCCAATAGCCAGGGATGATGGGTGTTGTCGTTCAGCAATATCTGGAGAACAGGATTAAAGCTTCCCTACACCTGGCTTATTGTCGGGTCATGGTCAGCATTTGGTGCTGACCTTTCTGAGGCACTAAAAAATAAATAAAAAGGACTAGGGACTAGGGAAAGTTGGGTATCTGGCTGGCATCATATTGGCTGTGGGATCAGGCCAATGGACCATCTAGTCCAGCAAGCTGTTTTCAGATTGACCAACCAGATAGGAAGCCTCAAAACAGGACATGAGTGCTAAATTACAAGATGGTGGAGTTTCATATGGACCAGAAAGCAACTCACATTGAAGCTTCTGTTCCATGCAAGGCAGCGCAGGCGAATGAATAATCAATCATTTTTAAATGTGACATGTCCCTGAGGATCAGCTGCCAAAGGACCAGCTACAAGGAGAGCATTCTGTAAGGATTCTTTCCATGCATTGTTCCACCAAAAGATCATTTTGGCCACATCCATCAAAGTAGCGGAGTTCTTAAAACAAGGCTGCGTGCCAAAAGGATAGAATGCTTTCATAAGGAAGAACAGAGAGGCTGAGAGAAGTTCACCTGGCTATTGGAAAGCGAAGACAAATTAGTGAGGTGATAATTGGGGCTGCCTTCAGACAAGGCCTTAGTGGTTGCCAACGCTGGTGCCCCTGTCCCAATTTCAGACATTCCTTTTACACTGCATTACCAGTTGTGTTACAGAACTGTGTCCTTGTGATCCACAAACCACCATGTTGTGATGAATTTTAAATAGTGGGAAAGGATGCATGCTGGGATACCACCCAAAATCTTGTCATGTGACATTGCAATGCAGTTTTTTCAAGTTGACAGCATTACTCATCCCACTAGATTCTACCAGTTTTCTAAAAGTGGCTTTTACACTTTTAAACACTTAAAACATCACACAAAACACAAAAAATAGCAGGTAAGGAAACGTCGGGGAAATAAAATCAAGTGCTGTCTGAATGCGCCCTGGACCTCAAGATCAATAACATGCTGCAAAACAGAGCGCTCCTTATTTATGAGTTTTCTGACACTGCATTCTGTTCTTTCCCTTCTCACATAGTAAACATTTTGCAGACACTGAGCATGCTCAGTCCTCACTGAACTGTCACTGACGTTCCCCAGCCTAGTAGCATTTTTTACCCCCTCAAATTTCTGTAGCTTTGCTAACCTTGGACTCCTCGAAGCCCGCTGCCTGTCACTTAGGTATTATTATTAATAATAATAATAAAATTTCTATACTGCCTTTCATCTGAGATCACAGGGCCGTTTACAATATAAAAACACAAAAATGCATAACAGTAACAGTAACAAACAAAAACAATAGCCCTCCCTGCCACACAGTTTAGAAAGCCATAGTAAACATAAAGGGACCCCTGACGGTCATAGAGAGTTTAATTAGCCAAAGGCCTAGGAGGAGAGGAATGTTTTTTGCCTGGTGCCTAAAGATATGTAATGAAGGTGCCTGCCGAGATTCCCTGGGGAGAGCCTCCCACAAATGGGGAGCCACCACAGAAAAGGCCCTTTCTCATGCTGCTGTCTTCCAGGGCTCTCATGGAGGGGACACACAAGGAAGGGCCTCAGATGATGATCGCAGGGTCCGGGGTTGGTTCATATGAGAAGAGGCAGCATTACACAGCTGTCATGGCTAGTAGCCATTGGTTGCCTTATCCTCTATGAATTAGTCTCATTCCCCTTTAAAGCCATCCAAGTTGGTCTCCCTTGCTACATCTTGGAGCAACACATCCTATGGTTTAACTGCATGCTGTGTGAAGGAGTACTTCCGTTTTGTCTGCCCACCTAATTCTCAGGGTTGCTGTGAAGATAAATCAGAGAGGGCGGGAAAGAATGCATGCCACTTTGAGTCCCTCGGAGGAAAGATGGGTTATAAACGCAACAGTAAACGTAATAACTGTTATGTAGTGTAGTTTCACCCTGGGCCAACAGGGGGATACTGTATATAGTTTTCACTCAGGTCTGTAGATAGTTTTCACTCAGGTCCGCGGCAGTTATTTTAGGCGGGAACTCTGGGCTGTTGTGGTTACAATGTTGACAGCCGGCTGCCTATAAATACAGGCCGGCTGAGCTGTTCGCAGTTAGTTCTATTCCAGCTTACCATAATAAAGAGCTACTTGAAGAAATCGCTGTGCCGGCTGCTATGTCAACCCACCACTTAACACTGGCGACGAAGGTGGGATTGATGGACATCAGAGCACAGCCAGATGCGGCCAGCCTCTGAACTGAGCTGAATCACTGAGCTGAATCACAGAGCGAAATCACTGAGCGAAATCACTGGGCAGAACCAATTCAGAGCTGACTGTTCTGGCTAGAGCACTGTGTTCCATCCATCGCCCTTCACGCCGGCATCGGAATCATGGCTTCACTTGTGCCTCTACCGCCGTTTGCGCCAGCCTCTGAATCATGGGACTCCTACCTCGCTCGGTTCGACTGCTACCTCCAAGCCAACGAGCTGACAGAAGTATCACAGGAGCGGAAGCGGGGCCTATTCCTCAGCCTCTGTGGGCCTGAGGTGTTTGAGACGGCCCGAGCGTTGGTTGCGCCTGAAGCAGTCCAGGCAACACCATGGGACACGATCCAAGAGAAGCTCCGCAACCACTACGCACCAAAGCCGTCCAAGATTGCTGCCCGCCATGCGTTCTACCACCGGAACCAGGCAGAGGGGGAGTCAATCAACAACTACACCACCGCCCTGCGACAGGCTGCAATGCACTGTGAGTTCCGAGACTTAGACGATGCCCTGATGGATCGAATCGTCTGCGGGGTCCGGGACATCCATCTGCAACGGCGCCTCCTAGCCAAGCCAGACCTCACGCTACAGAAAGCCATTGAGGAGGCTGTGGCCTCAGAAGCTGCTGAACGCTCTGCCCAGGAGATCCGCAAGTCCAGCAGCCCGCGTCTTGCTAGGGAGCCAGTTCCGGTGCATCATGAAAAGGCCAGCAGTGAGGAGGCATCCTCCAGTGAAGACGATGACGTGCACCAGACAAAGCGGGAGCGCAGGAAGTTCCAACAGAAGTCCAAGGGCCAACCGGAATGTGCTGGCTGCGGAGGCAACCATTCCCGTGCCAAGTGTCGATTCAGAGACGCCATCTGTAGGAAGTGTTCCAAAAGGGGCCACATCGCTAAGGTCTGCCGATCGGCTCCGTCTGACACCCCCCCTTCATCGATTCGCAAGTCCAAGTCTTCACTCCAGTCTGCCAAGGAAAGTTGTTTCGCTCTCACCAACTGCCGCTGCCCGTCTGGAACCACGATTGGCCAAACCGACTCGCCTACGCGACGCAAGCTGAACGTCACGGTGCTCATTGAAGGAGCTCCATGTGACATGGAGATCGACACCGGGTCTGCCCTGTCCATCGTGTCATGGAGCACCATCAAAAGACTGGTACCCAGAGTGTCCAAAAGGCAACTCGACTCTCACCGCGTACACCTGAGAGACTACCAGGGAAACGACATTCCCGTGGTAGGCGTTGGCCGGTTCCGGATCGCCTTCAAGGATTTTTCGGGCCTGCTCCGGTTGGTGGTGGTCGAAGGTCAGCGGCCAAGCCTCCTAGGGCTAGACTGGTTTGATGCCCTCGGCCTGGAAGTCACCGGCATCAACTGCATCTCTAACGCAGAGACTGAGGGTCTGGTCAAAGACTTTGCCGAGGTTTTTGACGGCACCTTGGGCCAATATACAGGTACGCCCATCTCCTTTAGCCTTGATCCACAAGTCGCCCCCATCAAGCTAAAGCCACGCCGGGTTCCCTTTGCTCTCAAGGCTAAGGTGGATGAACAACTGGACAAACTGATCGCCCAAGGAGTTTTGGAGCCGGTTGACCACGCAAAGTGGGAAACCCCCATCGTCACGCCTGTCAAGCCAGATGGGTCGGTGAGAATCTGCGCTGACTACAAGTGCACGATCAACAAGGCACTTCAGCAGCACGCTTATCCGGTTCCTGTTGTCCAACACCTGCTGCATTCCCTGGGTGAGGGTAAGGTCTTCGCTAAGCTGGACCTTGCCCAAGCCTATCAACAACTGCCAGTCGATGATGCCACTGCTGAAGCCCAGACGATCGTCACCCACCGGGGGGCTTTCCGTTGCCGCCGGTTGCAGTTCGGGGTGAGTGTGGCTCCTGGCATCTTCCAAAGCCTTATGGAGCGTCTCCTGCAAGGGCTTCCGGGCGTGGTACCATATTTTGATGACGTCTTGGTGTCTGCAGACTCACACCAGCAGCTGTTCGAGCGCCTCCGTGCCGTGCTGACCAGGTTCCAGGAGGCCGGGCTCAAGGTAAAGAGGGAGAAGTGCCAGATCGCCGTTCCACAGGTAGAGTTCCTGGGCTATCTTATCGATGCCTCCGGTCTTCATCCAACCACATCCAAGATCCGCGCTATCCAGCAGGCCCCCACCCCAAAGAACAAAACGGAGTTGCAGGCATTCCTGGGGCTGCTGAACTTTTATAACATGTTCCTGCCCCACAAAGCCACAGTGGCTGAGCCTCTTCACCGACTCCTTAGCACTAAGACGCCTTGGGCCTGGGGTCATCGGGAGACGGCGGCCTTCAACGCGGTCAAGGCTCTCCTTTCTTCAGACAGTGTGCTGGTACAGTACAGTGAATCCAGGCCGCTGGTCCTTGCCTGCGACGCCTCACCTTTTGGCATCGGTGCTGTCCTTAGTCACCGTTTTCCAGATGGAAGAGAAGCACCGCTCGCCTACTTTTCCAGGACACTATCTCCGACGGAACGGAATTACAGCCAGCTCGACAAGGAGGCATTGGCACTTGTGGCTGGAGTGAAGAGGTTCCATGAATACCTCTATGGCAGGACTTTTGACCTCATCACTGACCACAAGCCACTCCTGGGCCTCCTCGCCGGTGATCGTCCAACTCCACCGGTCCTCTCACCACGCATGCTGCGATGGACTGTTTCCTGGCTGCCTACCACTACCGGCTCATCCATCGCCCGGGGAAATCGATGGGCCATGCCGACGCCCTCAGCCGTTGCCCTCTTCCAGCATTTGTGGAAGACCCGGCTCCAGCTTCATCGCTCCTTCTGATTGAGGATCTTCCGGCAGCGCCTGTATCGGCTGCCACTGTGGCCTCCGCATCTGCCCAGGATCGCACCATCAGCCGGGTGCTCAACTGGGTGTGGAGGGGGTGGCCACAAGGGCCTTTTGCATCGGAGTTCCAGCCCTTCGCAACCAGACAACATGAACTCTCAGCTCATCGTGGCTGCCTGCTGTGGGGAGACCGCGTCGTGATACCCCAGGGACTCCGTCAGCGCGTCCTGGAGGCTCTGCACGTTGGCCACCCGGGAATTGTCAAAATGAAGGCGTTGGCTCGGTGTTACGTCTGGTGGCCTAATATGGACGATGCCATCACTGCCTGGGTGTCCGCCTGTCAAGCGTGCCAGGAATCGAGGCCTGCACCACCGGCAGCTAAGGGACACACCTGGGAGACGCCAAAGACACCCTGGTCGAGGGTGCACATCGATCTGGCTGGCCCCTTTCACGGCCGGACCTTTATGGTAGTGGTGGACGCCTATTCCAAATGGCTGGAGGTCGCCCTGATGCCCTCCACCACTACCGAAGCTGTCATCCGGGTGCTGCGAGGCCTGTTTGCAACGCATGGGTGTCCTGATGTCCTTGTCTCTGACAACGGACCGCAGTTCACGTCAGGCACGTTTGAGCGGCATCTTTTGGGACTGGGCATCCGCCATGCCCTAACGGCACCTTTTCATCCATCCAGCAACGGGCAAGCGGAAAGAATGGTGCGCTCGACAAAAGAGGCACTGGCGCGCCTGGACCGGGGAGACTGGCATGAGCGGGTCGCCGAATACTTGTTCGTGCAACACATCACCCCTCATGCGGCCACAGGGAGGAGTCCTGCTGAACTGCTTATGGGCCGCCGCCTCAGGTCACCGCTCGACCGGCTACACCCAGACTTTGCCGTGGCTGAACCCCCAGGCTGTGCCAACGCACCACGGTCATTTGTCCCAGGAAACCAGGTCTTTGCCCGGAACTATGTGGGGGACATCCCTTGGGTGCCAGCCACAGTAGTGGGAGTCACTGGACCTCGCTCGTACCAGGTGGCACACGAAGACGGACGCTTGTGGCGACGGCACATAGACCAGCTTAGGCGCAGGGTTGGGGACTTGGACACTACCGAGGTGCCCCCAACTGCGCTTGCGGCTCCAGAAGAGACACGTACAGATGGCGAGGCCCCACCTACACCTCCCTCACAAACTGCCAGCGTGGAGCCGAACCAAGCCGTTTCAGAACAGACTCAGACCACTCCACTTGCGGAGGCTCCACCCACAGCAGCGGATCAAGGGGAGTTGGTTCCAACGCCACCTAGGGTCGCACCACAGCCTCAGCGAGAACTGTGTGGCCCTCCGGACTTGGCTACCAGTCCCCGGCGGTCTGGCAGAGTTTCCAAGCGCCCAACTTATTTAAAGGACTATGTTGTTGGACAGGTATCACTGTTGGTCTAAGTATGGGAAATGTAACCGATATGCTTTTGTGCTTAATTGAACCATTACGCGTAGTGCTGTATATAAGGAAACCATTACGATTGTAACTAACGCCTTATCTCGGTGGGGAGGGGTGTTATGTAGTGTAGTTTCACCCTGGGCCAACAGGGGGATACTGTATATAGTTTTCACTCAGGTCTGTAGATAGTTTTCACTCAGGTCCGCGGCAGTTATTTTAGGCGGGAACTCTGGGCTGTTGTGGTTACAATGTTGACAGCCGGCTGCCTATAAATACAGGCCGGCTGAGCTGTTCGCAGTTAGTTCTATTCCAGCTTACCATAATAAAGAGCTACTTGAAGAAATCGCTGTGCCGGCTGCTATGTCAACCCACCACTTAACAATAACCATTTAATTGATATGCTGCTTTACATGCCAAAATGGCTTCCAAGTCATTTTACAAGGGTAAAAATAAACTATGAAATCCTTCCATCATTAAAATGCGGAACAATGCCATAAAAAGCATTAAAATACCTGCAATGAAATAACAGCAAAATACCTACAGAAATGCAGCAAAAGCTTAACAATTAGTAATTAAAAAACTGATTTAAACAATTAGATTACAAGTTCAAGGGAATGCTTACGTATACAGGTGTGTCTTCAAGGGCTATGGGATGCCAGTTACTGTCCTTGGTTTATCCCGGGTCCTAGCAGTAAGAAAAGGAAACAAAAAAATCCTCTTATTATCCACTTTCTTCATTCCACACATTATCTTTTGCACCTCTATCATGTCCCTCCCTCTACCCCACCCACCCTTTAAAAGAAAAAGCATGTCTAGATTAAGCGTTTTTCATAACTGGTTATTTCCATCAGGTAAATTTAGTGGAGGTGAACTGCAGTAATAATAAAAAGCCGCCTCGTCTTTTTGTACTTGACTCATTCTTAAACCTCGTCATGATAGTTTCTCACAGAGCAGAATACAGCAGTGAGATTTCTTCATCATGCATGAAATTATTTTATTTTGACATTGTAACCAAGAAGGAAGTGACATGTAATGTTTTGTAGTGGAAATATTGAAGTTTGGATTCTGACAGGGAAGAAATATGATCCTGTTTTGAACAAAAGCGATTTATGCTAAGTCCAGACACATTATTCTTCTCTTACCCACTGACTGTGGAGAAACTCATGCTCTTGTTTGGTGAATTACTTAGTCAAAAGACATCACATTTCAGTCCATATGATTTAGGTTGGATTTCTTCTGTTCCCTCACCCCAAACATTCTCCATCAATTAAGGAGGCATCCAGGAAATGCCCTTTGAAAACCAGTAGGCGCATCTGAATTTTTTCAAAAAGCGCCAATGGTGCCAGTCACAAAATGGCTGCCGCAGGGTGTGGGGCACAACACAAAATGGCAGCTGGTGATGGGTAAGTGTGTGGAAGCAGGCTCATGCAGATGGAGGGGGCAGCTGAGTACATTTGCCCTGGGCCTTGGTGGGCTAAGCTCTGGATGGGCCTGTTTGGAAGTACACAAAATGGCTGACACTGGTGAGTGGCTGAACACAAAATGGCAGCCACATCGAAAAGAACAGAAAAAGAGGGACAGAAAATGAAAAAGACACCTATATCAGTTGCCACCATGCTCAGTCACCAAGAGACACTCTTGGCACTTTCCCTCTTTTCGTGCCCAACCCTGTCATGCAATGAAATGTGGACATGATTAAGGGGCACGTTCAATGGACAAGAGGCTGAGCAAACAGGAACTGAGCAGGAAATGCAAACTATCTCTTGTGCACTGTGAATTTTTGAGGGGATTTTTTTAAAACCAAGATCTTTAGGGGGCACCTTAGGAAGTACTGCCAGACACATTGGTGCCTCCTGAGGGCAGTGTGTTGGTGACCTCTAAGCCAGCCTCCTTGGCTTCCTGTGCTTCAGTTAAAATGTGAGGGAAGGTTTCATGAGGTAATGCCTTCCCTTGGGAGCTACCTCGCAATGATAAGACAAGCTCAACCTTGTACTCACTTAAGCAGTAAAATGAACGAGACAGAAAAACTGAAACCTCTTTCATGGGGGAAGATCTCTTTTTGAGAAATTGGCAGGCAGGTTCAACACAGCACTAAAGCCATTAGTCTGATCACAGGACATTACACATTCTGAGTTTTTCCATGCCTCAAATTAGGGCTGGGCTTCTTGGACTGAACAGCACCCCTGGAGTCAAGTACTTAAGAACTCTCCAGTGAAGCCAAGGAGAATTTGGAACAAGCTTCTGTATCGGTGTATGGCATTAGTTTGCTAACAATCTGGACAGAGAAGCTGACCCAAATGAGAAGCAGATGCTATGGACGAAATGCAGTTGGTGATAAGAAGAGAGATCTCAGTCCAGAGTGCTCTTCCTATGACGACAAGTAGATTTATTTATTTATACCTAACAACTTTCTTCACTCATAGTTAAGGTGATGGAGGTAACTTAAGCAACCATCATATCTCTTAATTCTCAGTTCTGCTGGGTGGCTTCTCCTGCAACTTCCAAAGATGCCAGAAGCCGTCTCTGCAGAAACTCAGGGCAGGGCTTTAACGCACCTCCTTGGGGGTTTTTAAGCAGAGGTTGGATGGCCATCTGTCATGGATGCTTTAGCTGAGATTCCTGCATTTCAGGGGGTTGGACTAGATGACCTTTGGGTCCCTTCCAGCTCTACGATTCAAGGATTCGATGAATACCCCTCTAAACATATACAGTGGTACCTCTGGTTACATACGCTTCAGGTTACAGACTCCGCTAACACAGAAATAGTGATTCAGGTTAAGAACTTTGCTTCAGGATGAGAACAGAAATCGTGCTCCGGCGGCGCGGCGGCAGCAGGAGGCCCCATTAGCTAAAGTGGTGCTTCAGGTTAAGAATAGTTTCAGGTTAAGAACGGACCTCCAGAACGAATTAAGTACTTAACCCGAGGTACCACTATACAGTTTAAAGGTAAAGGGACCCCTGACCATTAGGTGCAGTCGTGACCGACTCTGGGGTTGTGGCGCTCATCTCGCTTTATTGGCCGAGGGAGCCGGCATACAGCTTCCGGGTCATGTGGCCAGCATGACTAAGCCGCTTCTGGCGAACCAGAGCAGCGCACGGAAACGCCGTTTACCTTCCCGCCGGAGCGGTATCTATTTATCTACTTGTACTTTGACATGCTTTCGAACTGCTAAGTTGGCAGGAATATACAGTTTAGAAGACCAAATATTGTTTAATTAGCCAAAGGCCTGGGAGGAGAGGAATGTTTTGTAATGAAGGTGCGCCAGGCAAGCCTCCCTGGAGAGAGGACTCCAAAAGCGGGTTGCCAGTGCAGAGAAAGGCTTGCTCTTGTGTTGCCATCCTCCAGACCTCTTGAGGAAGAGGCACATGAAGAAGGGTATCAGATGATGATTGCAGGGTCTGAATTGGTTCATATTGGGAGAGGTGGTATTTGAGATATTGCAGACTTCGGAGATCTCATTGTGTACCCTCTCTCTTCCTCTTGCATGTCTCAGACCCTCCAGGTGCCCTTATTTTCCAGGGACAGTCCTGGATTTACAGAAGCTGTCCCCGTTTCTGATTTGATCCCAGAATGTCCCGGTTTTCCTTAGGACAGTCCTATTTTCATAGAGGGTATGGAGTTATTTGACACTCACGCCATCTGAAGGTAGCCCTGTATAGGGAAGTTTTTTTAAAAAAAATGTTATGTGTGTGTGTGTGTTAGGACTGCCTGGTGCTTTGTCCTGGATCTTCGGCAAGTCAATCAAAAAATTGAAGTCTTCTTCCTTCAAAAAAAAAACCTTTTGGGTTTTCCTGAAAAAAGAGGAGTGTGCTCACACGTACGTGTCTGTGTGAGGTCCTAAATATTGCCCACCTCTGCACTGCATAAATAATTATTAAACTACCCTGTTAAACATCACACACAACAAAGTAGTATTTATTTATCCACTGTGGGTAATGCACAACCACAGGCCTTCCAAGGAATTTGGGGTTATTTCCTTTGCTTGCACAAGCAGCAAGATTGCAGCCTATCAAGCATACTGGCAAAACAAGCCCTATTATCTGCTAATTTTCCATCTCGGTTTAAGAGTCAAGTAGTAGAGATGCAGGGGTTTAAAAGCCTTTATTTTATCAGTGAATTTTCCTTTAAAAAAAAACAAAAATCAATGTCCTTAAAAGAAAAGAAAAAAATCTGGATTGTTCTTTTTAATTCCCTGTCCACATTTAAAACCCAAGTACTTCAGGTAAATCTAAAAAGCAAATGCTGTTTAAGATCTTAGGTGACCTCTGAGGAGCAGATAAGCCTAGCACGGATGATTTCAAGTATTTAGCTGAGAGCCCTTAAGGGAGATGGGTCTATCTTGAAACTTCTCTTCTCCCTTTAAGTACTTCTAGAGTTTTACAAGGGCATCTGTTTTCAGTCTTCGTAAAGGACATGCAAAGCATCTGAACAGTGGAGGTTGGTGAAATTGCCTCAGCAGTAAAAATCTGGGAGATTTCTCCACATTGCTAAACGAGGGGAAAACTAGATTTGATGTAAAATGGATGATTGCTGGGCTGGCCACTTAGATATTGGGAAGGAAGGAAGGAAGGAAGGAAGGAAGGAAGGAAGGAAGGAAGGAAGGAAGAAGTGTTATAAGAATTCTAAGGTCTCAAATATAGAATAAATATTCATAAATGCACACATATCTAAATATATACATAAACCATGTGTCTGAAATAGTACAGGAGAGCAATCCTGGAGCCATTTTGACTCTCCCAAATATTCCTCTGCAGTAAGGGAGACAAATGGGGAAAGCCTTCCCACTGTCTTTTTGGTTACAAATCTTGTCTTAAGTGTGTATTTTTGTATGAATATGGTGGGCCTGTGACCTGGATTCAGGAACCATCACAAAAGAATGGCCAGGCTTCCCAGGTAATGCAATCGGTGACCATTATCAGGTATCCTGGCAGACAGGATTTCTGCTGTAGACCATCTCCTATGATGTATGTATGATGATTGGGGGGGTGGTCTTTGGCTAAGGGGGTTGGGCAATATCAAAAGCCTTTAAAGGTTCCTGCACACTTTTGTTCAGGTGCTCTCCCTTCTTGGAAGGAGGGTAGTGGACTCTGTTGCAACAGAATAATAAATATCTGCCTTGCTTTCCACTGGATCCAGCCTCCATCCATTTTTCTCTGACTCAGGGACTCAGTGTCCCATGGGGAGTTGGGCCCCAAAAGCAAAACCCCAATTTTTACATCAGAAGGAAGGAATTGCACCACTAAAAAAAAAGGACAAAGATTTACAAAAATATATATGCACATCCTAAATTCATAGGTGTAGATTCTCATATAATTATATATAAATACAGTAAGTCACACCACCTTGGAGAAGACTATGACCATGTCACCCATGCATTTGCAGTCTGCTGCCGAGGTGCTAAGGAAGAGCGCAGGAAGCCCTCCAGCTCAGTATTGTCTACACTGACTGGCAGCCGCTCTCTAGGGTTTCAGGTAGGGCATGTTCCCAACTCTACCTGGAAAAGCCAGGGAACACACCTGGAACCTTCAACATGCAAGGGAGATTCTCTTCCACTGAGCTACGGTTCTTCAAGATCCCAGTTGCTTTCCTTTCTTATGGCTCTTTATCTGAAAGACAGACTTGCCCTTCCAACAGAGGATTCCTACAGACAGAGGGCACTTGGTCACTCCAGCCATTGCATGGGATGTTTCTAGTTATTTTATTCCGAATAACAGCCCTGAGGCTGAGCCCTGAGATCAGGGTTGGAGCCAGGGCACATGGAAAAGGAGGAAGGGTTAAACCTGCACCCCATCGGCCCAATGAAAATCATCTCCCCCATATGAACTTTAGGATAGAAAATGCAATGGAGGCTGGGACACCAGGGTGGCACTGCCCCACCAACCTTAGCCGGCCCCCACCAGCCTGCCTTCTTACTTTATTAGTCCAGGGTATGACACGTGTTTGTCACCTTCTTCTCCTATAGTCTCAGTGTTTCCCTGGCAGAACTTAGAGAGGAGAAGGATGGGAACAAAACAAGAATGAGTAGGCTCTGCCTATCGCTGGCTCTGGCGCCACCTACTGTTCGTCTCCCTGCCTTCCGCCCAATGAGTCCCAATAGACACCAGCCAATAGACAACCTTCCATTTGTACCAGGGGAAACTTTGGCCTCAAAGCTTTGGTGGGGTTCACTTAGTATGTTACTTCCTGCGGGGAGCATTAAACCAAGAGAGCTCCTCCTTGGCACGGTCAGGAAACACACACCGCATGATTCGGCTGCATGTTTTGGAATCTCCAGGCAGTTTGATTGCTACACCAAGGGATCTTGGGCTCAACTGGCATTATCAGCAGCAAGACACATCATGTCTGGAAAAAGGAGAGAGAGAATAGAATAATAGCAGACTCCTGTTTACCCTTTTATTTACATTATAAAACAAAACAAAAAAATGCACATAAAAATATCAAAACCCTCACATGTATTTATTCCTATGCCAAGGACCACACCAATAAAAACGCTACAGCCCTCTCCCACAACGACAAAGGGAGAGAGCGCGTTAATAAAGATTAACATTAGGCAGGCACCCTACTAAATACTTTTTCAGATGCCTACTAAAAACTTTTTATTTCTGCAAGCCTATCCAGCCATATAATTTGCAATATATAATTGATTTCAGCCCTCTTCCTCTGTAATTTGCATTGCATTTCCTTTGCATTGAAACGAAAGCAGTGGAATAATGTAACGACAACGTAGCTTGTGCAATTTATGCAGTTAAGTATGTAAATTGCATAAGTTATGTAATCTTGCCACAGTGGATGGCGAGATGAATAATGCAATGGGAGACGAAATGCAGCAGAACGGAAATAAGGATGCGTGCGACAAATACTTAGCGGAATGGAAAATGGTGCCTTTGGACATCTCTATCCAGCACAGTGGTGAGTTTTTGCCTGCCAAACAGCTGAATTGCCATGTCCTGATTGCCCCTTGGAAGAGCAGAGGGGACAGGCACTGTTGCAGTTAGTGCCACAAGTGAGCAAGGCAGCAAGTGAGCAAGGTCTACCCCTCTCGGGGCTTCCAAGGTGGAAGGGAAAAATAAACCAGGCCCTGGAAATTTTGCATTTCAGAAAATGTTTTGCTATCCACCTATAATGTTTGGCAGCCAGCTGTGTTCTTGTTGGAACAATATTTTAATGTGATGCAGATGCTTGCATGCAAGGGGAAACATCTCTTCCTTGAGGACAGCTGAACGCCATCTAATCCAAGACTGACCAGGGCCATAATAGGCAAACCTGTCTTTACATATTGTAGCATTACAGGAGAAGAGCCCTGCTGAATCCAGCAACCTATGCATGAAGCAATAGCCCACCTCCTAGGATTGTTTCCCATCAAGGGATGTCCAAGGTACACTGCCCCTAAGCCTGGAGGTTCTACTTAGCCATAAAAACATAGCAAGTGGCCTCATGAACCAGATTAAAGGTCCATTTAAACTTGTTGCCCAATCCCCTGCTCAGTGCCTAGTAGGCACAGGTGAAGCATTCCCTCTGACTCTTCCCATACATCTCCAGTACATAGGATCATGGTTGGATTTGAAAACCTGAAATAAAATCCTGCATGGTACTAAATGTTCTCATTGACCTAACAAAACAAAGCCAGAAGATGCAGTACTAGTGGAGACATCCCTTGAAGCCCAATGTAGCAAAACCTTTGGGGAGAAAATGTGCAATACCTATCAAAATGCCAGAATCATTAATCAAATGTTCAACTTGTTCAAAATTAGCAATTCCTTATCCTTTCTTTCTCAAATTTGGCATTGACAACTCTTCACCCTTCCTCTCCTTTGTCACAAAGTTTCAAATTATGTTGTTGAGCCATTTTCTAAGTATAAGCTACAGCACCCGTGGCCCCATCATTTCTCACTATAATGGCAGAATGAGATTTTATAAACACCCTTTATAGAGGCAGAGGCTGTGGCTCCATAATACTAATAAGTAAAGTAAATCAGCAAGTGAAATACACATTTGGGAGATAATCCCATTAAAGGGAAGCTTAAAGCTGCCATCCTATACCCATTTACCTGGAAATAAGCCCAACTGAACTCAATGGACTTTACTTCTGAGTAGACAGGCACAGAATTGCACTGGAAGCTGTGCTTCTTTGTATGGGTTGAGCACATAATTACATCTCTCCTATTGAAACCAGCAGCATTTAATAGTGTTTAAACTGAGCTGGATCGTATCCTCAGAATGTAAGATTTACGCTCTTTTGAACATGTGTGTTCCACCGCCATGGAGAACCCAAACTAGAATCAGTTCACGAAAGCTGTGATTAAGGATCGAGATTTTTCAGGGAAGGAGAAAGTAGTTTCCAAGCTAAATTGAGAATTTGGCATTTCCCCCCTCTCATTTGAAAAGCAAAGCCGTGGATGATGCAATTCAGCGAAATGTAATTATACAGGGCGTGCCTCAGGAAACAAATTGGTCTGCAAGTAATTTTTAGTGAATAGTAGGAGTATTAATCATGTGGGATTTGTATTGTGAGTGGTTAGTGGCTTCACCACTATAGGGGCTGCGCTTTATATGTACCCAGACTGGCTCTAAGGGTGGAATTATACCTTATGATAGAAAAGTGAAGTTCCCAATTGCACCTTGTAAAACAAATGGGCACTCTGGGAAGGAGAATTGCTCAGAAGATAATATGAGGGGGTGTGTGTGTGTGTGTGTGTGTGTGTGTGTGTGTGCTTAGCCTTTTGCTGCCTGCTGAGATCCACCTGTAGTTATACACCCACCTCAAGGCCAATTAGGGTTGCCACCCGTCCAATACAATACAGGCAGCTTCAAAGCTCTTGCTGCTCTCCCATCTTGTGATTCTTTCCCTTGAAACCAGACCTGGACAGGACAGCCCTTTGGGTAAGGGACTGTCCTCTGTAAAGTAGGAAAGATGGGTGTCCTCCCATGACCTGCAAAGAAGCCTTTAACTGTTCTTATACAACTGAATTCTTCCACATCCCTTCTTCCCCTTGCTCAGCCTGCACCCACAGCCTGGTTGCACAGGTTCCAATGCACACAAATGGGGGTTTCCCCAGGGTTATTTGCACAGCCCTGCCTCCTTCACTAAAGCCTTTGCAAGCTCCCTATGGCTGCATTTTCTCTTCTTCCATATGCAACCCTTGGGTCAGCCTTCAAGCCAGCTCTGCTTACTGCTGATGGGCAACTTCAAGGACCCTCTTGCTCCCATTTCTTATTGTTCACATAGCCATTTACACCCGGGCTGTACAGTTGGCTATTTTCCACATGCACTCAGACACCCCTCTAGTCAGTGTGGACCAGGGGTGAAGAAACAGCAGAATTTGCAGCCAGTGAAGGATGTTGCCTGGGGAAAGTTTTGAGGGTCAGATAGAGAGGACTGGAGGGCTGCTTTTGGCCCCTGGGGGATCCAGAGTCGTCCCCCCAGCTTTAAACAGAGGACGCCTTCAAACAGAGGACTGTCCTCTGTATAGTAGGACACATGGCACCCTATTATAGCATGTGAAATACCTGTGAGTCAGCATGGCCTAGTGGTTAGAGTGTTGTACTAGGTCCTGGGTGACCAGAGTTCAAATCCTCACTCAGCCATAGAATTCATTCAGTGCCCTTGGGCCACTCACTGTCTCTCTGTCTAACCAACCTCTCAGGGTTGTTGCGATGCTAAGATGGGGAGGAAAAGAACCATGTATGCCACCTTGATATCCTTGGAAGATATAAGTGTAATAAATAAATAAAAGTATTTCCCAACTATTCTTTCAGTAACTGTTTTTGTGGTTTCTCGTTTACGCTGCAAGAGAGAAACAGCCATGAAAAAACCCTCTCCGAGACTTCCAGAATTTGTTTCAATGCAAGCTGTCAAATTGAGCAGAGACTCATGCCACTTCCCATCTCACATGAAAGATCTCCGCCCTGCCATTGCTCTTCTAATATCCAAAGATACTCTCCGGCCATCCCCAAAATGACACAGGAGGACGTGTCTAATTATGGTCCCCTACCTGTTCTCTGAGCCACAAGTGATGTTCTTGAAGCATTTCAAAGCTTGACAGAATGGATTGCCTCAGCACATTCTGTTTTTGCCAGAGAACTAAGAAATGGAATGAGTCACTTGGCTTGTCCATTTCTAGCTTTTCTTCCAGGACTAGCAGTACTTTATGATTTCTTTTCTGGCATCGTACGCTGAGAGCTACTCAGAGGCAAAACTGGAGAGGCAGGAGAGGGGTGGTGTGGTGTCTTTGCTGGTGCTGAGATGTTCTGTCAAGGAGTTGTGCTTGCTCCTCTTGGACCCCAGTGAAATCCGTGGCATGTCAAGGCGGAGATGAAAAGGTCTGAAATCCTGAAGTCATTGATAGTCAGTGTGACTGTGGAGGCCAATTCTGGATCCACACGCCCTTCCACAGTGGGGACATAGGTTTCCAGGTGGGAGTTGATCACAGTGAGGGTTTACCAAGCGTGCCTTCCTCTTAGCACAGGGGTGCCCAAACTTTTTTCAAAGAGGGTCGGATTTGATGAAGTGAACATGTGTGAGGGCTGGCCAAAGTTGTTGAGCTTTTTAAAGGATTGAACTTGTTGAGGTTTTTTCAAGGATTTGGCCCCAGTAAATGAACTGCCACAGGGGCCAGATAAAACCGGCAAGGGGGGGCCATATTAGGCACCTAAAACGGACTTTGGTCATGCCTGTCTTAGCACGTTTCTCCCTTTCGTCCTGAGTTCAAGCCTCTTCAAAGCCCATGACACCTTTGGTAAAGGCTGTTCTCCAAATGGAACACTTGCAGGCCAGTGTTTCCCAGTTGTCAGTGTTTATACTACATTTTTTTTATTCGTCTTGAGAGAGTCTTTGAACCTCTTTTGTTGACCACCAGCATTACGCTTTCCATTTTTAAGTTAGCAATAGAGTAGTTGCTTTGGAAGGCGTTAATCAGGCATCCGCACAACATGACCAGTCCAGCGAAGTTGATGTTGAAGAATCATTGCTTCAACACTGGAGATCTTTGCTTCTTCCAGAACACTGGTATTAGTTCGCCTGTCTTCCCAGGTGATGTGTAATTTTTTTCAGAGACATAATTGATGGAATCTTTCGAGGAATTGGAGATAGCGTTTATAAGTGGTCCACGTTTCACAAGCATACAGTAAGATTGGTAGTACAATAGCTTTGTAAACAAATGGCTTCGCTCACAAAGGTTATAGGAACATGCAAGCCCACTCAACATGACAAGGTGATGAACCATTGAGTGAGATAGACAATACAGAGCTAGATGAACTAACGGTCTGATTTGGCTTAAGACAATTTCTGGTGTCCTTATGGAGCCTTCGACTTATGAAATCTTCCCCTTGTTCTATTCCTTTAGAGTTCCGTTCCTGGATCCAGTTTTCCCCACCCACCCTTCCCTTCTGAATTAACAATTCAAATAGGAAGATTCCTAAATTAATTCCAGAATCAGCATATGTGCAGTTTGTCACAGCTTGCAGTAATCATTCTTCATTTTCATCTCCTGCTTCCTTTAAAGTTTTCATACAGGTATCAGGAATTGAAGAGAGTTTCCTTTGGTCTTCATTTGTTAAGCAAACTGACCGTAATTGGAACCTCCTGAACTGGAACAAAATTATCCGTTGGGATTTCGCACTCCTTTGAATCTTGCAATACAATTCAATGGCTCAAAAAATGTACCAAAATGCATTTTTTAAAAAATGACAGATTTTAGGGTAAAATACATTGGGAAGTGCATGCACTAAAATAAAAGGCAAATTTAAATATGTGCTTTATGATAAAACAGGAGTTTAATTTTTTAATGCAGATTTTTTTAAAACAACAACAACAACAACAGATTGGTCTGGGAATAGGGTGGAATTATGACTACTATTATTATGAGTATTAGCATTGTTTTGATTTCTATACAACCATTCACTAAAACCCCAAGGCAGATAACAGCAATAAAAAAATACAATATCATTTATTTATTTCAAAAAAACCCATATATATATATATATATAGATATATATTGCTTGAGTGTAGGAAAAACCCTCAAACATCAAAACCTAAAATCAGTTTTAAACAAATTTACCGTCAAAAGAATAGGGCGGGCCCTAAAAGTATGTGTCAAATGCCAGGGTAAAGACTTTATGAATGAAGGAATGAATACACATAGCTACACAGACTTATGAAATTGACTTGCTGTTACTGTATTATTGGGTCTCAGGATCCCAGTTATGTCTGCAGAGCTGGCAGACTCTTCCCTTTTTCGAGCACCTTCCTTCTGGAGTGATTCCTCAGCCTCCTCTCCTCTCCCCTCTCCTTGGGAGTCCTCTGGGTAGCTGCTGCCGCCGCCCCTGGTCTCTGAGCTGCCCCCCTCGCCGCCTCAAAGACAGCTGCCTCCCACAGGCACCATTCAACTGCGGAGCTTGTAGCCAGGACTGCTGCAACAAACAGGTGTGCAAGCCTTTGGGAGGCAGAGATGTGAGAGGGCATCAGAGGAGGGAAGGAAGGAAGGAAAGAGGGACAGAGGCCAGTGTTGCCCAAGGCACCCCTGACCATCATTCAAGACACCCCAGGGTTTTATGACACACTGGTTGAAAACCACTGGAAGGCTTTCCCCCATGTTATCAACTCCCACTCTGAGATGATTTGTGTCATGCTCCACCTCCTATTAATCTCACTTTGCTGCAGCTGACAGTATCCCTTCTTGTTGATTCTTTCTGCAGACACGCCTGCCACTTTCTACCCCAGCAGCTTCTTCTGGCTACATTAATGATGGAGATGCCCACCCTCCCTTCTGTACCAAACTTATTCGTAGGATGCGGAGTTTGCTGTTATTAGCACATTTTTGCTTAGCCAATAATTATGCATGGGAATAATGAAGCTTTCTTCTTTTTGATATTCTAGAAGATTATTATTTTTTAAATGCCAAACCTATGAATTAATAATCTGGTTTGTGTAATATACCATTCTGTCTCAAGACAATATTCCAGTCATAGCACAATCTTCTCATTTATATTTCCGCTGACTTTAATTATGCTTTTTCCATTAGAATGCTTGCACATTTCATGGACATACCTGAAAATTAAATTGGATTATTTTTTCAACAACGGGAAAAAAAACGGAACAGAACGCCCCCTCCCCCCGCAGCCCCACAGGTGTCAAAACTGCATGCATACAAACTGAGCAATTTAGGTTCATTTGAAATTGTTGTTCTGTTGAGCTCCCGGGCTCATTTATCATTTTCCTTGTTCAAAAATACTGATGAATGGAAAGCAATTAAAAATTAGGCATGGAGAAAAACAGAAGATGATCAAACAAAACTTCTCTGCATCCCCCCACCCCCGCTGATTCCCCACAGCTCCCCACAAGCCTATTGTGGGACTGAAGCATATAATAGTTTGTACGCTGAGAGCAGATCCATTGAAATTATTGGTCCCAAGTTAGTCATGCCCATTAACTTCAAAGGGTATACATACCTTGAATAAGACTAGCTTTGGTGATAACCCAATGTTCTGTGGTGCCCAACTAATCCCACATCACCAGTTTAGCTTGTGACAGGGAACAGTGACACACTGGTCATGTGAGAAGATAGCTCACAGTCGAACATGCAATGACTCTGGGCGGTCTCCATTCATTTCATTCATTCATTTTTACATTTATATCTCACCTCTCCTTCAGGAAGCTCTAGATGATTGACATTGTTCTCCTCCAATTTATCCTTGCAACAACCCTGTGAGGTAGGTTAGGTTATGAGCTTCATAGTCAAGTAGGGATGAGAACCCTGATCTCCCAGGTCTTAGTCCAACACTCTAACCACTACACCACACTGGTTCTCAAAGAAGACCCAATGAAGTTAATGAACCTAAATTAGTCTTACCTGTTAATTTCACTGGGTGGGGAGTCTGAGTAGGACTCATATGATAATGTAATAATAATAACAATTTATTATTTATACCCCACCCATCTAGCTGGGTTTCCCCAGCCACTCTGGGCGGCTCCCAACAGAATATTAAAAACACGATAAACATCAAACATTAAAAACTTCCCTAAACAGGGTTGCCTTCAGATGTCTTCTAAAAGTCAGATAGTTGCTTATTTCCTTGACATCTGATGGGAGGGCGTTCCACAGGGCGGTCGCCACTACCAAGAAGGCCCTCTGCCTGGTTCCCTGTGATCTCACTTCTTGCAGTGAGGGAACCGCCAGAAGGCCCTCAGAGCTGGACCTCAGTGTCTGGGCTGAACGATGGGGGTGGAGATGCTCCTTCAGGTATATTGGATGCAAGCCTATGTGTGTAGTCTAGAGAGAACTGTGAGTGTTCAAAGCTCTTTACATACATTTATCTCAGTATGAGGGCTAAGTTGTGGGGACAGCCTTAGGTGAGCCAGGAACTGTGGGGCAAGCCACTGGCCAGGACCAAAGACAGGGTGGTCACTTATGCACTGGTAAAGAAGAAAACTCTCAAAGTTGAAGGCCACTCAGTGTCTCAGTTTCATGGCTAAGCTGGGAATTGAACCTAGCTATGATTAGCTGTGGGGGACGCGGGTGGCGCTGTGGGTAAAACCTCAGCGCCTAGGACGTGCCAATCGCATGGTCGGCGGTTCGAATCCCCGCGGTGGGGTGCACTCCCATCGTTCGGTCCCAGCGCCTGCCAACCTAGCAGTTCGAAAGCACCCCCGGGTGCAAGTAGATAAATAGGGACCGCTTACCAGTGGAAAGGTAAACGGCGTTCCGTGTGCTGTGCTGGCTCGCCAGAAGCAGCTTGTCATGCTGGCCACGTGACCCGGAAGTGTCTGCGGATAGCGCTGGCTCCCGGCCTATAGAGTGAGATGAGCGCACAACCCTAGAGTCTGGCAAGACTGGCCCGTACGGGCAGGGGTACCTTTACCTTTACCTTATGATTAGCTGTAGCCCACTACTCTAACCATTATGCCACAACAGATGTCTGGAATTCAAGAACTCATATATCACTGCTAGGGATGGATGAATGACAGCTTCTTTCAGGTTCTCATTTTTGCAGTCATAGGTTCGGTTCTCCATATATCTACATTAATTTGCTTTTTTAAAAAAAGTCCCTGTGAAAATTCACCAGCATCTCAGCATTTCTCCTGATTCACACATTTTTGTATGCAACTTTCCCCAACATACACAATTTTCCAAACAATGTCCCATTGTTCCTACTTGCAACAGACCTATGCAAATGGACAAGTAAAAAGGTAAAGGGATCCCTGACCATTAGGTCCAGTCATGACTGACTCTGGGGTTGCGGCGCTCATCTCGCTTTATTGGCCAAGGGAGCCGGTGTTTGTCCGCAGACAGCTTCCGGGTCATGTGACCAGCATGACAAAGCCGCTTCTGGCGAACCAGAGCAGCGCATGGAAACACTGTTTACCTTCCCGCCGGAGCGGTACCTATTTAACTACTTGCACTTTGACGTGCTTTCAAACTGCTAGGTTGGCAGGAGCAAGGACTGAGCAACGGGAGCTCACTCCGTCGTGGGGATTCGAACTGCCGACCTTCTGATCGGCAAGTCCTAGGCTCTGTGGTTTAACCCACAGCACCACCCGCGTCCCCAAATGGACAAGTATCCTAGTTTAAAAGGATCTTCCCAGAGTAAGAGTACAGTTGGCCCACCACTAATGTGAGGGTTCGATTCAGGGCATCTGTGCACAAAGGCAAAATCATTCAAAGTCACCTCCCCAGGGTCCAGTAAATAAACAACCCTCTGGATGCCTGGGTGGTTGTGGAATAAATAGCTGTAGAGCAGGGAACGGCAGGTTCCCCCTACTCTCTGTTTGTTTATTTCCCCTCCACATCTGCATATGGTTGCGATCACGTGTTTAAAGTGAGCATAAGTATCGGGCCCGCTTTATAACAAAATCCATGATCAATCATGAATGGCTAAAAATATTGGTGATTTTTACTCTGAACTCACCTCCCCTTTAATAATTGTGGCCTAGTTTTCATGGCTACAGCGAGGTACTCCTCGGCTATATTTTCTGGAATCTTAGGGCCATTAAAATTGAAATGCAGAATTCACCCAAGTCTCCCAAGAGAAAGCACCAGGGAGATAAATTGGAATCTTACATCCCTATAAAAGTTACAGCTTAGGAGAGCATGGGCTAACATTTTGGATGAGACGCTTTTGCAAGAGCAGCCTCTCAAGTGCCAAGGCAGCCTTGTAAATCCCGCTTCTGTAACTGCTGATGGCGACACATCAAACCCAGCTGCTGAAAACGCGCTCCTATATCTGGGAATATTTAACGCAACTAAATACCTAAATGAGTGGTCTCCAGAGTTCCCCCAAGTCCCCATGGACCACTTGAAAGTTGCCAGTGGTGCTGGTGGACCACTTAATGATTTCCCCTGCCCGTTGTAGCAATTGCAATGCACTGTGCTGGAGGCTGTCTAATTTTAACAGGCGACTTTCCACTGATGCTCATTTGACTCACGTGCAACCATATATATGTGGAAATAAACAAATAACTTGATTTGAGCTGCCAAGACGGCCCCAAAAGAGCACAAAATCTGCAAAAACGGTGCGAAAAGAGTGAGGAAAATGGCTAGCAATCCCACAAACCTTTGCAACCTCAGTCTGACCCACAGTCCATCACTTTGGGATACTGAAGAAGAAGAAGAGTTTGGATTTGATATCCCGCTTTATCACTACCCGAAGGAGTCTCCAAGCGGCTAACATTCCCCTTTCCCTTCCTCCCCCACAACTAACACTCTGTGAGGTGAGTGGGGCTGAGAGACTTCAGAGAAGTGTGACTGGCCCAAGGTCACCCAGCAGCTGCATGTGGAGGAGTGGAGACGCAAACCCGGTTCCCCAGATTACGAGACCAGTGGCGTAGCGTGGGGGGTGCAGGGGGGGCCAGCCGCACCGGGCGCAACATCTGGGGGGGCGCGCGCTCGCACTCGCAGCTCTCTGCCCCTACTAAAATCCACGGGTTAGGGGGCGCAAATTACTTGCCTTGCCCCGGGTGCTGACAACCCACGCTACGCCACTGTACGAGACTACTGCTCTTAACCACTACACCACACTGGCTCTCAGTGTACTGGTGTACACCCCCTTGTCATTGCTTACACGTTGTTCTCCACTGTTGAGGAAGACTAAGAGCCACGACTGCCACCATTCATGCCAGTCAGATAAGTGCTGCTGTTTTTTCTAGAGGTTGAGAGGGTGCTTAGAAGCTTTTGAGATGGTGCTCCCAACTATATGTGAATTCACATATACGTGCAGTACCTGGGAGCCTAACCCCCACATGTGGGGAGTCACATGTAATTGTATTTTTACACACAGTGTAGGAACCCTGACCTATACGATATCTTTGTTGTTGTTTAGTCGTGCCCGACTCTTCGTGACACCCTGGACCAGAGCACGCCAGGCACTTCTGTCTCCCACTGCCTCCCGCAGTTTGGTCAAACTCATGCTGGTAGCTTCGAGAATACTGTCCAACCATCTCGTCCTCTGTTGTCCCCTTCTCCTTGTGCCCTCCATCTTTCCCAACATCAGGCTCTTTTCCAGGGAGTCTTCTCTTCTCATGAGGTGGCCAAAGTATTGGAGCCTCAGCTTCACGATCTGTCCTTCCAGTGAGCACTCAGGGCTGATTTCCTTAAGAATGGATAGGTTTGATCTTCTTGCAGTCCGTGGGACTCTCAAGAGTCTCCTCCAGCACCATAATTCAAAAGCATCAATTCTGCCTTGCCGTGGTGAAGGGGCTTGAATAACTCAGAGAAGCTATGAACTATGCCGAGCAGGGCACCCAAGATGAACAGGTCATAGTGGAGAGTTTTGACCAAACATGATCCACCTGGAGGAGGAACCGGCAAGCCACTCCAGTATCCCTGCCAAGAAAACTCCATGGACAAAGACAACAGGCATACGATATCTTAGCGATAGGCAAAGATCAGCCAACACATTTGGAGATCTGGGAAGCAGCCCACCACAGGGCCTGCAAAATGCAGGTTCCTAGCTTCAATCCCCAGCATGAGACTCCCAGCTTGAAACCCTGGCCAGCCCCTGCCAGTCAGCAGAGACAATGCTGAATCAGATAGGCGAAGGGTCTGACTCAGTGTGAGGCAGCTTCTGTGTCTTGGAAGAAGAGCCAGAGCTCAACGGTGGAGAATCCACTTTGCACATACAAGGTCTCAGGTTCGATCGCTGGCATCTCCAGGAAGGGCTGAGAGAGATGCCCAACCAAATCCCCAATCGGCAGAGACGATGC
Source organism: Podarcis pityusensis (assembly GCF_964106645.2). Lineage (NCBI taxonomy): Eukaryota > Metazoa > Chordata > Lepidosauria > Squamata > Lacertidae > Podarcis > Podarcis pityusensis. The sequence continues at coordinate 14,773,797 of NC_138039.1, forward strand.
TGAGCTAGATGGACCAAGGGTCTGATCCAGCATAAAGCAGCATCCTATGTTTGCAGGAAGGTCTGTAGCTCAGCAGTATAGCACCCACTTTCCATCTACAGCAGCCTTTCTCAACCTGTGGGTCCTCAGATGTTGTTGAACTACAACTCCCATCACCCCTAGCTAGCAAGACCAGAGCTCAGGGATGATGGAGTTGTAGTCCAACAACATTTGGGGACCCACAGGTTGAGAACCGCTGATCTAGATGGTCCCAGGCCACGGGCACAGACAGGATTTATGTTGGGAGTGGAGTGGGCGGCAGAAGGACCAAGCTACCTGCGACGCGATTGGTCAGTTTGTGGAAGCCACAGCTATCATTCAGTCGGGTTGCCAGTAGTGTTGCTAGAGCACCACAACTTCATCCAAGTGACCTCAGCGAGCATTTCAATTTCAAATATTCTGATTATTTATACTTTTAGTGAAGTATTTTTATTTATTAACTTGATTTACGGGGAGGGCATCTGCTCCCGCCCCCATCCCTAGCTACACCTATTCCCAGGGCTCAACAGACAGCACCTCTGAGGTGGGGTTGGGGGGGGGGTTGAGGGGGTGACCCCATCTGAATCCCTGGGGAGCCCCTGCCAGTCAGCCGAGACAATGCTGAGCTCAATGGACCAGCCGTCTGAGTCAGTGTAAGGCAGTTTCCCATGTTCCTGTGGTTAGTTAAAAGTACCGATGAATCACCAAATGCTTTTCAGCCTTCCTATGAAATCTGCAGCAGGGGAAGGGGGGGGGAGAAGCTGTTGTGGTGGTGGGGGGAGGAAAACTCAACTAAACTGAAAAGGTTTTAAGTAGAAGTGACAGTTCAAAAGCGAGAGTGGCGGGGAGGGGCCGGCGAGTGGGAGGAAGGAAGGGGGAAAAAAACCACGGGTTTAATAAAACTTCACAGCTAGAAAATGTACAGCTCTCCAGACTTTTTTTTTTTAATATGGTGGAATTGTTTGTCATATTATGTGCTGACCGTGACAGCTATTGCTTTGTCAGCTTTCAAAGAAATTATGCGTGGGCTGCTCTTTTTGGTCAGGTTTGATTTCTCTTAATAACACTTAGCACTTTTCTATTTTCAAAGGGCTCTTCACATGTTCATTCATCTTCACACCGTCTTGGGAAGCTGAGCTGAGCCACTGCCGTCCCCCCCCCCCCCGGTTACCCCTCCTCACCCTGCCTGGCTGTATCGGTTACAGACACCAGCTGTGCTGGGCTCCTCTGGATTTATTGTGGGTTGCCTCTGAGCAGATGGGCAACACAAGATCTGGTTAGCCAGCCTAATTTGTGCTAATCTGGGCTCAAGGGTATGCTGGGGGGGGGGGCACATTTGTAAGGTAGAAAGGTTGGGTGGGCCTATGGCTGGTTTGGCCTCCAACAGAAGGAAGGAGAGATAGGAACCTGCTTTATACAGTGACAGACCATGGGTCATCCTAACTCAATATTGTCTACAGCACAGGTGGGGTGTGAGGTCATCTCAGGTGGGCCAGTCAGTGGTGGAGCTTCATGCTCCAGCACCGGGGGGGCGGAGAGCAGGTGGGGTGGGGCTGGCACGCGTCCCGGGGGTGTGGCATGCGTCCCACAGGGGTGTGACATGTGCCCTGGGGGGCGTGACACCCAGTGCAGGTGGGGGGGGCAGCAGCAATAGCACCCCACTGGGATCACGCTGCTGGGGGGCAGTGCGCTCCCCCCGAACTCCTCTTCCTCCGCTAGTGGGGCCAGTGCAAAGCTGTTTTGGCTGCTATGCCGTACTCCAGCTAAGGCTGACCAAACCAAAGGAGCACAGTCTTCTGACAAGAGAGTGCTTCAAAATGGCAGGAGAAAGGCAGGAGCCTTTTACAAGAATGGAATCTACACACATTTTAAAAAGGCTGTGAAAATCCTTTTTTCCAAGAAACGTTTTGAAAAATACGTTGAATTCGGCATGGCTCACTGTTGCCATCTAGTGTCACATATGTGCATTGCACTTTACAACACATTTAAAACATTTTATTTGCAGCTGTATACTGCGGGAGGCAGTGGAAGACAGGAGTGCCTGGTGTGCTCTGGTCCATGGGGTCACGAAGAGTCGGACACGACTAAACGACTATACAACAACAACATAGCTGAGTCCAAGGAGAAATGTATTTCTGACCCTCCTTTCTAAGGCAGTGCAGGGACACTTTCTAAGGGAGCAGGGACACTTTCTATCTAGTCCGTGTCTCTGGTTCTCCATAACTCTCCCAGAATGGAAGTATGCTGGGGACCCAGTGATGTAGCATGGGTTGCCAGTACCCGGGTCCACACAGAGCAGGGTGGGCAGGTGGGAGGGAAATGGACGGAGTACGCATGTGCATTCAACTGCTTAAGAGTGTCTGCGTCACCCAGGAGATCACAGCCACAGAGATAAGAATAGAAGACTCATTCCGTAGACTGGAGAGATCACTTCCTGGTTCGCACGGAGAAGCCGTTTTCAATGGAGCCCAGCGAAGGAAGTGCACAGCTGTATTGAGGCAGCGCTGGGTATTGAAATTTTGTATCCCTAACAATTCTGCACTTGGGATAACTGCCCCTGTGGGCCCCCCACGCTATGCCACTGTGGGGGCCAGAATGCAGAGGTTGCCCAGTGTTTGCCATTTTTTAAAAACCCCCACTGATTTTCAATAGCTTCTCATGCTTGTGACTAAGGACAAGTGTAAAAATAACTTGCAGCAATGCCAAGGTAAGACTATGTCTATTGCTCTGTGAATTGCCATCCAAGGATTAATGATGTGCCACATTGGCACTATTCAATATAAACTATTAAGTATAAATTATTAAGTGAATATGTGAAAATGGGTCCTACGTTGCAGGTTGGGAGTCAGAGGTGGCCCTTGGGTCTGGACCAGTTGAAGACCAGCTCTCTGGGGTTGTAGCCGGGGGGTCTCTCCCAGATCTAACTGGAGATGGCGGGGATTGAACCTGGGACCCTATTGCATGTGAGGCAGATGAGGCACGACCCTTCCACATCTAACTGAAGCGTAATATGTTGGAAAATGACTAGTGCATTAGCAAATGCTCCCCAACTAGGATTGGGGGTTAAACTTGATGCGGGTTGCACTGAAAGGCAAACTTGCCTAATTCACACTTTCTGAAGCAATGTCAGAACTTAAACACAACCACCCTTTAAAATTCTAATTTCTCTGAATTTTGCAGTGCAGTTTTCCAGCCAAGTAATGTGTGTGTGTGGGGGGGGGGATAAGCATATATTACATCAAAGTATGCATATAAGTGCAAATATATGGAGACCTTGGTTTGATGTGTCTGGGATAGAGCCCTCTTGGATCGCCTTACATAGAGAGTTCTATTGGAAGAGGGAATTCTGAGAATTGCAGTGCTGGGAGCCTGGGGCTTGCCAATCAGAAAGTCGGTGGTTTGAATCCCCGTGACGGGGTGAGCTCCTGTTTATCAGTCCCAGCTCCTGCCAACCTAGCACTTCGAAAGCACATCAAGTGCAAGAAGATAAATAGGTACCACTCCGGTGGGAAGGTAAACGGCGTTTCTGTGCGCTGCTCTGGTTCGCCAGAAGCGGCTTAGTCATGCTGGTCACATGACCTGGAAGCTGTCTGCGGACAAACGCTGGCTCCCTCGGCCTATAGAGTGAGATGAGCGCCACAACCCCAGAGTCGTCCGCGACTGGACCTAATGGTCAGGGGTCCCTTTACCTTTACCTTTAACTAATCTCAGCACTCTTAACAAACTACAGTTGCAGGATTGTTTGGACAAAGCCATGTCTGTTTAAAGTGGAATTATCCCGCCTTAATGATATGGTGCAGATGGAGCCTGAGCAAACATTTAGTTGGAGACAACCTGCTGTTGCTGATGCAACCCAGCTCAGGTCAGGATAGGGCCCACCTGTGGGTCCAGATGCACCAGCCAAAGACCAATGCCACAGACTACAACCATTAGCTAACCATATAGCACGAGACCAATCCACACGCCGTTAAGTTCAATGTGGCTTCCCTCATCAATCTTCCCCTCGTCTCTCCTGTTGTTCTTCTCCTTCACAGCTGGTGCACTCCGTAATGTTGTTTTGTGTTTCGTTTTGCTCCCCCCCACCCCACCCGATGCAATACTGTTATTTGGGCTTTCTCTTGCCCCCTCCCCCGGCCTGCCGCAGAACTGCCAGATTGATCAGAATGAGAGAAGTGTGAATGTGACTGAGCATAAAGGCGGGTGACAGCTCCTGCCTCCTCCCCGTCTTCCTTGCCTCTCTTCACATGGAAACAAAAACAAGTTATTTGGAACAAGACGCCAGTGGAGAGAGAGAGAGAGAGAGAGAGAGAGAGAGAGAGAGAATTAAACTTCTCCAAGTTGGTTGCTTGAGGTTGTGCCTGAAATCCCAAGCGAACCACTGAGAATGTATGGAAATTATTATTTCTATTTATTTATTTATTGGTATGCCCCCTAATGTCCAAGTGGCTTTGCTGTTGACGTAGTTAAACATTAAAACAGTACAAAAAAGAAAAAGATGGACACTGAGAACCAGAAAATAAGCCTTGTTCCAGGCACACTACACAGAAGCTTACTTTGCTCAGGGGCCCCTATTTTTCAGGGACAGTCCTGGATTTACTGAAGCTGTCCTGGTTTCTGATTTGATCCCAGAATGTCCTGCTTTTCCTTAGGACGTTCCTATTTCATTAGAGAAATGTTGGAGGGTATGATAGGACGTACTTATTTTCAACAGAGAAATGTTGGAGGGTATGGAGTTATGAGGCAAAGAAGAAGGAGGAGGAGGAGGAGAAGGAGAAGAAGAGGAGTAGTAGTAGTAGTTTGGATTTGATATCCCGCTTTATCACTACCCTAAGGAGTCTCAAAGCGGCTAACATTCTCCTTTCCCTTCCTCTCCCACAACAAACACTCTGTGAGGTGAGTGAGGTTGAGAGACGTCAGAGAAATGTGACTAGCCCAAGGTCACCCAGCAGCTGCATGTGGAGGAGCGGAGACACGAACCCGGTTTTCACCAGATTACGAGTCCACCGCTCTTAACCACTACACCACACTGCCCCCTTCCCCGAGCCAAGGAGATAACTAACTATGCAACCTTTACAAGACAGCATTGGATAGGGAAGTTTATAATGCTTGGATATATGTTGGAAGCTGCCCAGAGTGGCTGGGGCAACCCAGTCAGATGGGCAGGGTATAGTGATAATACAGTGGTACCTCGGGTTACGAACTTAATTTGTTCCGGAGGTCTGTTCTTAACCTGAGGTGTGCTTTCACTAACGGGGCCTTCCGCTGCTGCCGCGCCACCAGAGAATGATTTCCATTCTCATTCTGGGGCAAAGTTTGCAACCCAGAGCAACTACTTCCGGGTTAGCAGAGTTTGTAACCCGAAGTGTTTGTAACCCGAGGTACCACTGTAATAATAATAATAATAATAATAATAATAATAATAATAATGGAATAGGACATCCCTATTTTCATAAGAGAAATATTGGAGGGTGTGGGCATGTGGCGCAAAGAGCAGTGAGGAGGGAAGAGTTCTGCTTCCCTGTTAGGCTATCATGAGATCTCATGAGACCGAATCATTTTGCAGGATCTGGCAAGAGGGATGAAGGGTTGAGGCCTCACCCAAAATGGTCTGGGGCCTTTTGCTTTGCAAGATACATGTGACTGTAGAAACCTTTGGCTTTTGTGTGGCACAGAGGTAAGCAAGCCATCCATTGCTTCATCAACATTTGCCTCTGGCCCTGCCGAACCCTGGAGCCCTTGGGTTAATAAAGGTTCCCCACTCCATGCTTTCTTTTCATCCATCTTTCTCTTCATCCATTTGATGTTTCTTCACCTCTTTCTTATGGATAGTCCCCTACCCTCCAACATTCCCCTGATGAAAATCGGGACGCGAGAACACGGCACCAAAAGATGACTTCCCGGGACATTCCAGGATCAAATCAGAAGCTGGGATGAGTTCTGAAATTCCGGGAATGTCCCATTGAAATAGGGACAGCTGGAGGGTGTTCCTCACCTTTAACTCCTTAGTTATTTCTCATTCATTCAGTCACACAAACCATTATTACAGGCAATGTTTTCTTTTTTCTCGATAAAGCCCATTATACTCCCCCCACTTTGATCCTTTACCCAATTATTTTCTATATTCTGGAGCTTTTGCTGTTTTTTCCTACACTTCCTACATTTTTCAACCTTTCTCCTTCTTTCTGGTACTCCCACTTCTAATTTTAAGCAAACTGTGATCTCACCCATTCTTAAGAAGCCAACTCTTGGCCCTTCTGTTCTTGCTAATTGATGGTCCTTTAGCATTTCTGTTTTTCCTCTAAACCTCTTGAACTTTGCAGAGTCTTTCATTTCTGTAATGAAACTCTTTGTTGAGCTCCTTATACCCCCTGAAACGGGCTTTGGTAAGATTTCTAAGGTTCTTCTTGTAAAATCATTATCTTTCCTGTTTTTGACCTAGCTGATTTCTCTCTTATCCCCTGTTTATCTTCACACTTTGGGTTGTTTTTTTAAAAAAATAGTACTGTCCTGTTCTTGTTTCATTCTTAACTTGTGTTAACTCTTTAAAAATTTACGTTAATGGATGTTGACATTCCTAGTTTTCCTTATCAGCTGCCATTGCTCTGTGTTTTAGCCCCCTTTAAAGTCTTATAATCGTGTTAAGATTCTGTTCCTTCACTTTATCTTCAACACCACTGTTATGTACATGACATCCAGATTTATCTTACTGCCTCCTCTCTTTCATCCTTTGTTCTTTTTATTCTAATTGTACTTCTACTGTTTCAACATGGATGCCTGTTCTTTTCTTGAGTTGAATGCACAAAAGATGGAGTTTTGCCCTAAATAATTCTGGGGACTGTAGCTTGCTGCTCTGTGAGAGGGAATCTACAATTCCCAGGATTCTTTTGAGAAGTCATGTGCTTTAAAGGTGTGTTGAATGCGCTTTGAAAGTATGGTGTTCCATCTTCTTTTAGTCCTTGTCCTGGAAATTAATCACAACTCCATGAAAAACACCAAGAACTCTCACGGCTCAATCTAAGGCGCTCAGACAGGGACAGGGAAGCTGTGGCCTTCCAGATGTGGCTGGACTCCAACTCCCATCAGCCCCAGCCAGCATGGTCAATGGTCAGTGAGGAAGTCCAATAACATCAGGGAGGGCCACAGGTTCTCCACCCCTGTTTTAAGGAATTGTGAGCTAGCCTTTCTGTAAGAACATTAAGTGGTGCGACAGTGAAGGACACCCAGCAGTAGGAACGAACACGACCGCTGGGACAACTGCAGAACAGCTATGCCTGTTTTACTCTAGCTGGGCCCTGCTGCTGCATTTCCTACTGCTGAGGAGAACACCGGCAGAAATACCCACCTGGCTGCCATAATTCACTTCAAGAAGTCCGCTCACCTTCCTCAGTGGGTGGTGTTGCAGCCAGGCCTCAGACCATGCAAGTGACCCAACAAATGGTAAGCCAGATTGTCTGGCTGTCAGCCAAACTAGCCAATACTGGGAGACTTTGGCCAACACTGGGAGGCAGTTAGGCATTGGGTAAGCCTAGATCTTGACTGGAGGGGAGGGGAGGTTGTAGCCAAGAAAGCCAGAGCTTCTGAGAGGCTGTTCAACTTCCAAGAGAGCTGAGCCAACTGCATTTGTTTCCAAAGGAGATGGCACCAAAGGGAAGCTGTTCATTTGAAGAAAGCCACTTGTGGGGGGATGGCAGCATAATGACAAGGGCCACTCCCTCAAATGTCTTTTCTAGGAGGCAGTATTATTGGCATACTTGGGTTATTAATTTTTGTTTTGAGCTGCTTGGGCCCAAAATTGAAGAGGCATGTTTTTTGAGGGGGTGGTTCTTGTTTTCTGGGTGTTTTGACAAGAGGGAAGACTTGGGACCACTTGAGGGGAACAGAGGGGCTTCCGATCAACACGGTCTTGGATATGGCTTCCTGTCTCAGTTTCTTCACTGCTCTCATGGGCCACAAAATGCCCCTATCTGGGCAATATACCTCAGTCAAGTCCTCTTTTACCCCCTTTTTTTTCTAAACCAAAAAGCCCCAAATGTTTCTTTCCTCATGGTAAAGGTTCCCCTCATTTCTTCACTCTTTGTATTCTCTTTTAATCGTGTTGCTCTCCAAGCTTCTCCTCAAGCACATCGCTTTGCTCTTTTCCTTTGATTCATCCCTTTTCATGTTTCCGTTGTATTAATTCTTCAGTGAAGTCTTGTCATGTTCATCTCTCCAACACGGCACAGATCCATCCGTTTCTTCCTATCAAGTCTGCAAAAACTTTGGCTCGGGTTTTCATTTTATCCCTTATTGATTTCTGCGATATTTTCTTGCTGTTTCTCATCTCGCTCCACTTGTTTCTGTCTTGAGCACATTGACCCTTTGATTTATCTCGCATGAGATTCTGACCATATTGCTCCTCTTTGTCTTCCTTGCCTTTGCCTGCCTTTATCCTTCTGAAGTCAAGGGAAGACTCTGCTTCTTCACAAAACCTCATAATTCTCACCATGGTCCTTTGTCTTCCTTATTATCCTCTATAGTTTGGGATAGATATATAATTTCACTTTTTTTTTTTTTTATTATAAATGAATGGATTGAGTAACATCAAGTTGGGCATATTGCAGATTTTTTAATCTGAAGATTCCAGCAGCAAAGTTAACTCAACATAAACTACCATTTTGCATAACTTGTACCTAAATCAAGAAGAAGAAAAAGTAACAAAAAGAAAGAAGGGAAAAAGAGGGGAAGAATAGCATACCTGTTTAAGCTTCCCCTTCTGCTCATAGTATTTCGTTTAACAGAAAGAGAGAACTCACATAAAAATTAACATTTACAGCCAGGCAAATAAAAAAATTATTAAATAGACTTGGTCCTCTTCATTTCACTGCCTCATCTAAAGTTGTTTGAACCCAGTCGGATTGAAGATTATTGAAAATATACGTATTTGAAATGCTTTGAAATTGTGATTATAAAGTTGTAATATTAAGAATACAGTGGTACCTCTGGTTAAGAACTTAATTCATTCCGGAGGTCCGCTCTTAACCTGAAACTCTTCTTAACCTGAGGTACCACTTTAGCTAATGGGGCCTCCCGCTGCCACTGTGCAATTTCTGTTCTCATCCTGAAGCAAAGTTCTTAACCCGAGGTTAGCAGAGTCTGTAACCTGAAGTGTTTGTAACCCGAGGTACCACTGTAAAGATAATAGTGATGGGTTGTTGCTGTTGTTGTTGGTGAGGTTGAAAATTAACCTTCCTCTGGTTCCCTTACAGTTGATGTCTCAAAATCTCCAATCCTTCTTCAATTCAGCCATAGACAGGTGTATGCCGATGGAGGAAATTGGGCTACTTGGTGCTCTGTGCAAATGATAAAATCATTCCCGAGAGGCGTGGAATATGTCCGTTTTCTTTTGTGTGTTTACTAATCTAAGGTTCGCTGTCAACTTTTCTACGAGAACCACCTTCCAAATCTGAGCAGGCCACATATCCTTGCCTTCCTTATTTTCCTCAGTGTTTGGGGATAGATTTCTAATTTTACTGTTTAATTGTTATTTTAAACTGCCCCGTGGACTCTGAAGGAAGCGTGGCATGTAAACATCTTCCCCCCAAAATGGGTAAGCTCCCCCAAGCTTGTTCCCTGCTATCCTCAGAGGGTTCACAACTCCTCTTACACTAGAAGATAATGCAGAAGTCCCAGCTCTTGGATCCAAGAGCCCCTTCATCGGGTTAAACATGGGGTGGGATAGAGAACTTCTTCCCCCCTCTCACTCTCTCCTACAAACCATGAACCATGCTCAAAATCTTCTCCTGGGGCCCTGTGTGGCATTGTCCTCCATCCTTTCTCCATCGTTCTCTGTGGCTTATAAAACACAAACAGCTCCTCCCCATCTTCTGTTTTTCTCCCACCTTCCCTCAACCTGGGCTTGATTCCCAACAGCTGGTGTGGGTGGGAAGGCAAACAGCCTCAGCATCGCCTCCTGCCTTGTCATAAAAATAAAGTATTCTCCTCACATTCCTCATTCTGCTAATACTGCAGCCCCCGTCTGAGGCACTGAGCATTCATTTTAAATAAACTTGCAAGGGGATGTGTTAGTTCTGCTCCTAGCGCCATTCTGATTGCTCTCCAAGCATTGGAAGGTGATCTTCTGAAGTGGGAGCTGCTTGTCTCTGTGGATAAAAATAAAGGTAAAGGGACCCCTGACCATTAGGTCCAGTCATAGCCAACTCTGGGGTTGCAGCGCTCATCTCACTTTATTGGCCTAGGGAGCCGGCGTACAGCTTCCGGGTCATGTGGCCAGCATGACTAAGCCGCTTCTGGAAAACCAGAGCAGGGCACGGAAACACCGTTTACCTTCCCGCCGGAGTGGTACCTATTTATCTACTTGCACTTTGATGTGCTTTCGAACTGCTAGGTTTGCAGGAGCAGGGACCGAGCAACAGGAGCTCATCCCGTCGCGGAGATTCGAACCGCCGACCTTCTGATCGGCAAGTCCTAGGCTCTGTGGTTTAACCCACAGCGCCGCCCGCGTCCCTGTGGATACTTCCTGTTTTAAAAGAAAAGAAAAAAATTGAGTTCAAAAATGGGTGGGGAGTTTCTGGAAGCCCAGGAAAAGGCCATAGCTCAGTAGTCAGAGTATTACATGCAGAAGGTCTTAGGTTCAATCCTGGACATCTCCAGGTAGGTTGGGGAATGTTCCCAGTCTGAAATGCAGGAGAACCACTCCCAGTCAGTGTAGTTAATGCTAAACAAGGTGGGCAAGTGTTGTGATGGAGGATAAGGCAGCTTCCTATGTTTTCAGGATGGGCAACAATTCTTCATGCAGAAGGTCCCTTGAGTTGAGGCAGGCTGAACTTTCTTGTTACAATTCCGTGATGGATTCCTGCAGGCATCTATTATCAGAGCAAGTTGTCTAAAACAGGGAATTGCCTGCATGAGAATTTTGCTCGCAAATTTACACTCTTTGCTCCTTGCACAAGTTCTGGTCTATACGTGGACCAGCTCTTATTTACTGTTCTGACGGACTGATCATTCTTACACCAGAGGAACACCAATGGCTATGCCAGCATGTGGCTGAACACGACATTGCACCAGCACAGCAAGGACATTACAGCTAAATTGCAAATATTGATTTTTAATTGTATTTTAATTGCTTCCTTGGCGCCTTATTACATTTTATTGTGTTAAACTTGAATCTCATATACTTTTTAAAGAAGATACTTTAGCATCTAGCACAGTGCATCACAACTGCTAAGCAACAGGCAGCAATTTTCAAGTAGTCTGTAGGGTGGGAAAGTTTGGAAACCATTGAACTAGAACCCTGTAAGTGGTCAGGGTTCCAGCCTCTGATACTCCACAGGGCACCTGGGGTTTTGTATAGGTTTATTTATTTCAACAAAGGAAAAAGCAGTAGGAATGACAAGCTGAAAGAAATAAGGACAAGAAGGGGTAAAAAGGCACAAAAGCTAACAAAACAAGCACAACAAGAGTGGTCAAGAAGACAAAACAGGGTACAGTGGTACCTCGGGTTAAGAACTTAATTCGTTCTGGAGGTCCGTTCTTAACCTGAAACTGTTCTTAAACTGAGGTACCACTTTAGCTAATGGGGCCTCCTGCTGCTGCCGCACGATTTCTGTTCTCATCCTGAAGCAAAGTTCTTAACCTGAAGCGTATGTAACCTGAAGCGTATGTAACCTGAGGTACCACTGTACTTCTTGGAGGTTGAACATGGGACATTCTGCATACAAAATCTGCGTTCTACCACTGAGCTGTGTCCTGTCCTCCAATGACCAGTGGCTGCATTCGGTACTCGGGAAGACCCACGGCAAGCTGACCAGAGGCAGGGCAGATCTGGAGGGCAGAGGGCAGGATGGCTCTTCCTTGCTTGCCGGCCACAAAAGCACCTCCTCACCCCTACAGATCTCGCTCTACAAAAGGTGGCAAGCAGAGCTCAAATTGAGACAGAGCTGTAAGACAGAAATAGATGCAGGCAGGAAAAAAAAGGTTGGAATGGATCCGCAGCTTCTGTGTGAAGCAAATGAGCTTTTGCTCCCCGCTTACTGCTGCTGCTGGAGCCAATCACCCCGCCATTGCTTCCAGAGACAGACTCAGGCAGAATTACTTCCAGATCCCTTCCAGCTTTTTAATTCTGCCTGCATCTCTTTCTGTCGTTCTATTTCCCTTGATCCCCTTTTTAAGAAAGAAACATTTAGGCGTGTCTGGGCACATCCAGTGCCCACCCTTGTGCCCACCTATGCTGCCCTGTCACCATCAGACCTAGCTAAGAACAGGACATATTGCAGCATTCAGTTTCCACCAGACAACTCCTTTCTTTCTCCCACCTTTCTCCCTCTGAAATGATAGGCAGCCTTAGAAAAGAATGGACAACTTGCCTACCTATATTGACCGGGCATCTATAATTGAAGAGTGCAGAAATGCAAATTGAAATGAATCAATGCCGACAGGAATGCCTAGAAGTCATAAGTGAGAAGTACTGCAATTAGGAATGTTGTCTCAAAGGAAATTAGAACAGTCCATTAATTATAATGTCTCAACGGAAAAATGAATCTCAATCAATACAGTGGTACCTCGCAAGACGAATGCCTCGCAAGACGAAAAACGCGCAAGATGAAAGAGTTTTCCGTTTTTTGAGTCGTTCCACAAGACGAATTTCCCTATGGGCTTGTTTTGCAAGACGAAACGTCTTGCGAGTTCTTGCGAGTTTGTTTCCTTTTTCTTAAAGCCGCTAAGCCGTTAATAGCCGTGCTTCGCAAGAAGAAAAAACCGCAAGACGAAGAGACTCGCGAAACGGATTAATTTCGTCTTGCGAGGCACCACTGTAATACAAAACTTTGCAGTCTGGAGTGCTCCCCCTTCCCTGATAGTTTGCCATCCCTTGTGTTTTCATCACTGTGTGTGGTTTTTTTTTAAGTGCAGTTTATAAATATTTATATAAATAACTATAACTCCTTCCTGCAGAAATGCTAAAAAAATCTCAACATGCCCTGAAAATAGGGAGGAAATTCTTTTTAAAAAACCAAAACAACAACAACAATGCAGATAAACCAGCAACACAAAACCGCAACTGGAGCACAGATTTTGGCTCAGCACTGGTGTCGATTTGCTAAACCAGCCCCACCTGTGCAAATTGAGAATTGGATTCTGTTGTTTGATTCCTTTGTGCAAACTTTGCTTTCTTCATCCATTTGTGGAAGCGTGCAAGGAACAAGCTGCACCTGCAACCAGGATGAATCATCTCCGTCTGAGCCACAAAATGGGATCTTATAGACTCCCTAGCGCTCCGGTTTAAATGGATGTCGTGTAAGCTTCCAGTTCCAATCTTGTTGCCAGCACTAATCAGCATCTCTTTAAAATGATTACTGTGTTCGGAAAGGCCATAAACCTACCAGGTGGGCTATATTTCCTACCATTTCCCCCCTTTTTGGGATTGTTGTTGTTATAGTCTTCCCTATGGGAATGGATTTATTGGTACCATTAATCCCACTTACAATCTTTAGCACGGGGAAGAGATGTCACAGGGCTTTAATGGCTCATATATTTTGTGAATTACATGATCGTTATATCCATCATGGAAAAAAGCGTCCCATTTTCATCAATTCAATATTTAAGGCAGCAAAACACAGTGCTTTATATATCCTACGTAAACAGACCCAAGTTTTTTTTTTCACAAACACACTTCAAATATTTAGCATATACTCCCAACTCTCCCTTATTGCTCTTTGCTGTTGCTTACCTCTGGTTACACATCATAGGACAGGCTTCTTCAACCTCGACCCTTCAGATGTTTTGAGACTACAATTCCCATCACCCCTGACCACTGACTAGCTAGGGATCATGGGAGTTGTAGGCCAAAAACACATGGAGGGCCAAGGTTGAGGAAGCCTGTCGTAGGAATACAGGAAGCTGCCACTGCTCCATCTAATTCAGTATTGTCCACACTGACTGGCAGCAGCTCTCCAGGGTTTCAGATGGAGGGTTCTCCCATCCCTATCTGGAGATTTAGGGGATTGAATCTGGGACTTTCTGCATGCAAAGTAGATCTTAGAATCATAGAATTGTAGAGTTGGAAGGGACCACAAGGGTCATCAAGTCCAACCCCTTGCAATGCAGGAATCGTTTGTCCAACTTAGGGCTCGAACCCTTGACTCTGAGATTAAGAGTCTCATGCTCTACCAACTGAGCCATCTCAGCAATCATGCTCTATCACTAAGCAGATAGGGCTTGTCAACATGGCAAGGTAGCCCATCTAGGAGAAGGAAAAATCTCTTTTGTCATTTGCGTGTTGGCTGCTCGGATTCCTTTGGGAGGAATGGCAGGACAGAAATCTAGTTAATTAATTCATGGTAATAATAAATTCATAGTAACAACAGAACTGGGTTGGTGGCATCCTACTTCTGCACTCATGAGAATACTCAAACCTTATCTTTGGAAGACAATGTTAAGGAAACCATCTTTGAATATATGGTTCTTCATCCATTATCCTGGAGTCATGTCTTCTTTTTCCCATTGTGCTAGTTTTCTGTATGAGAAACCCATGGCTCAAAAGAACGATGGGTTAAAATAACCCATTTCATGACTTGGATTCACAAATTGGCATGCATTTGTCATCATTATAAACTTGGAAGTGTCTTTTGTATTACGGTGTCCCGGTCCTTATGTACATCAGGGGCAGAAGGCCAGCTTCCCTAATGAGAAGATTTCTGTGCTATTAGTGTTGCTGATCAGGAGGTGGAAGATCATTTGGTGGCTGAAGAGAAAGGAAGCTTTTGTGAAAGCTCTAGATTAAGAAGTGAGGGTCCAGCTGAAGTCAACACGGAAAGGCTTTTAAGCTTCTAAAACATGAAAATGGAACCATCCTTTGAACTAATTTGCTTGCTGATGAAATGAAGAGACCACCTAGAGTTTTGCCTCTTATATTTCTCATGAGCGTCCGATGGCAGTGTGATGGGACAAAAATAACCTCCTAAGGTGTTGCCTTGCCAGGAGGGACGCGGGTGGTGCTGTGGGTAAAACCTCAGCGCCTAGGGCTTGCCGATCACATGGTCGGCGGTTCGAATCCCCGCGGCGGGGTGCGCTCCCATCGTTCGGTCCCAGCGCCTGCCCACCTAGCAGTTCGAAAGCACCTCCGGGTGCAAGTAGATAAATAGGGACCGCTTACCAGCGGGAAGGTAAACGGCGTTCCGTGTGTTGCGCTGGCTCGCCAGATGCAGCTTGTCATGCTGGCCATGTGACCCGGAAGTGTCTGCGGACAGCGCTGGCTCCCGGCCTCTAGAGTGAGATGAGCGCACAACCCTAGAGTCTGGCAAGACTGGCCCGTACGGGCAGGGGTACCTTTACCTTTACCTTTAAGGTGTTGCCTTGCCAGGAGAGCCTTAAACGTCTGCCTCTAATAAAGGTTGTTGTTAAGCAAATAAGTTTGACATGTTGTTGTTTCATGAGGGCCACTATTAATTAGTAAAGGATCATGTTAAAGGTGGGGGTGTCAGTCTCCCTTGAGATTTGGGTGCTGGGTGCCATTTCAAATCAAGATGGTGGAGCAAAATATGACTTATCCCATTTTTGGTGTGACAAAAACTAGCACAAATTGCACTATCCATTTAAAAATTACAATAGTTTTTGGTTTCTGCACATATAAAGCCCTGAACAATTTGGAACCAGGTGATCTGAAAGACCACCTGCACCTTTATGTAGATCATTTACATTGTATGGGGAAAGTTTACTCTTGGCATCACATCCTGCAAAACATCGTAGGGCAGTGACTTGAAAATGGATATTTTTTGGTACTGCCCCAACTCCCTTGAATGCCTTCCCCTCTGCCACCAATTATTTGCTTCAGACATATATATCTCACAAGTTCCCCCTGATCTGTAAGACTGTGCCCTGGACCACTAGTATATTGATATGTTTCTTTAGCTTAGTTTTTATTATTTCAGTGTTACAGTTTGGACTGTCATTACTCCGCTTAGAAAATGTTAAAGTAATAGTTTACATTTTTAAAACAAACAAACAAACAAACAAACAAACAAACAAACAAACAAACAAATGTGAAAGACAGAAGACAGAGGAAAAAATCAGCAAAAGTTTTAGTAGGAGCACATCTCCACAGATGTGCCTGAGAAAGACTCACAAATACATCTGACATGTAGCAGAGAGGAGGCAGAGACAAGCGTCTAAACACACAAGAGACATTTGCTGACTATTTTGAGATTTCTAGGGCTTGAGGAACTCTTCCTACATACGTTCTGGGCAGTTTGTAGGCTACAACCCCCATCGTTCTACCCGGACATTGAGGTCCAGCACAGTGGTTGCCTCACTGCGAGAAGCCAAGCTACAGGGAACCAGGCAGAAGGCCTTCTCAGTAGTGGCGCCCGCCCTGTGGAACGCCCTCCCACCAGATGTCAAAGAGAACAACAACTACCAAACTTTTAGAAGACATCTGAAGGCAGCCCTGTTTAGGGAAGCTTTCAATGTTTGATGTATTACTGTATTTTAATATTTGGTTGGAAGCCGCCCAGAGTGGCTGGAGAAGCCCAGCCAGATGGGTGGGGTATAAATAATAATTCATTCATTCATTCATTCATTCATTCATTCATTTATTATTTCTATTACTACAGAGTTAGTCTACAGCATCAATGTTGCAGCAAATATGCGCAAAGAAATGTGCAGCTGTGGCCAGCCTGCAAATATGTGTTAGGCAGCTCTGAAGTCAGGCTGGGGCTGTAGGCCAGAGACAGTGGTAGATGGGCTGGGGGAAACCTATCCACTACCACTCATGGTTTGATTGATTTATTTTTATCCACCACCTCTGCCTGATCTGTTGTTGAGATATGGCCAGCCCACCCATTAGGTAATGTGAATACCTTGCCTAATGGGTGGTCTGGCAACATCTCAACAACACAACGGGATTCTAAATGCAGTCATGCCATATATTTATTTCCTGACATCAGTTTCCAGCTGTTATATTTCCAATGCATTATCCTAGGGAGACCAGGTATAAAGCAAACTGTTAGTACAGCAGGAAAGGGTTAAAAGCATGGTGTGGGATGTAAGCCCTCAGTGCACTCCAGTATAACAACAGAACAACGCACACTTTGTCCACTTATAGGTCCGTTGGTACAACAATGCCAAAAACATGTTAGAAATTAAATCTTTTTATACATTCATGCTAAGTGTTTTTGTTATCAGTAGAGGGCAGTGGTAGATACATACTCAAAGATCTATGGTCTCCGTGCTTTTATTTCAACTGCAAATCTTAAGTCCTTCTTCAGCCTGGGTTAGAACAGTTACCTAGGAATTCAAGGACAGAGTGTACTCTTGATTTGTTTTTTGTTACTGACGTTCATTAGCAATGAATTCTAAGAGCTATGAGTGTTCTGCGCACACCAAGTTCTCGATTCTTTTTTAAAAACCAAGAATCCAAATCTCGGAAGCAAATGATGCAGATTGAATCCATAAATGTATAGTTTGCCCAATTCATTCTGTTTCCTTTTGTTTTCAAAGGAATGTTGTTGTTGGTTTTTTTGCAATCCCTGGGGAAAGAGAAGCAGACGATGATGATTGAGGACAAATAAGAGGTGGAACACTTTTGTCATGCATTAATCCCACCCAGGTTACCTCCCCAACCCCAGATGGAACTGAGACATACAATTTTAAGAAGTGGTTAAGTTCCAGAAGGTGGTGGTGGGAGACTGTTGGCCCAAGCCATTCTGGTGTGCAGGGGGTGAAGGACCATAGCTCAGGGCCTTGTGTGCAGAAGGTTCAGTCCCTGGAATCTCCAGTTTAAATGCTCAGACAGTCCTTTAAGGAGGATGTAAACCAAGGATGAGGAGCCTCAAGCCTAATGCGGCCCTCCAGAACACTTTTCTGGCCCTCTGGGCCCTTGCTAGGTCACAGATCTTCCCCAGATACACTGTTCACTTAAATGTTTTTTCTTGGCTGAGAAATGTCCTTGAACTCTAATAATGTCTCTTGTGTGCCTTGATGGAGGATAAAGAGGGACACGTGAGTGTGAAGAAACTAACCTACTAAAGAAGACCAAAATCCACCTTCATTTAATTTGCTCTCTTTTGCCTTTGGCATGAGGCCCCCAGAATTTACTCTGGAAGGCAACATGGCCATCCAGGAAGTAAGATTGCTCATTCTTGATATAGAGAAGCAGCAGCAGCAGCAACAATCTTTACATATTAGTTTTCCTCTTGTTAAGAACTTCCAGACCTCAAGGACAACCCAAGAAAAATGCTGAGAACATTCCTTTAAAAAAATAAATTACCAAAAGTATATATTATCCTGGTTGCCTTTAGCTAGGATTAGCCAAATCAGTTTGACCGGCACAAGGTTACTCTTTTTCTTCTCCATCATGATTAACTCCATTTATGTAATTTATTTTGACTCTCTGCTTCTCATTAGGGAGATCGATCCCAATTTAAATTAAAACAGGGTCTGTTCTTTCATTTCATCCCTGCTGATCAACTCACTGCTTATTTCTCCACCTTTATGTTATGTCTGATGTAGTAGCTTTAAGAGCAAGTACTTTCGTTAAAATAAATTAACAAGTGTATCATCCCAGCTTCACCACCAGGCAGGAACAGGGATCTGTTATCCTGCAGCTGAAACTTTTAGAGGACTGCGTATTTAAGACTCAAGGTGGCGAAGGTGAGAAAAAGAGGATGATACCTTTTAGAATTGCAATTTGCCATCACATCTTGTAAGAAGACCCGCAAAATGAACTATTATGAAAAAAAATGGTTGTATTTATTGAAATATAACAATAAAGAGGACCTGCAAAACAACAATTAATATAACTAGTTAAATCATCATCTTCCTGGGGGAGTTGGGTGTGGCTAATTCATGCCCATGCAATAGCAGAGAGCCAGTGTGGTCTAGTGGTTAAGAGCGGTAGTCTCGTAATCTGGGGAACCAGGTTCGATTCCCCACTCCTCCACATGCAGCTGCTGGGTGACCTTGGGCCAGTCACACTTCTTTGAAGTCTCTCAGCCCCACTCACCCCACAGAGTGTTTGTTGTGGGGGAGGAAGGGAAAGGAGAATGTTAGCTGCTTTGAGACTCCTTAAAGGGAGTGAAAGTCGGGATATCAAATCCAAACTCTTCTTCTTCTTCTTCTTCTTCTTCTTCTAGGAGCAGCACTGTGAATGATGGATTTGTGTCAAATAATTTTATTATCTTCCACCCTCTCTCATTCTCAGTAACCTTGCTAGTCTAGCTGTTCATTCAAATTGTTATTTGTTTCTTGCATTTGTGAATTACCTTTCCTTCCAAAGGAACCCAAGGCAGTGTGCAATAGAGACTAAAAATATATATAATCCCATAAATAGCAAAGGGTTTTATTTATTCATTTTGAGATTGATGTGGCTTTACCCATTCACCCCAAAGGACAAGCCTCAACTATAGATTTTTTTACTGGAACAATGTCTGATCTCTCTAGTTGCTGTCCATGGTTCTGAAAAACGTGTTCTAGTACTTGAAATATTTGCTTGCAGACTGGGTTTATTTATGTTTGGCTCTGTTGGGCACCTCTCTGTGCTTGCAGTCCTGACACAGAATTGCACAACATCCACTCACCACTTCCCCCACCCCAGTGAGCCTATCTGACCCTTGGCAATCACCATGTTTTAATTGCTGGCTATGTTCATTTCCCCTTTAGTAGCAATGTAAGTGCTTTGAATTCATACTGTTCCAGCAGTCATAGGCAGGGATGGCAAATTGGAACTCAAAGACATAGGTCAGAAGTGTACATATTGTTATGGGCCACATGCTGTCCTGCTTAACAACTTGGCCAAAAAGAATGAGTGCTATTTGGTGCAATCCAAGCCCAGCTAATAAACTAAGGTCACACTTGCCTGCCAGAGTGGGGGATGAGTCCAGCATTGTTCATGAAACAGCATGTACCAGGAGAGAAGGAAGAGACAATTTTCTATTTGGCAAAACAAAGAAGCTTGTTTTGTTTCATCTCTTCAGTAATAAGCAATCTTGCTGGTCTACTATTGCTTCTGCAGAACTAATGTTCTTTTAGATCTGGCCGTGTGAGATCTCCTTTGTGACTCAGACTGTACATAACCCATTTAGGGCTTTGTATGCTAATGTCAACACATTGAATTGGGCTCAGTAGTGAATTGGTGGCCAGTGCAGCTCATAGATTATTATTGTTACAAAACCGCTCTTTGCTGTTGCAATTAAAACTCTTGTGGTTGTGTTTTGTGCTACCTGCAGGGTCCAAACCACATAGACCACATTACAATAGTCTAAGTGGGAGGTCATTAAAGCATGGGTCAAGGAAGACTCATAGCTGATGAATTGGCCAGCACTGGAAGCCACTGAAGTGAGAAAGCTGTATCAGGTGTGCCCGCAAGTTTCTTCTTCCAAAAAGGTGATCTCCCCACTTCCTGGGCATGGGACTTGCCCACCAACACACACACCGACACCTTCATACAACCAAGAACACACTACTACAACCTGTTTTGCTGTGGATTACTCTGCCATCTCAACACAGGAAGTAAGCAGTGGAATAAACAGGCTCTTCTCCCCAGTTACAGTTAGGCTTCCTGTCTTCTGCAACATACAAGGACTCCATGTATGTGCAAATACTCTGCTCCTCTCCCCATTGATGCCCACCCTGGGTACACCACCATGGGTCACCAAACACAGATTATTTATCTGTATTACAAGTATGTTATGCACATCTTGGTTGTAACTGGATGGTCTTCTTGGAGCCTGTTGGAGCCTGGGGCTAGGAGATGGACCTGCAATCTGACCCAGCAGGCAACTCTTAACTCTGCCGTGTGAGCCGTGTCTTCGTATGTACCCTAAAGCACTTTTCATCGTGTGTCTGAGGAAAGAACAGAGGAGGTGCTGAGGGAATTTGGACTTGACAAACAATCAAGTAAAGGTCAAGAATACAAAACAACCCCAGGTGAGGTGTTTTGAATACGAGGAGGGACATTGCGTGGTAACCAAAGAGAACAGTCATGCATGAAAAATTGATAGAGATTGATTTGTGAGATTTAAAAGCATCATGGAGGGAGAAATCACCGGGGAGGACTCGCGTTTGGCAAAAGAGCAAGGAGAAGGGGATGTTAACAAAGTATGTTCCAGAGCGATGATTCTCAGGGCAAAGACAGGGCTGACATTCAAAATGTGGTAGAAGTGATTTGGGAACACACTTCACTGCTTTGAAAATAAGGGCCCTGAAAGAAAGACTGGAGATGTGCATTCAGAGTACTTCTGCCAGTATTTCAACCTCAGACTCCTGTTTTTAATTGTGTTGCTGTTTTAATGGGACTGTCTTGTGGCACATTTTAATATTGGCATCAATTATACTGCTGTTTGTATTCTGAGTTGAGAGCAAAGTTGATTCTGAATTTGTTAAGTAGGATACCTGATGGTGATAGTCATGTGGAAATGACATTTTTGCTCTTTGGCTCTGACAAAATTGTGACAGAGCTTCAAGATTTGCAGTGGCCGCCCAAAAACTGAGGAGAAATTTTATCGAAATTTTGTTTTATTTTATGGTGAACTGCCAAGATTTGTTTTAAAAGATGGAAGGAACACTACTGTAATTTGTTTTATACTTCCAAGTTCAGTGGTGGACCATTGCCTTAATGCACATATGACTAGCCCAGAGGTCACATCTGGATTTCAGAGGTTTTCAGTGCAGCCCACCATGGATATAGGGATAGCTGGATCTGTCAGTTTTGGTTCTCTCAGCTTTTCAATTTTCTGTTCAGTTTTCTACACCTCTGCAGAAATTTGTGTTTTGCTGAAACAAAATCTCATGAAAACTCATCAGTAAATTAGTGCCCCTCTCTTCTAATAAACACGTTTCTATGCAATTTTGCTGAACAAACAGTACATATTTTTGCAAAGCAATTTCTCCCCACACAATGCATTTTAGCATGTTGTTTTTGTAAATACATGCATATTGTGAACATTTTGCCCTACCTGATGCATTTTAAAAACATTATTTGGCTGAAGAACTGCACTGCAAAATTTAGAGGCATGTAAATCTTGGTTCGCATACTGTTTCATAAAGTGTGAATTATGTACATTCTCATTTAACTGAATTGAATTTTGCCTCCCCCCATCCCTGCATGGGTGCCCATGCTGCTCCTTGCCATGTAATTCTGATGTGGACGATAGCACATAGGGAGGGTTGATCCTCACCCACCTTTCTCTCCATGTAAGCCACAATCTCCAAAAAGAACCCCTAACTCAAGACTTTGGTGGCTGCTTCACCTACAGGGCATGACAGCCGTTTGTGGAGATTCATTCCAGTTCTAGAAAACCCTCGCTGGGTGCGGGGGAACCCTGTTTTCCTTCTCTGCCATTCTGTTGTCATAGAGGTGACTGGTTGGCAACATTATAAATGGTGTGATGAGATGGGGAAAGGATACAGACCATAAATCAGGTAAAGGGAAATTTATTATGCTCCGAGTCACTATAATCTATCTTCCCATAATTGCTTCCATAGCAACAGCATCAACGGGTTCGCTGACCTGATCCAGGGACATTTGAGGGAGACTGAAAACAGGATGATTGGCATTTGAGGGAAGTGACCCTTGTCAGTACAAACAGAAAACAAGCTGTTCTGTTTTGGTGATGCAAACGCTCACTGATTTCAATCCACTGTCTGCATCTATTGCTGCACACCCCCCCCCAGCTTTTTTAACTCCTCAGATGTCAGCTGTGATGGCCTGGGATTTGGGCTTGGAGGCTGAACCTGAGGAATCCCAGCCTGCACAGGAGTCCCTGCCTCCAGAACCAGCTGAGCTGGGGCTGGGACCTGAGCCTGAAGGGTCCTCACCTACGCTGGATCCTCAGGTGCAGGCACCAGCTGAGTCTGCTCTGGCTCCTGAGGTGATGGAGGACCCATTGCCTGCAGGTGCTCCACTCTCAGCCCTGTCAGGGGAAAGTGAGGTTGCCTCTGGGTCCAGTAACCCTCCAGCCTCTCCTGAGCTGCAGAGGCTCAGGGCAGAGAGGCGGAGGGAACTAAATTCTCGCAGGAGGAGTGCTTGCCTCCAGGCCAGGAGAGGTGAGTCACCTGTGGACCGGGGCTGCCCTATGCCTTGGGGCAGATAAAAGCCAGTCAGCTCCAGTCCCAGGTTGTGGGAGCAACATTGTTGGTAGCCTGTTCCTGCCTGCACCCTGTCCTGCTCCTCTGCCAGAGTTCCTGACCTCACCCGACTCCCTGCCTTGGACCCCGCTTCACCTTTGACGGACAGCCTCCATACCGCACCCTCGACCTCGGACTGGACTCGCCGCATGGTTAACCCTCGGGACCAGCACATCACCACTGCAAAATATGAGTTTGCCAGGCAGTCTACCCTCTGGTGTCCTAGTATCCCCCTTGGGTACCCTTGACTCTCTCCAGCACTTTGCCGCCCAAAGAATCATACACTCCATCTCTGAGGATATGGTGGAGTCCCCAGCTTGGTGGCAGAGCACCTGCTTTGCATGCAGAAGGTCCCAGGTTTAACATCACCTCCAGGTAGATCTGGGAGAGAGCCCTGCCTGAAACCCTGAAGAATCAGGGCCAGTCTGTAGGCAATTGCTAGGGTTGCCATGTGTCCTCTTTTTCCAGGACACTTCTGTTTCAAGGGTAAATTTTCTGTCAAGGTGGAGTTTTTAAATTTGCCAAAATGGATGAGACATAGACACAACTGGTGGCTGAAGACTTGCTTTCCTCTTCTCTTCTCTTCTCTTCTCTTCTCTTCTCTTCTCTTCTCTTCTTTTCTCTGCTCTGCTCTGCTCTGCTCCTGCCCACCCCCCAGCAGTACAGTGGTACCTCCTTCTGGAGGTCCGTTCTTAACCTGAAACTGTTCATAACCTGAGGTACCACTTTAGCTAATGGGGCTTCCTGCTGCCGTGTGATTTCTGTTCTCATCCTGAAGCAAAGTTCTTAACCCAAGGTACTATTTCTGGGTTAGCGGAGTCTGTAACCTGAAGCGTCTGTAACCCAAGGTACCACTGTATATCACAGCTTCTATAGCCTACATATAGTAGGGTTATTTAAAGTGAGAGTCATCCTAGCGTCCTTGTGATGGCCTGGGAATCCGATTCAGAGGCTGAACCGGAGGAATCCCAGCCTGCACAGGAGTCCCCGCCTCCAGGGCCGGCTGAACTGGGGCAGGGCCTTGATTCTGAAGTGCCTGCACCTGTGCCGGATCCTCAGGAGCAGGCACCAGGTGAATCCACTCTGGCTCTGGAGGTGGTTGAGGACTCAGTGCCTACAGGTGAGTCTCCCCCTGGGTCCAGTAACCCTTCAGCCTCTCCTGAACTACAGAGGTTCAGGGCAGAGAGGTGAAGGGAACTGGTTTCTCCCAGGAGGAGTGCTCGCCTTAAGGCCAGGAGAGGCGGGTCTCCTGGGGGCCGGGACTGCCCCTGGCCTCAGAGAAGATAAAGGCCAGTCAGCCCGGTCCCAGGTTGCGGGAGCAACGTCGTTGAAGAGCTGTTTCGGCCAGCATCCAGTCCTGTTCCCCCAGAGTTCTTGTCCTTGCCCGGCTTCTCTCTGTGGACCCCACTTCGCCCGAGGAGGACTGTCTGCTGACCCTCAACTCAGGTCCTGGACCTCACCCCACGGTAACCTCCCCCCTGAACCAGCACAGTCCTCTTTCTTGCTCTTCAAAATATGGACCAATGGTCTGGCTCAATATAAGAAAGCTTCCATGGAGGAAGGGCCAAAGCTCTGTGGAAGAGCATCTGCAATGCATGCAGAAGTTAGAAGATTCAGCGCAGGTAAAAGCAAACAGGTCTTCCTGTAGTCAACTGTGGAAGGAGGTTAAAGACAGGAGGCAGTGATGGCCTCAAACTTGGAGGGCTTTCAAAGGGAATTAGACAAATTCATGGAGGATAAAGCTATCAATGGTTAGTAGCCATGATGGCTATGTTCTGCTTCCACAGTCAGAGGCAGAAATGCTCCTGGAAACCACAGGAAGGGAGAGTGCTCTTGGGATCAGGTCCTACTTGCAGGTATCTCATGGGAGAAGGGATTGCTCTTGTTTTGGGGCCCTGTTTTTGGGTTTCCCAAAGGCATCCTGGTGGCCACTGCAAGAACCGGATTCTGGACTAGATGGGTGCTGGCTTGATCTAGCAGGGTTTTCCTTGCATTCTTATGCTCCTTCTTGTTTTGTCTCCTTCAGCCAAGGCTTCCCTCCAACCACCATTGGAGTCTGCCTTGGTCCCACACCTTGATGTTTAGCTTCCTTGCCCCCTCCTTGCTAAGCCTGACTAGCTTCCTTGCTTCATTTCCTTCTCTCTCTCTCTCTCCCCCCTTCCCTTTCTGTGCACCAACCTCCTTCATGCTTCAGTGCCTGGACATTTCCACCAAGAACAGGCTCTCTGGAATACCTTATTTCTAGCCTCTGACAAACCCTGCAGGAGGTAAGGGGCTGGGGAGAAAAATGTTGTTCAAATGCACATGAACAGAGCAGAAAAGAGCTTGCACATGCACCATGCATTTAATGCACATCCCCTCTCAAAAGAAGCGTGGGAACTATAGTTTCAGAGAGCTACAATTCCCAGGACCCTTAACAAGCCAGAGTTCCTAGGATAAAACCAGGGCTTTCTTTTTTTCCTAGAAAAAGAGGTGCCAGAACTTGTTGACTTTGTTTTAGGGGGGAGCCAACGTTGTTGAGCTTTTAGGGACATCACCCCTAAAAAAGCTTCTCTTCCTATGCCACCGCCCTCCGCCATGACACCTGCAGCCTCCGCCGCACAAGACAAAGTGCTGTGCCACCCACAGCCTCTGGCACTCAACCCCGAGCAACATGTCAACGTGCCAACCTGCCACAACACTACAGAGGTGCTGAAACGCACCAAAGAGGTGTCAGAACTCAGTTCCAGTGAGTTCCATCTGAAAAAAGCCCTGGATAAAACTGTACATTTAAAGCACATTTCCTGCCCAAAAAAGCCAGGAAACTGTGGCTCACCCATCAGAGAGCTACAGTTCCCAGCACCCTTAACAAACTATAGTTCCTAGTATTCTTTGGGAGGGTGACAGTGGCTTAAATGTACTTTGGATTATGGCGCATATGCAGAGATCACACACACACACACACACACACACACACACTTCAAAAAATTTACTGTATATACTGCTTGATTGTAGGAAAAACCTCAAAGCAGTTTACAAAAACAATAAAACAATAAAATGATCACTAAAATCTTTACAACTATTATTTAAGACATACAGAAAATTAAAACCACAATAGAATTGACAAACAAATTAAAACTCTGCAAAACATATCTAAACATCCAGGTGGGCTTGTCTAAGTAAGAATGTTATATATTAATCCTGTTTACCCTGATCTCCTCTTCCTCCATTGCTTCCCATGGAAAGTGACTACTTATGCACTCCCCCCAAAAAGGAGGGCACAGCTTTCTTTAAAATTTGCACATCCTAATTTATAGATGCAAATTTAGAAATCACGAATGTCCTTTAAATAGAAATACGTAACATCTCACTCTCGCAAGGAAGACCCGGACTCTGTACACGTACACACGTACACACATACACACACACACACACACCACAAAGTAGCTGTTCTTAATACAGGAAAATGTCAACTTGCTGCTTTCAGACTGGTTTGATTCTAGATCCTGCTGCCCACAAGGATGGTTGGGGTTACTTGATACATATTTGAAAACTCTCCCCTTGGTTAAGTTATCCATGCACTTGTCCCAGGTGAATGAAGGAAGTGGTAATTGTAATTTTGGTATATGCCCATCCACAACCTCATTGGGCAAGTATGGATAAAGTCCCATCCCTCCCTTGCTGGGACTGTCTCCCTCTGGATGCACTGCGAGGTAATGCAGAATCAGTCTGTGCTGAGCTTTTATTTTGGAATGAAACTAGTCTGTGAAAGAGAATTTTGTTAGCCGTGATGGTGATCAGAGCTGAGCAGATGGCCAATGTATCCAATTTGGGGGCCAGTGAAGAAGACTTCCCGGTTCTAATTTCCAGATCGTCTCTTTACCCTACAGTACTGAGGATGCTAATTTAAAATGCAACAATGCAACACTTCTTCTTCCTTGCAAATCTGACAGTAATTCTGTTTCTAATGGAAACGGTGAGATTAATAGAGGCTCAGGTAAACCCAGCAGGGAAATGACATTTTCATTAGTGATTTACTGGGTGTGAAATTTCTACCATGGCGAACTATTCAGGAACAGCAGGCTTTTTGCCTTCCTCCATAAATATCCTCCTTCCTAATTAATCGCGAGTCACAGGTTGGATCAAAATTGCTTTGGTGTTCAAGGAAGGAATTCTTCAGCACTTGTTTTGAAATAGCTACAAAGGCCAATGGAGAAGAGGAACTAAGCCTGGCTTAGTCTCAGAACTATGCATCTGCTCCATCATTTAACAGGCAGGGAAGCTTGGGGAACGACCCATGGCGGCCGTTGCATTGGGGCTTGTCAGACACTGTCTCACCAACTTCAGTATACTATCAGTCAGTCCCCACTGCCTGCCTTCTAACTTACAAGCAGTCCAGGAAGTGGCACTGGATGCCAACCTTCTTCTCCTTAGTCTTCGTGTTGCCCTTGTAGAACTCAGCAGGGAGGCAGATGTGGCACAACTAGACTTAGTTGGCTCTGCCTGTCATTGGTTCTGGCTCCAACAAGCATTGGGCTCTCTACCTTCTGCCCTACCAGTCCCACTGGACACCAGTCACTAGTGGAATGGTGCAT
Organism: Podarcis pityusensis; assembly: GCF_964106645.2. Classification (NCBI taxonomy): domain Eukaryota; kingdom Metazoa; phylum Chordata; class Lepidosauria; order Squamata; family Lacertidae; genus Podarcis; species Podarcis pityusensis. The sequence continues at coordinate 14,801,504 of NC_138039.1, forward strand.
GAAATCCAGAGCTAGCGAATCCCCCAACAGCTGGCTGTCCAGCTTCTGCTCAGATTTCAATAAGTACATAAGAAGGTAAGTGCTCTCACAGCCAGATGCCTGTAGGAAGTCCACAAGCAGGGCCCTACCACAAGAGCATTCTTCCTCCTGTGGTTTCCAGCAACTGGTATTCAGGAACATTACTGCTTCCTACCATGATGGCAAAGCATAGACATCATGACTAGTAGCCACTGATAGCACCATAGTCCAGGAATTTGTACAATCCTCTTTTGAAGCCATCACTACTTCTTGTGGAAGTGGGATCCCTGGTTTCCTTGAACATCAGTCGGAGATAACCTGAATCATCTGAGTTGGGACTAAGTTCAGAAGCTCCAGGAGATCTTCCCTATCAACTGCTGCACACAACTGAATAACAGGATGCAGCCCTTTTAATGTACAATCAGTCTCTCCTATGGGAGTGGGGCTTCACACACACTTATCTCTGAAGGTCTATGCAATCCATCTGTCAATGGCAGACCGCTGCTGCAGCAATATACTTAGTTCATTTCTGAACAAGACTGGCATAATTCCTTTCATTCCCCATCTTCACTTGAGGAATCTTCATGCTTATGGGTTCAAAACGACATCTACACAGAAGGCAAAAGTATATACACACTCAGGGTGACTCCAAGGTTTGTAAAAACAGTCCCCACCCCCCAAAAAATTAGCACAGTGAGACTTGAGCATCCTCAACAGCTGTTAGACAACTGACAGTCAAAGGGGGAACAGAAAACCAGGTGGGAGAATTAATGGAATGGAGTATTCTGGATGAAGGAAGAGGCACAGAGATATTCTCATTGTCTGGGCATGTCATTTCCTGGATCAGACTGAGAAGTTATTTTTAAATGGGAGCTAGAAGTGGAAGCTGCCTACTGACACCAGTGGAGAAATCAAATTTTGTATTGTATCAATGATTGGGCAGCAGTGTCCACCCAGACCCCAAAGACCCACCAATAACAACTCAATGAGGACTGAACGTGTTGAGTAGGTGTCGCAGTATGGCTGAGTAGTATGGCTGTTGCAGATGAGGGAATGGGAAACCAGGGGAAAGAACACGGAATGGCTGGAACCCTGAACAAAAGCACTCCACACTGCAGGCATGTTGTTGCAGGTTCCCAATTGTTACTCCTAATTATGGAGTTTCATCCAAAAGGAGCTCTCCATGGTACTGACACCCACCAGGATTTTCCGACACTGGTTTTCATGGCCTAGGACAGTGTATTGCAATCTTGGGTCCCTTAATGTTGCTGCACCACAGCTTCCATCATCCATGACAAACTGGCTGAGGATAATTGGAGTTGTAGTCCTACAATATCTGGAGACCCAAGTCTGAAGAATACTGGTCTAGGACATGTGTAGTCAACAAGACACCCTCCAAGTGTTATGGACTCCAACTCCCATCACTCCTGACCATTGCCTATGCTAGCTGAGGCTGATGGGAGCTGGAGCCCAACAGCATCTGGAGGGCACCACATTGGCTATCCATTGTCTAGGATCTTGACCTCCTACCTGCACTTTGCCACACCTGTTCAGAATGCCCAGGAGGTGATCACTGGTGAATGCATTAACAGGGAGAGATGCTTCCTGTTTATTGTTTAGAGAACCATACCCAGTATTGCCAATTACCTAGTTGCTATCTAAGAATGCTTAGCAGTTCCACAAACATCACTCGGAATTAAATTATCAGATGTTCAGACAACATACTCTGGAATTTAACAGTGTGTTAAACGATTACAGGGGAATGAGTGCAGGAGAGCCAACAAAGAAGCAGGAAGAGCTGATTCAGATAGCAAATGAGGAAAATGTTCTTCTAAAATTGATGGCACAAAATATATGCTAGGGCAAACTGTTGACTTCCATGGGCCAGAGGAAGAGGAGGGGAAAGTTCTCTTGCTCCCGGTGGCAAGCCTCAAAACCTGAAAGCTCATGTTGAAAACTTCAAATGGGTACAACAAATAAAGGTGACTACAGATGAAGAAACTGCTCTATGGTGGTGATGCCACCTTGCTGAGGCTTCAACCAGGCAGCCAATGATTTGTTTCTGTTGTGCCTTGTCCAATTGATGGAGCTGAGCTATAGGCAGCAGCCTGAGTTGAGGCAGGAACCTGGAACCAGAAGACTAGTGGAGGTTGGTGTGGTTGGCAGTGACGCACCAATCTCAATCTGCTCTCAGCCAGCTCCATCTATCTGCCATCTTACTTGAAACCAGACCACGGGGCATCATGTCCTGTGGCAGCTTCTTTTTTTTAGTCTCAAGGTTGTCCTTGCAGAACTCAGTAGGCAGGGGTGGGGTGGGGTGGAGAGTCAGGGGTGGGGCAGAGGTAGACCCTGGTGGTGATTGGAGGGATGTCATGGCTGAAGCAGACAAAACAAGAAGGAACATACAGGGAGTCCTGCTGGGTCAGACTAATGGCCCATTTGGTACAGCATCCAGTTTTCACAATGGCTACCAGGATGCCTATGGGAACAAGAACACTCTCCTTTTCTGGGGTTTCCATCAACTGGTGTGAAGAAGAAGAAGAAGAAGAAGAAGAAGAAGAAGAAGAAGAAGAGTAGGAGGAGTTTGGATTTGGTATCCCGCTTTATCACTACCCGAAGCGGCTAACATTCTCCTTTCCCTTCCTCCCCCACAACAAACACACTGTGAGGTGAGCGAGGCTGAGAGACTTCAGAGAAGGGTGACTAGCCCAAGGGCACCCAGCAGCTGCATGTGGAGGAGCGGGGAAGCGAACCCGCTTCACCAGATTATGAGTCTACCGCTCTTAACCACTACACCACACTGACTGTGGAGTCAGAGCATAGCCATTGTGGCTAGTAGCCATGGAAAACTTCCTCCTCCGTGACCTTCTTTTAAAGCCATCCAGGTTGGTGGCCGTCATTGCCTCCTGTGCAAGTGAGTTCCATAGCTTAACTCGGTGCTACTTCCTTTTATCTGTCCTGAAGCTTTCAAAATTCAGTTTCATTGGATGTCCATGAGATCTGGTGTCATGGAGAGGGAGAAAAACTTTTCTGGATCTACTTTCTCCATGCCAGGCATAATTCTTTAAACTTCTATCACGTCACCACTTGCTTTTCTCTAAAACAGTGGTTTTCAACCAGTGTGGCGTGGCACCCTGGGGTGCCTTGAATGATGGCCTTGGGCAACACTGGCCTCTGTCCCTCTTCCCTTCCTTCCCTTCCTCCTCTGACGCACCCTCACATCTCTGCCTCCCAAAGGCTTGCACAGTTGTTGTTTGTTGCAGCAGCCCTGGCTACAAGCTCCATAGGCAAATGGTGCCCCTGGGGCTGGCTAGGGGGTGCTTCCCAGGCCCCTGTGGGGCAGTATGAAGAGGCACATCTCTTTGGGGAGCTCAGAGACCAGGGATGGCAGCAGCACCTGCCTGGAGGACTCCCAAGGAGAGGGAAGAGGAGAGGAGGCTGAGGGAACGCTCCACAAGGGAGGGTGTTCAAAAAGGGGTGAGAGGCTGCTGGCTCCCCAGGCAAGGGGTGACATAATTGAGATCCTGAGCCCCACAGGGGTGCCGCAGAAATAATGTAATGGTAAAGGGAGCCATGGACTCAAAAAGGTTGAAAATATCTGCTCTAAAAGATCCCAAACACTGCAACCTTCCCTCACCACTGGTCAGCACCAAAAGTGGTCCTTTCTGTGGTGGCTGAGAGGGGGTTTCTCAGGGTGAACCTCCCCATCTTCTCACAGAGGGGAAGATCTGCAAAACCATATGGCCTTTGGGATACCCTCTCCAAGGACCATAGGATTGCATCCTTATTCTGTCCACAGTATCTCAATATGCACAGTGAAGCAGTTCATAATAAAGCAACACATAAATATGAAAATATTGGATACTAAGAACCCATTAAGCAATTCATCAGAGCACTACTGAGTGTAAGTTCAATAGGGCCAATCATCATAAATCAACCCACAATTACTAGATCATCACTGCATTTCAAAAACAACTAAAGGAGAAACAATACTATCTGATAGTATTATGATAGGCCAAGAAGTACGCAGTTAATAGAAATTGCAATAAAATCAATTGCCTTTAACAAATCTATAATCCTAAAGGGTGTGCAATGAAGAGCCAAGACATAGTCATTAATTCTATTCATACTTCTGATCATTTAAAGGGGGAGCTTCCTCCCTGATCTAGAATCATAGAATTGTAGCGTTGGAAAGGACCCCAAGGGTCATCTAGTCCCTGCAGTGCAGGAATCACAACTAAATAATCACAACTAAAGAAGCATCCACATTTTTCTTATTTCAAGATCATTTCAGCTATCAGGGACAGTTTCATCCATGAGGAAAGGAGAAGCAATCAGCTTCTGAGCATCTGCTACCCGTGACTACCAGCTTTGAATGAGCACCCAGGCACAATACTGGCACAGAGGCTTCTATAAAGCCTGAGTTTTAATTACAAGTGGAATAAGAAGTTCAGAGGAAGGGTGTTTGACTCACAATGCAACTGAGTACTACAAGCTGGGAAAATGTGTATTTTGAGGCTAGTGTTTTCAAACTTCAGTGCCATCACCAGGAGTGCCAAATTAGTTCCAGGTGGGTTGAAATGAAAGCTGATGGAGGTGGACTGAGGAGTAATTGCTGGCTGGGGAGGGAACATAGCCTAATGGCAGAGCATCTGCTTTGCACGCAGAAGGTCCTAGGTTCTACCCCTGGGGTTTCCAGCTTTAAAAAAAGAAAAATAAGATAGGGTAGCAGATGACAAGGAAGACCTCTACTTGAGGCCCCAGAAAGCTGCTGCCAGTCCTAGGAGGTAGGAGTGTGGAGATGGTGTAGCAAAAGATTGAATTTCTGCATGTGAAACTCCCTGATTGAAGGCCCCAAGAGGTCTGAAGCACAGACATTCAACCTTTCCTCCTAACCCTACTGTTTTTCACCAGATCAGGGCTAGCTAATGAGGTGCCTTCCAGGTAGCTCAGACTACAGTTCCCATCATCCTCTACCAATGGTCATGCTGGCTGGGGATGACTGGGGTTGGAGTCCAAAACATCTGAAGGACACCATATCTGGTTGGTGACCCCTGCATTGGACAATCATGGATAAATGGTCAAGCAAAGTAGAAAGCAACTTCCTATAACAGGCACATCCCAAACATAGAGTTACCATGTGTCCTACTTGGGGAAGTCTTCTTTTTGAAGGGAGAGCAATCGAGACCTTGAAGCACCTGGACAGCAGACTGAAAGCAGGCCCACAAGTCACATGGTCCCTAGGGCAAGAAATCTTGTGTTTCTAATAAAATTGTAGCCACAGTTTCTAAATTTGCATCTATGCATGCAAATTAGCACATGCACATTTTAGGGAAATCTGTGCGCTTTTTTTTGGTCCTCAATATTTAATGATGCTTTTCCTTCCTGGGGAGCACGTTGCACAAGTGGTCATGCTAACCCAACTCCAGATGTTCCTGCATGGCTGGCTCCTCCTCAACTTCTCCAACAAGCCTTACTAGCTGAGCCTGGAGCATTCATTCAGCAACATGCCCCCTCCCCTCTTTTCCGTGCGCATTAATTCATCGCAGATCCTGCTGCATATTGACATGGGTGCTCAAAAAAGTCTATTTTAGGAAATTAAGTTGGCAGTGCAGGGTTGCTGTAGCTTTGCTCTGTGCCTTATTATAAACATTAATATGCAAACCCCATTCTGTAAGTTTGACAGATCTGGAGGAGCCCTGAATGTCACTCCTCGAACTGACACATTTTACTACTCATCCTCCTACTCAATCCATTGTTGCGTCTCCCATGACTGACACCAGGCGCCTGTTCCGTGACCCAGTAATTACCCCACACTGCCTCCCCCCCAACCTCACTTCCCCCCTGAATCACTAATAGTACAGTCTTTCCACATCAGTAACTCTCACAACATATCCATTACCTACCTAATTTGGAGAATGTCAAACTGTGAGATTTACATATGAAATGCTTAAAACAAATATAGCTAGCAGACTCATGGCTGCAAACAGAGGGAGAGGTGGCGAGGAAGCCAGGAGGTCAACCCGCGAAGCAAAATGGAGCCAGAGGGCATTTTTCAGATAGATGATTATATACCCACAACCATTTTTAATTTGTATTTAAAAAAAAAAAAAAATCAGGTTTGCATTCCATCCTTCTCCAAGGGCAGAATGGTTACTGCATTGTTAATATTCAAAAGCAATGGATTTAAGCACTACCAAACTACTGCATAAACCTTATAAAAATCTATGCTAGCTGAAGTTACCTAGTGCAAAGAAGTAGTTGGAGTGTTGGATTTAGGGCTCACCCAGACTTCCTTTTGCACCGCATTTCTAGGCATAGACCCATGCTTCAAAGCTCTGTGTCTGAACTGTGCTAAAAAGAAACAGCTTGGACACAGAGCTTTAAAGCAGTGTTTCCCAACCTTGGGTCTCCAGCAGTTTTTGGACTACAACTCCCATCATCGCTAGCTAGCAAGACCAGTGGTCAGGGATGATGGGAACTGTAGTCCAAAAACAGCTGGAGACCCAAGGTTGGGAAACACTGCTTTAAAGCATGGGCCTGGGTCTGGAAAGTGTGGGATAGCCAGCATCCTATAACCAACATGTAAAAGTCTAATTAATAAATGAAGGGGTTAATACCATAGAGTAAACTAAGCTACCCTGCCACTTTCTCCCACCTTGGGAGGAACTAGGTAATCAAGCCTATTCCTCTCTCTCAGTCTATCTGAGAAGCTCATTGTTCGAAGAGGTTTGAGCTGGTTGCTCCAGCTCAGAACCTCATGGCTCTCACAAGTCATTCTTGAGTCCCTATAGAGTGGTACCTCGGGTTAATACGCTTCAGGTTACATACACTTCAGGTTACAGACTCCACTAACCTAGAAATAGTACCTCGGGTTAAGAACTTGGCTTCAGGATGAGAACAGAAATCGCGCTCTGGCGGCGCGGCGGCAGCAGGAGGCCCCATTAGCTAAAGTGGTGCTTCAGGTTAAGAACAGTTTCAGGTTAAGAACGGACTTCCATAACTAATTAAGTACTTAACCCGAGGTAGGTACCACTGTGTCAATAATTTAGGAACTTTCACCACTTAGGCCTCTGAATAAGAGTTTCTGAAAATGACAAGTGGGGAGAGTCCTCTTACTGTCCTGAAACATTTTATTATTTATTATTACATTTACATCCCACCCTTTTCTCCAGGGAGATTAATGTGGCACGCATGGTTCTGCTCCTCTTCATTTAAATACCACACCAACCCTATGAGGTAGGTTAAAGGTAAAGGGTAAAGGGACCCCTGACCATTAGGTCCAGTTGTGACCAACTCTGGGGTTGCGGCGCTGATCTTGCTCTATAGGCCGAGGGAGCCAACGTTTGTCCGCAGACAGCTTCCAGGTCATGTGGCCAGCATGACTAAGCCGCTTCTGGCGAACCAGAGCAGTACACAGAAACACCGTTGACCTTCCCGCCGGAGCGGTACCTGTTTATCTACTTGCACTTTGACGTGCTTTCGAACTGCTAGGTTGGCAGGAGCAGGGACCGAGCAACGGGAACTCACCCTGTTGTGGGGATTTGAACCACCGACCTTCTGATCGGCAAGCCCTAGGCTCTGTGGTTTAGACCACAGCACCACCCACGTCCCTATGAGGTAGGTTAGGATGAGATATATAATGACTGGCACATGGTCACCCAGGAAGCTTCATGGCTGAAAGGGAATTTGAACCCTGGTCTCCCAGGTCCTAGTCCAATACTTGAACCATTATATCACTCTGGCTTTAGACAGAGCAGCCGGCTGTAGGTGATATTGTCCAAGTAAGAGCTATGTAATGAACTCCAGGTTTTTAGTATAAGATGTTTATTAAATGATTCAAGAAAATGAGTAAGAGAATCAGGAACTACATAAAAATCTAAGTGGCCCATTCCAACCAATCCTAATAATAGAAATAGATTCTAAGATTGTTCTGGCAATTTATAGTGCAGGTTCCTTCTATGTGTCAAGTAGTGAGACACATTCTTCAAGGAAACGAGATGAGAGTCTCCTGGCAAATAAAGACCAATACATGGTCAAAGGACACATTTTCTCACTGTTCTTGGAGGTGTAGGGTGATGGCAAGCAAGTGTCCAATCAGAGGTGGTCCTGGGCTTTGCAAATCCCGCCCTCACACACAGATGGAATACTCAACACATTGCTGAGGCCAGGGGCAGGGAACTTTTCACAATTCAAGAGCCACATTGCTTCCTTGGCAACCACCCGATGGGTGGAGCCAGATGCAAAAGTGGGTGGAGCAAGAGGCTCTTCTCTTTGTCTGATAGGCTAAATTTCAGGTGTGCATAAGTGAGAGGTTCACCTTTCCCCATCCAGGCAAGCAAGAGGCATCTCCACAGTTCAAGGGCACATTCCAGTCAGGCAAAAGCACTCAAGGAGAGCGCGGAGCAGGGTTGGTGAAGGGTGGAGCCTAGGAAGAAGGGACTTGGCGTTGAGCCTTGGATGCTCTGTGAAGGTTAAGCAAGTGTATGAAGAAGACTAGAGGCTATGCCACCGCTCACTCCACTCACCAACTACCTGTCGGAATCTCCACTCGGCCAAGCTGATAAAGCTCATCTTCCTCCGAGCCTTCAGAATCGCCCCCCCCCCAACAAATAATTAACGAGCCTTTGATAAGGCCTCAGGCACGTTCCGATTCAGCAGAGATTCAAAGCAGCACGCGGAAGTGATGAGATTTATGGCTACATCGCTATACTTTATTTCTTACTACGCAGACAGCAAAGAAATATACATCCTCTCTCTATGAAAGCAGAGAGCAACTGAACAACAAAGGAACAAAGGAAACAGGAAACCACTAACGTCACATCCCGTCTCCCGTCTCCCATGAGACTTCCAACAGTCTGGAAGGTCTCTGGAATGTAAACAGAGTCCTGTGACTCTAAGCAGCTGCTCAGTAGCAAACAGAAACTAACACTACCCTGCTATTCCTCCAGTATTCCCCTTCCTACCCCATGCAGCCACAAAGCTCCGTTTTCACCTTCCCAACCCTATTACCCCATTGCTCTTCTATTCTGCAGCCCTACTTGGGACCCATTTGCACCTTCGCCCCTGTGTGCTTGCCTCCCCTTCTTTGGCGCAACCCCTCCCAAACAACAACAACCACCCACTCCCATGGTAGCCTCCCTCCCGCATTTTCCTCCTCCCTACACATTGCCCTTTTAATGCCCCTTCCTTCCACTGTTGTTTAAAACCATCACTTCCCCCCTATTGGTGTCCTTGCCTTCTCTCTCCCATGTCATGGCTGCAGCTGTAGTGTAACCTGCCTTCATTTTTGCTCCCCTCCTTTGCTCTGACTTCAGGCAACTCCAGGATATGGCACTATAAATCCACTAATGAGGAGCTGTGTGATGACATTCTTCCTTTTTTATTATATAGAGGGAAATCCATGGAGGATATTAGCCTCAATAGGTAAGGGGAGCATCCAGGTTCAGCGGCCGTATACTACTAAATACCAAAGTGGGAGACTGTGCTTCCTGGAAGCACCTATCTGATCTCTGTGTGAAACAGGTTACTGGACTAGATGGAACCTTTGGTCTGAGTTCTTCCTATGCCTGTTATCACAGGGGGGAAATAAATGCAGGAGCTTAATTACAGATTCCGAGCACCGGGGCAATGTGCAGTTGACTAGCTATTTATTTACTTTTAATTAGATGTTTCTTTAAAAATGATTAATGGTTGGTATAAAACTAGCAATTACGAGTAATTATATAACGGGATCTTTAAAAAACATAAATAACTGTTCACTTAGTGGCAAAGTTTTAGGACATAATAAGCAGCTGTAACTCTGGGCTCAGGCAGGCACATAGCTGCACATAGTTGCAGCGGTCTAGTCACGGCCACATCATACTTTTAAAGCACACTTAATGCACATTTAAAGCACATGGCTTCCATCAAAGAATACTGAGAACTGTAGTCCATTAAAGGGGCTGGGGCTTGTAGTTCTGTGAGGGGTTCATCACAGTTCCCAGGAGTCTTTGGGGGAAGATATGTACTGTAAATACACATTAAAGGTAAAGGTAAAGGTAAAGGGACCCCTGACCATTAGGTCCAGTCGTGACCGACTCTGAGGTTGCGGCGCTCATCTCACTTTACTGGCCAAGGGAGCCGGCGTACAGCTTCCGTGTCATGTGGCCAGCATGACTAATCCACTTCTGGCGAACCACAGCTGTGCATGGAAATGCCATTTACCTTCCCGCCGGAGTGGTACCTATTTATCTGCTTGCACTTGACGTGCTTTCGAACTGCTAGGTTGGCAGGAGCAGGGACCGAGCAACAGGAGCTCACCCTGTCGTGGGGATTCAAACCGCTGACCTTCTGATTGGCAAGTCCTAGGCTCTGTGGTTTAACCCACAGTGCCACCGGTGTCCCCCAAATGCACATTAAATCAGCTTTAAATGTATGGTATGGATGCGAGTCTAGGATCTCAAGGCAAAGATGCCCTAAAATTGGTTCCAAATCCAGTGTGCTGGTGTTTCTAGGCCAGGGGTGGGGAAGCTTTTTCCAGCCTGAGGGATGCATTCCTTTCTGAGGCCACACTGGGTATAGCTCAGTCGGTGGGGGATGAGACTCTTAATCTCAGGGTCTGGGTTCGAGCACCATGTTGGACAAAAGATTCCTGCATTGCAGGGGGCTGGACTAGATGACCCTCATGGTCCCTTCCAACTCTACAATTCTTTGATTCCATGACAGTGGTCACCAGGGCCAGAGGCAAAAGCAGGTGGAGCAACGAATGCGAATTCTACCTTTGAATAAGTAGGCTAGTTTCTGCACGCATTCACACATCTGTCTCTAGCAATCATCCAGACAAGGAACAATAACAACAACAATAACAATAACAATTTGTTATTTATACCCCGCCCATCTGGCTGAGTTTCCCCAGCCACTCTGGGCGGCTCCCAATCGAGTGTTAAAAACAATACAGCATTAAATATTAAAAACTTCCCTAAACAGGGCTGCCTTCAGATGTCTTTTAAAGATAGCTGCTTATTTCCTTCACATCTGAAGGGAGGGCATTCCACAGGGCAGGCGCCACTACCGAGAAGGCCCTCTGTTTGGTTCCCTGTAACCTCACTTCTCGCAATGCGGGAACTGCCAGAAGGCCCTCGGCGCTGGATCTCAGTGTTCGGGCTGAACGAAGAGGAATCATCATCATCATCACTACTATTTATTTATTACATTTCTAGACTACCCTTTACAATGTAGAAACACACACAAAAATATTATACAATAACAACGGACAAAAGCAATACAGCCAGGCAAGAACATCTGCCCCAAAGTCCTGCTGTGGCAGCCCCACGGAGAGGGACCTATCACAAATTAGACCAGGGACAGTCAGCCTTTTGCTAGTTTTTCAGAGTCTGTAATCTTTAAACATGGGAATAAGTGGCTCTCTTTGCCCTCTGCTGTTTCCTGCGTAATGTGCACAAGCTCTTATCAGCATCTCTTGTGGCTTCTCCATGACAATGACAATAGTTAAGCTCTGCTGCAGCTTAATCACTTGAAGCTACTAATTGATTGGGAAAGACATTTCTGATGCTAGTGAAGGGAGGGATCCAGTGGATGTATAAGGCAGCAGGAGCAGGAGATGGAGAGATCAAACAAGATTTTGTGGGCTGTGCATCTGTGCTATGTGACTCTAGCCAGACTACAAAAGCTCATAATCTGGGGAAGGGGCACAGTGGTAGAGCACATATTTGGCATTTAGAAAACCACCGCCATCATCTCCCCCCCCCCCATTTCATAATAACATAATTATTGTAAATCGCCCTGTTATCCTCAGATGAAGGGTGGTATATAAATTTAATCATCGTCATCATCAACAACAAATATAACATACAAAAAACCAGCATGTCAGTACTATGCATACAGTATAACAAGATTACATTAGCAACATTACACCTCTTGATAACAGCAAAAATAAGCGGAGACCCACATCGGAAAACCCCAGGCGGCAAGAGCCTGGGGTCTTGAGGCTCGGTGGGCGCCTAGAGCGACCCTCCAAGTGCAGAAGGAACCCCGTAAGGGGCTCCGGAGCACGGAGGGGGGTTGCGGCGCTGTGAGCTGTTTCGCAGCCTGAGGAGCGAAGCCGCGCTGCTGCTGTCGGTGAGCGCTGATCCCTTTTCCTGCCAAAATACGGATCCGGACGAAAAAGCAACTAATTTGTGAGTAAAAGACTGAATCACTCGGAATTTGAGACTTTAAAAGGGAAATTTAAATTGGCTTGAACTTGGCTGTGAGCGGAGAGACGTGGAAGCAGGAAGTCCGTCTTCCGCAGCCATTGAACTTGAAAAAAAGCAATCAGCTGGAGGAGTGGAGGCTGAAAAGAAAGAGACTTTAAGTCTTACAGATCTAAGCATCTATTTGAACTTGCATTTTAAAGTAAAGACTTCAAGTTAAAGATTTGGGATTTCTATTTGTACTTGACTTTCCTCCTCTTATTGGATTACAAATTTAAAGGTGAAACCCAGAGTCAGGAGCTGCCTGAGTACTAAGGGAGCTGTCAGTACTGCAGATTTGGATACAGCATATTGGAACTGGAAACAATCTGAGGGTATTGATACCTTTTAAATTTGAAACATTCTTTTTGGAAATAAATAAGCACTGTCTGCAACAAGGTAATCATTTATAAACTCTGCTAAGTATTTGTATCTGAAGGTTCTTGGACATTAATTTAGACTCTGAAAGATAGATCAAGCTCCCTCTAGAGGACTGGATTATAACAGTGATTTTACATACACTTTTTACTTTCGATTCCCTTGCTGTTTGCTTGCTCTGGACCTTTCCATTCCCATGGGAACAACTCAGTGTGACCTTGACTGATAGATAACGTTGGAATGAGTGGCACAAGAAAAAGAGGGAGAGCTAAACAAACAACTCTAACAACTCTAACCTCAGCCTTACAGACACGCAGATCATCTGTGCCTGCTTTGCCCTCAGAAGTGGAGGGTGAGGGCGAAGCAGAGCAGTTACAATTGGAAGATATGGCCTCAGGAGCATCTGCCTCTATACTAGATAAAATCTTTGAAAAATTGGAAGCTTTGGACAAGAAAGCAGATGCCCAATCAGCAAAGATTGATAAAAATACAGAATGTTTAAACAAATTAACCACACAAGTGACACAGAATGCACAAGCAATTGGACAGCTAACTGAGGCCTCAGCAGAAAATCGGAAATTGACTGAGGACACTAGACAAAGATTTGAAAATTTAGAGCAAGAGGTAAGACCACTCACTAAACAAGTTGGGGAACACCAGATTTATCTCTCGATGATAGAACTGCGAAATCGTGAGAATAACTTAAGGATTAGATCACTACAAGAGGCAGAAGAAGGAAATTTAACTGAGTTTTTGACTAAAGAATTCTCCAAGTTCTGGAACTTGGAAGAAAAGGACTTTAAAATTGTGTCAGCTTTCAGACTTGGAAGATTCATAAAGAAGGAGAGGCCCAGAGACTGTTTGATAACATTGAGATCAAAGGAGGAAAGGGATAAGATTTTGGGACTACACTTTGTAAAATCACTGGAGGTGTTGGATAGAAGAATTGAAATTTATAAAGATATCCCAAGACTACTGCTTGATCTTAGAACCGCCTATTCTGAACTTGTTAAACTACTAAGGAGCAACGCAATTCCATTCAGGTGGGAATTTCCTCAAGGATTATCTTTTACCTTTAGAGGGAGAAAGGTCAAAGTGAGAACACTGGAAGAGAGAGACAAATTCCTGTCTACACACGGAGAGGACCTTCAAAAAAGAATTGAACTACCTTCTGGGCCTGAGGCAACGCCAATACCAACATCAGCATCTGTGGAACCTGAAGACCCTGAGAAGATACCACCCCTTGAAAAATAACCAGATAGATCAGGATGTCTCTGCAACTGTTGAGCTGGAATATTAATGGTTGTAACATTCCGGAAAAAAGGAAGAAAATATTTCATATATTAAAAAAAGAACAATTGGACATTATTTGTTTACAAGAAACACATGTGACGAGGCTCCACAGAAAAGTGTTAATAAATAAAAGATTGGGCCAGGAATTTGTATCGTCGGACAAAGTTAAGAAGAGAGGCGTGGTGATATATGCAAAAGAGAGCCTGTCACCTAAATTCCTATTTAAAGATGAACATGGAAGAATTTTGGCTATTGAGATACAATATCAAGGAGAGAAACTGCTGATATTAGGAATCTATGCACCTAATGAAGGGAAATCGGAATTTTACAAGAAGTTGCAGGAGACAATGCTGGACTATCTAGACTACAACAACATCATAATGATGGGAGATATGAATGGGGTCGTATCAACTAACATGGACAAGTCACAAAGTCAAAATGTTACAAAAGACGGCAGACTACCTAAAACCTTTTTTGAAATGACTGACAATATGGATTTGATTGACATTTGGAGGACAAAGAACCCACTAGGAAGAGAGGGAACATTCTTTTCTGAAGCCCAACTGACCTGGACAAGAATCGACCAAATATGGATTTCTAGAGGCCTGGCACCTAAGGTCAGAAAAGTGGAAATCTGCCCAAAGACCTGCTCCGACCATAATGCAGTAAAGATGGATATGACACTATTACCAACTGGATCCTTTAGATGGAAGATGAATGACAATTTGTTTAGAGATCAGGAAATTACCAAGAAGGCCCAAAAAGTTTTGAAGGATTATTTTGAGATAAACATGAATAATATGGTGGAAAAAAGAATAATCTGGGACGCAAGCAAAGCTGTAATGAGGGGATTCTTGATACAACAGAATGCAGTGAAGAAAAGAACACAAAATGAGAAAAAAGACAAGATCTTGGATAAAATAAAAGAATTAGAGAAGAAACTAAGAGTGAATCCGAAGTCACAGCCAACTCTGAGAGAAATTAAACTCTATCAAACACAATATTCTAAATTGATAAATCAGGAAATTGAATGGAAGGTTAAATTAATGAAACAAAAAACGTTTGAGTCGGCGAATAAATGTGGAAAACTGCTAGCTTGGCAGTTGAAGAGAAGACAAAGATTAAATACTGTTACAAACTTAGAGGTTGATGGAAAAAACATTCAGAATCCAGTGGACATTAGAAAGTGTTTCCAGAGATACTTCAAAAAACTATACACCCAAGGGCCGCAAGATGATGTTGAGATTAAACAATTTTTGGCAAAAAACGGATTATCTAAATTGTCACAAGAAAATAGGACAATCCTGAATTCTAAAATAACACGACAGGAGATCGAACAAGCTATCCAGAACATGCAACTTGGCAAATCTCCAGGACCAGATGGGCTGACCTCCAAGTACTATAAGACATTGAAAGACTACTTGATACAACCTTTGATGGAGGTCAGCAATGAAATTATGGAGGGGAGGAGGGCACCGGAGTCGTGGAAGGAAGCGTTTATCACATTAATACCAAAGTCGGAAGCTGAAAAGACACAACTTAAGAACTACCGTCCCATCTCTCTCTTAAATGTGGATTACAAAATATTTGCAGACATTTTGGCAAATAGATTTAAAAAAGTTTTAAATGAAGTAATTCATAAGGACCAGGCTGGCTTTCTCCCAGGAAGACATCTGTTTGCTAATACAAGGAACATTATTGACATTTTGGAACTTTTGCAAACAGATATAAATACAAAAGCAGTTTTAATTTTTATAGATGCGGAGAAGGCCTTTGACAATATCTCCTGGAAATTTATGATGGGAAATTTAAAAGAGATGGGAGTGGGACGGGGTTTTGAGAATGGGATTGAGGCGATATATTCAGAACAGAAAGCTAAACTGATAGTTAATAATGTGGTTACGGAAGAGTTTAAAATTGAAAAAGGGACACGACAAGGTTGCCCTATCTCCCCTTTGTTATTTATTTCGGTTCTGGAAGTGCTATTGAACATGATTAGAAGGGATCAGTTGGTGGAAGGAATTCAGGTCGGTCAGAAACAATATAAATTAAAAGCTTTTGCAGATGACCTGGTTTTGACCTTGCAGAAGCCAGAGCCCAGTACGAAAAGAGTATTACAACTGATTAATGACTTTGGTCGGGTGGCTGGATTTAAATTAAATAAACAGAAAACTAAGGTTTTGGGGAAAAACTTGACTAATACAGAGTCAGAACGGTTTCAGAATGAGATGGAACTTAATGTGGTGAAAAAAGTAAAATACCTAGGGGTAAACATAACAGCAAAAAATCTAAGTCTATTTAAGGATAATTATGAAAAATGTTGGACAGAAATTAAGAGAGACTTAGATAGTTGGTCAAAATTGAAACTTTCTTTGTTAGGCCGAATTGCTGCTATTAAGATGAATGTATTGCCAAGGATGTTGTTCTTATTTCAAACACTTCAGGTTTTGGACAAAACGGAGTGCTTTCAGAAGTGGCAGAGAGACATTTCCAAGTTTGTCTGGCAGGGCAAAAAGCCCAGAATTAAGTTTAAGATATTAACCGATGCAAAACAAAGAGGGGGCTTTGCCCTGCCAGACTTAAAGTTGTATTATGAAGCCGCAGCGTTTTGCTGGCTAAAAGACTGGCTACTTCTTGAAGACACTGATGTGTTAGATTTGGAAGGGTTTAACAATACTTTTGGATGGCATGCATATTTATGGTATGACAAGGTGAAAGCAAACAAGGCCTTTAAGAACCATATTGTCAGAAAATCATTGTTTAATGTCTGGTCAAAATATAAAGACTTGCTGGAAAATAAAACACCAAGGTGGCTTTCACCTTTGGAAGCCAAGGCCCGAAAAAGACCCAATATGGAGGCTAAATGGCCAAAATATTGGGAAATACTAGAAAAGGATGGAGACAAATGGAAATTGCAGAGTCTAGAGAAAATGAAAGACAAAGTGCGAGATTGGTTACATTACGCTCAGATCAAAGAAGTTTTTAAAAATGATAAGAAATTAGGGTTCCAGGTGGAGAAATCGAAACTAGAAACAGAATTGTTAGAACCAAAGATTAAGGTACTTTCAAGGATGTATAACTTGCTGTTGAAATGGAATACACAAGACGAAACGGTTAAATCGGCTATGATAAGGTGGGCACAGGACATTGGGCATAATATCATGTTTGAGGACTGGGAGAGGTTGTGGAGTAATGGATTGAAATTTACTGCATGTAACGCCCTGAAAGAAAATGTAATGAAAATGATTTATAGATGGTATATGACCCCAGTCAAACTTGCTAAAATGTACCACCTGTCTGATAATAAGTGTTGGAAATGTAAAGAGTGCGAGGGAACGTTCTTCCACCTCTGGTGGACTTGCCCTAAAGTGAAGGCGTTCTGGGAAATGATTTATAACGAACTGAAAAAGGTATTTAAATATACCTTCACTAAGAAACCAGAGGCTTTCCTTTTGGGTATTGTCGGCCAAGGGGTGGCAAAGAAGGACCAGACATTTTTTATGTATGCAACAACAGCAGCAAGGATACTTCTCGCAAAACACTGGAAAACTCAAGATCTACCCACACTGGAAGAATGGCAGATACAACTGATAGACTACATGGAACTGGCTGAAATGACTGGCAGAATCCGTGACCTGGGAGAAGAGAGGATTGAGGAGGACTGGAAGAAATTTAAGAACTATTTACAAAAGCATTGTAATTTGAGTGAATGCTAAATAAGATGCTAGACTAAAACAACTGAGCACCACTAAATTTAGAAGTTTTTTTTTTTTAAGAAAATAAGTAAGACTGTGAAAACTTAGCTCCTTTTGAGAATTATATGATTATGAAATATAGAAGGGATATAAGATTTTAAATAAGATGATAAATTGCTGACAAAATGTTTCAACGATGAAAATGGGAGCGGGAGATGTGAGGAAGTCCAAAGAAAATGTGAAAATATGTCAAGAATGATGTTACATTGTTTATCATGTCTATTTTTATTGTAAAATTTAATAAATTGCTTTAAAAAAAAAAAAAAAAAAAAACAGCAAAAATAACAAAGGGACTGGACAGTTTCACCTTGGCTGTAGAATCCTCCGCCCAATGATTTTGTCCAGCATTTCTCGATAGGGCTCAGAAGGACCCCCTGTTTCAGACCCTGGAGGGTGACTGCCAGTCAGTGTAGATTGTGGGGAACTGTTGTTAAACTCACAGCCACAATGGGAAGCGGTCAGGGATGCTGAGAATTGTAGTTCATCAATATTTGGGATAGCCTCAGGTTCCCCATTGCCTGGTGTATAAAGTGTTGTTATGAAAGCAAAGAGTAATGTTACCATAACTTCCACCATAGAGCTTCAATATGTCGATGACAACATAGCGTATGCACACTCAGAGGATGACCTCCAAACCATGCAAAATATCTTCACAGAAGCTTACGAAAAGCTCGGCCTATCACTCAACATCCAAAAAACCAAAGTGCTGCACCAACAAGTACAAAATAACCCATCCACAGTGCCACAAATCCAACTCAATGGTGTAACATTGGAAAATGTTGATCACTTCTCCTACCTGGGCAGTTATCTTTCCACAAGGGCCGACATTGATGCCGAAATCCAGCATCACCTGAGCTCTGCAAGTGCGGCTTTCTCCCAATTGAAGTGCAGAGTGTTTGAGGACAGGGACATTTGCAGGGAAACCAAAATGTTTGTTTACAAAGCTATTGTACTACCAACCTTACTGTACACTTGTGAAACATGGACCACTTATAAATGCGATCTCCAACTCCTCAAAATATTCCATCAACGGTCACTACAGAAAATTTAACAAATCACTTGGGAAGACAGGTGAACTAATGTCAGTGTACTGGAAGTAGCAAGGATCACCAGTGTCGAAGCAATGATTCTTCAATATCAACATTAATTTTGTTAGACTGGTCATGTTGTACGGATGCCTGATGATCATCTTCCAAAGCAACTACTCTATTCTGAACTTAAAAATGGAAAGTGTAATGCTGGTGGTCAACAAAAGAGGCGTAAAGACTCTCTCAAGGCAAATTTTAAAAAAATGTAGTATAAACACCGACCATTGGCAAACACTGGCCTGCCAATGCTCCAACTGGCGAACAGCCTTTACCAAAGTGTCATGGGCTTTGAAGACACTCAAACTCAGGATGAAAGGGAGAAACGAGCTAAGAGGAAGGCACGCTTGGCAAACCCTTATCATGATCAACTCCTGCCCAGAAACCTATGTCCCCACTGTGGAAGGATGTGCACATCCAGAATTGGCCTCCAAAGTCACCTATGGACACACCGCTAAGACTGTGTTCATGGAAGACAATCTTACTCAGCTACGTGTGATCACCAAAGAAGAAGACAGTGTTGATCTAGAGCAGTGGTTCTCAAAGGGTGTGGCAGGAAAGGATGACGGGAATATTCAAGGACAAGCAAAGAAACATTCAAACATTCCAGTGTAGTATAGCATAGTATAGTATCTATCTATCTATCTATCTATCTATCTATCTATCTATCTATCTATCAATACATAATTTGCCCCTCCCTGCCCCAGTAAGCAGAAGTGACCCATCTGCCAGGAAGTTAGGGGAGTGGCTCTGTCCTACCCAGTCAGCTATTTCTGCCTCCTAGCAACTGACATTCTCCTGTCATGCAAACATTAGGCTGATGTCTACAAAGCGCTGGACTGGATGGACACTGTCAAGACAACATCTTAAGCTCCTGTTTTTTGTTTACAGGAGTGATTAAAAGGAGAAGGCTTTGCATCAAAAGAGCAAAAGGGAGACTGCCCCTCTCCAGTGGAACATCACACCTGATCTGAGGAAAACAGCCGAGAAACAATCAGACATTTGTTCACCTCTATCTCTTGCATGTAATGGAAACAACTAATGAAGATGATTAACCATTAACCTTGGGTTCAGTTTTGCAAGGCAGTGAGTAGCATTTTAAAAAAGCCGTTAATTACTCTGCTTCACTGGAAGGAGCTTGGAGGCTGGAGCAATTTGGAGTCTCCGAGGCAACATTTCTCAATCTGTTTTCACCAGAGGAAATCGCTTTGATCTCCAGAGGAACGCCCAGAGAAGGAGGGTTTGAGAAATGCAGCCCATAGGCAAAGTTCATATACACATCAGCTTGGTTTCTTATCTAAGTAATAAGACAAAGTAAGTGTTGAAGCTGAATAGAATTCTGTGTGATTAACCCTTAGTCTAAGAAATCAAGGGTGCTTTCTAGCCTTGTAATAAATAGTCTTTGCAGTTTTAAAAAGGTTGTGCATTTCAGCTAATTACAAAGATATTAAGACAGCCTCCCTCAACCTGGTGCCCACCAGATGTTGTTGGATTCCATCTTCCCTCACCCCCTACCAGCATGGCCCAATGGTCTTGATAGGAGTTGGAGTTCCCCCCCATCCCTAGAGGGCAGTGGTTTGTTGGGTATATAAGGGGCGAGATGATCTTTTAAGGTATTGGGGTAATAGCAGGTGTAGCAATCACAAACTTTGGCGAACACAAGCCACTGGACTTTAGTTTGCAATTAATTCCTCCTGGGTCAGATGAAGGCACGGCTGTACTGCTCCCAATCCCCAGATTGCTGTCCCTAGGGGCAGGATTAACAAAAGGTTCAGACATATAGAAAAATAATGGAGTTGTCAGGAAGAAGAATAGATTTTGCTCTCCCTGTAGATTGTGCTGGTGCCAGCCAACCATTGTCACAGTGGAATGCCAAGCTAATGTTTTCCTCAGATGGTTGGAAATATGAAAGCTATTAGTTTGGTAATGCAGAGCAAGTGAGAAAATATGTTTGGAGGGAAATCCTGCTCAGTGTGCTGGAGGTGTGAGCTTTCAAGTATTGTACACTTGAGAAACACAATAATATCGAGGCAAATCCAAGAACCTGGGGGAAAGGAAAGTGTCTGGGATAGAAGAACATGCCAACAGAAAACAGCTGCAGCCTCCAGAAGAGCCTTTCTCAACGTTGGGTCTCCAAATATTCTGGAACTACAACTCCCATAATCCCTGACCACTGGTAGTCCAACAACATCTAGGAACCCAAGGTTAGAAAGACTTCATTAAGGACAGCCCCAGCACTGGAGAAGTGTCAGTGGTTGTGCTGCATGGAGGCACTACTGACAGGGGAAAATGTAGTTGTGAGGTCTTGGAAGCCCAATTCAGGTTGCTAGGCAAGATGCCAAAAGCCAGGACCTCGGGGACTTCCGGGGTGGTGCCATCGGCAATGGCGGACTCCCTCTGAATTGGAGGGACTAGCTCCGCGCGAAACGGGTCTTCTCCGCTACGGCGAAGCGGGGACCCTTTTAAAAATCACAGGCGGATGAAGCCTGTGACCATGGGACTCGGCGGGCACCCTTAGCGCCCCCCCAACCCGCAAAGGAACCCACTAACGGGCTCCGAAGCGAAGAGGGGGAAGTGGCGCGGTGCTGTGAGTCAACTGCTATTTCCGTGGAGCGAAGCCGCACAGCTGTTGCCGGAGAGCGCTTCCTTTTTCCTGGGACAAATTGGCTTCTAAAATAAGCACCCGTGAGTACTTAAACTTTGAACAATTGGACTTTAAATAAGGACTTGCGAGCAGAAAGGAATTGGACTTAAAAATTTTATTTCAATTTGGTACTGAAACGGGAAGGTCTAAACAGGAAGTCAGCCTTCCGTTTCTTTGTAGACAGAATAAAGCAAAGACAACGTAAACTAGAGCTCAGAAAATCGCCTCTAAAGGATTGGCTTTCATCATTTAAAATTGTTGAATCCCCCTTCGACAGCAGGAGAAGAAGGGGGATCTTTTCTGGACTGTTTAAACCTGCAGAAGTGAGTTTAAAGTAAAGTAACTTTCCACCGTCCTGATCCTGGAGCGGGGTGTCAGGACTGACGTTTGAAGCTCATCGACCAGAAATAAGCGCTTTTGACAGATAGCTAAAAGAAGAGGAACACAGTGATTCCATTGTTTCCTTTCGCACCTTAAAGGAACAAATATTGACAAAATAACTGAAAAAAGGAAACTCTGTTGCTAGACTTGTCTTTAAAAAAAAGATTAAACAGAAGTTTCCCCCCTAGAGGGAGACTGTGAAACTGTAACCAACTCCTGGGAGCCGGCATCTGTTACAGATTACAATCGTGGGAATAGACATCTGACCTTCAGGACAATGTATTCAGAAGCTCTGTTGTGTGCTTTCTATAAAACAAATGCCCTACTGGAACAGTTACATGAGAAGACAAATTTGATGGCTGACTCGATTAGAAATCTTGAACAGGCAGTGGGAAATTTTGAACAGGCAGTGGGAAAATATGTGGAGCCCACCCAGGAATTAAATCAGGAGTGTGTCTTGACAGAACAGGACCTACAGGAATATGAGCTTTTGGATTTGACAAATGAACTTGGAAAAAGCCAGATTTGGAAAGAAAAAGTTTGGTTTGGTTTGGAAATGGCCCATGGCAATGGGCCGTGAGATGTTTGGGATTGTGGGGGCTCTTAATTTTGGAGGGATTCTGAAACATGTTTTTAAATACCACATGGAATTTAGTGTCGATTATGGAAAAGTGGCTGATCTGTTGAGAAGCGTCAAAAATACTGCTAAGTTGGAGTTCCCACGAGTGAAAGGAGCAGGAGACAAAGGAAAATACAGCTATAAATATGAAGAAGAGCTGCGGAAGGGACATGGAAGGGACTTAAGGGCCTCGGATATAAGATTACCAGGTTAATGCACCAGATTGATGGGATAATAAGGACTGACAAAACCCGGGACCAGGAGGAAGGGACGCTGGATGAAGATTGGATTTGTTTTTATTTCTTTTTTTCACTACTAGGACTGTTTTATAAAATTGATGAATGTTAGAAAAATGTTGGAATGAAATTACTTGGCTTTAGTAAAAATGTTTAAAGAATTATGCAAGAATATCATGGTTATGGGAAGTTGGTAAAAATAAGATTTAAGTTTTAAGTCTCAAGGTTTTTTTTTATAGTAAGATAAGATTAAAATAGTTTAAGGTAATGTAATGACAGAATATTATGAAATATGGAAAATGAATGTTAGAATGATGTTGGATAGAAATTAAATGGTTTTTAGCTGAAATATTATAAGGGAATATGAAAAATGGATTACTAACAGGTAAAAATTTAATGTTACAATACTTTAAGATTAAAGATTAGGATAATCAAAGAGGGGAAGGATTTGCTGAACCAACAAACTGAACTGGAATACAAAAAAGGGAGGCGTGAGGAGGTCCGGGAAACAAGCTAATGAAAAATAAGTAATGGAAAGATTGACTTGTTTTTAACTATTTTTATTTTGTATTTTTCTTTTTTCTATTTTTATTTTGTAATATTTTGAAAACCTTAATAAATATCTTATAAAAAAACAAAACAAAAGCCAGGACCTCCAAGGCAGTTTTCTCCAAAATTTTATCAATCCCACACACAGGGCCAACTAGACAGGCACAGCTTTGTATTCTCAATGTGTGGATGAGATTATGGTGTTGGGAAAAGGGGTTTGGTTTTCTTAGATACTGGGGAACATTTTGGGGCCAGCTGAGTCTGTACAAGATGCATGGAACCTAAACGCAGGTGTAACCAGACTGCTGGCGCTTAAAATAAAAAAGCAGTTTTTAAACTGATCCAGAGGGCAAAACCATCAGGAGCTGAGCAGGGTGTGGCTCAGAACAAATCGCTCCCAGGAATGAAGATGATAAAGTTGATGGGATTTCAAATGGGGGAGGCATAGAATTGTGAGCGACTTGGCACAGGATACAGATGGGTAGCCGTGTTGGTCTGCCATAGTCGAAATAAAAAAATTCCTTCCTGTAGCACCTTAAAGACCAACTAAGTTAGTTCTTGGTATAAGCTTTCGTGTGCATGCACACTTCTTCAGATACATGCACAGGATAGTGATTCAGAGCGTCCAAGGCACCTTAGGTCAAAACACAAGTGCCAAAGACACTTGAAGAGAGAAACTGTGAAGAGAGAAGCGAGTGTTAAGAAGCCTCTGAGCCAAGCGAGGGAACTGGAGTGCTTGGTCTTAGAGGACAGCATTGATATAGTGGGTATAATCAAAATTTGGTGAAACAGAGAGAACCAGCATGACACAGTTAATTCCTGATATAAACTCTATAGGAAGAACCATAGAGTATAGAGGTGGTGTCATTCTATACATCAAAGTCCAGCAATCTAGAAATCCCCAAAGGGGCAGACTCTTCCATAAAATCATTATGGGTAGTGATACTGGGCCCCAAGAGTAGTTTATAACCAGGGGCATGCTAGCATCCTCCTGATCCAAATACTGAGGGAGATCTTGAGACGAAAAATGAAACTGAGGAAGCATCCAAAAGAAAAAAAATCCCCAAATCTATGTAAATGCCACAGCCAGACAGATTCACCTTCCAGTCTCATTAAAAAATCATAGACCGGAAAAAGCCATCAAAATTGTATCATTTACCGCAGACCTAAAAATTCTGTTTGATGGAAGGTCTCTGATCTCCCTGCTTCCCTCTCCCTCCCCCCCCCACCACTGCCAATGCGTGAATCACCCTTCTGCACCTCTGCTCAGCAAATTACCATTCTCATTTTCCCTTGGGTTCCTCATGCAAAGCCCTTTGCTTAGGAACAGAGAAAAATGACACTTCCTTCCTCCCCCATTGACAGTAGCTGATAATGAGCATGAAGGTGTCTT
Organism: Podarcis pityusensis; assembly: GCF_964106645.2. NCBI lineage: Eukaryota > Metazoa > Chordata > Lepidosauria > Squamata > Lacertidae > Podarcis > Podarcis pityusensis. The sequence goes on from NC_138039.1 coordinate 14,826,088, forward strand.
CAGAAGGGTGCTGGGTGCTTTTCTCCAGAGGATCCCTCGCGCAGCATTCAGCACATTGCAGACTTGAGAGCATGTGCACAGCTGCCATTTCGGATGCATTCGCCTGCAAAATACCTGTTCGTTTCTCACCGATACCTGGATGAGGCCACCAGGAAAAAGGGCAGGGGAAAGTAGGGCAATTTGTAAGAAGGTATTGATGCAATGAGATGACAACATACAGCTCTCGTGTGTTGGGGGAGCATAACAAGGACCACTAGGAACTGCTAGTTATTTGCAGAGCAAACCCCGAGGCTGGCAGCCACTACTTTGAGATAAAGGAAAGCGCTTCTTCACACAGAACATAGTTAAACGTTGGAACGCCTTCCCACAGGAGGCAGCGATCAATTGTTTCAACAGCCAATCAACACTGGTGTGGCAATAAAACTGTTAGCTGTTTGCAAAGCTAAGCAGGGTCGGGTATGGTTTCAAATTGGATAAAGGGTAAAGGGACCCCTGACCATTAGGTCCAGTCGTGACCGACTCTGGGGTTGCGGCGCTCATCTCGCTTTATTGGCCGAGGGAGCCAGCGTACAGCTTCCAGGTCATGTGGCCAGCATGACTAAGCCGCTTCTGGCGAACCAGAGCAGTGCATGGAAATGCCGTTTACCTTCCCGCCAGAGTGGTACCTATTTATCTACTTGCACTTTGACGTGCTTTCGAACTGCTAGGTTGGCAGGAGCAGGGACTGAGCAACAGGAGCTCACCCCGTTGCAGGGATTCGAACCGCCGACCTTCTGATTGGCAAGCCCTAGGCTCTGTGGTTTAACCCACAGCGCCACCCACGTCCCAAATTGGATAGGTGACTGCAAATTGAGATTCTTGCATCGCAAGGGATTGGACTAGACTTTTTCAGCAGGGGGCCGGTCCACTGTCCCTCAGACCTTGTGGGGTGCCAGACTATATATATATATTTTGGGGGGGGGGAATGAATGAATTCCTATGCCCCACAAATAACCCAGAGATGCATTTTAAATAAAAGCACACATTCTACTCATGTAAAAACACCCTGATTCCCGGACCATCCGTGGGCCGGATTTAGAAGGTGATTGGGCCGGATCCGGCCCCCGGGCCTTAGTTTGCCTACCCATGGAGTAGATGGTCCTTGGGGTCCCTTCCAACTCTACAATTCTATGAAAAGAGAATTAGAAAAATTCGTGGAGGAGAGGGGTTTCAATGACTCCATGGTTGGAGAGTGTAATGCTTCTGAATGCCAGCTGCTGGAAACTACAGGAGGGGAGAGTTGTCTTGTGATTGAACCCTGCTTGTGAATTTCCCACAGGCCTCCATTTGGCCACTGTGAGAACAGGACTCTGGACTAGATGGGCCATTGGCTTGATCCCAGCGGTATGGAATAGGTGAAGAAATACAGCCTCAAGGCCAATTGGGGCTTCACCCAAAATTCCTACTCAGCCTCCAAGTAGGCACTTAGTAAAGAACATACAACACAGGGAATGAGGGCGCGGCAAAGAAAAGAGTGGAGTGTTTGGGGCAGAGCCAGTTTACAAAGCCTGGTCTTCCTTACTCTTTCTCAGCTCCTCCCCAGGGCAAAAACATTTTGAGTCTTCTTCCCTGGGGAGTTGGAGTTTGACAAATTCACCCCTATTCCAGAGTAGGTCTGTCATAACTTCAATGGGTCTACTCTGAATAGGACTAGAATTGGAAGCAACCCCTACTGTGCAAATTTCACATCCATTGTTCTGGCCACTTATGCCTCTAGCCCCACCCACCAGCTGGAAGGTGGTCTCAGTGGGAAAGTGCCTCCACCCCCAGAATGAAAAAAAGTTTCCCCTGCCTCTGGGATGCATAAGATAATTCAAAATTAATGGATCTAAAGCCAGAAAGATGCAACAGAAATTGCCACTGAAGGCTAAAATAAATAAATCCAAAAGTGTCAACAGAAGTTCAATGGAGACGTCATATTACCTTGAAATGACACAAGAAATAATGCATTTCACAACCAATTGTCTCCAGGGAGCAAGGGATGCTAATTAAGTCTCATTTCACACGTCCAATCCCAACCACACTCGGATAGTACTGGAATCCACCCTAATTCAATTCCTGTTTTTGTACTGAGGGCAATTTGTCTAAATTCTGTATCATTTTAGACAAACCAGAACCCGGGAAACAGACAGTGGCAGCAGGAGAAAGGAAGCATGAATGAGGACGGTGTGGAGACGAGTACTGCGACGAGAAACTGCAATTCAAATGGCATCAGTGCAACACACTTAAACAAGTATCGAACCTGTTTAATGGTTGCATTTCCCAGCTGAAGAATCCCAGTGACCGTGAAGGTAGAGTGAGTATCTAGGATGACTCAAAAGAGGCCAATATATTTAAGCTATTATTTATCATGCAGCAGCTCTCTGGAAAACTGCACTTGCCATGGGACCCGATGCCCATTATTGCCCAGTGCAACATGTGATGGAGAAGGTGGAAATGTCCCTCTTTACATGCCCCCACTGATTCTATTTTGTGGGGGCTGAGAGCTGGCAGAGAACAGATTTTGAGGGCGGTTGAGGATAGAAGACATGGGCAGATAATTTCCCTGAGCCTTTTGATTAGCTTTGGTGGTGATAAAGGTCAAGGTAAAGGGACCCCTGACCATTAGGTCCAGTCATGGCCGACTCTGGGGTTGCGGCGCTCATCTTGCTTTATTGGCCGAGGGAGCCGGCGTACAGCTACCGGGTCATGTGGCCAGCATGACTAAGCCGCTTCTGGCAAACCAGAGCAGCGCACAGAAATGCCGTTTACCTTCCCCCTGGAGTGGTACCTATTTATCTACTTGCATTTTGATGTGCTTTCGAACTGTTAGGTTGGCAGGAGCAGGGACCGAACAACGGGAGCTCACCCCATCGCGGGGATTCGAACCGCTGACCTTCTGATCGGCAAGTCCTAGGCTCTGTGGTGGTGGGGAAATAATCATAGATCTTCTGCAAAAGAGGTGGTGAGGAAGCAACATCTCAGATAATTTCTAATTCAATCCAAGGTGAGCTTTTGATAACACACCCATCTCTAAAAGGTTAGTGGGAGGGGGGAATCCTAAGTCCTGATTCAAAAGAGGCCAAGATAAGATTTATTTTTTAATTGGGTAGCAACCCCTGGGAAAACTGCATTTCCCATAGGCCCAGATATCCCCACCACACTATTACCCAGTGTGACATGGTGATGGAGGAAGGGGAGGCAGAGGGTATGGGGGAGGGGTAGGCAGGTAATTTCTCCACACACTTTAATTAGCTGGGGGAATAGGGGGGAAGATCTCAGATAACTGCTAATTTAATCTGATGCGAGCTTTAACTCTAATTGCACAGGGGGACTGAGTCCCCAATGTATTGGTTTCCCTAGATGGAAACTGTATTTAATAAGTCTGTTGGCTATGGGTGGATGGATGGGAACAATAGCCATTCTCACTCAAACAAGGTTGGTGAGGCTTCTTCTTTTTCTACATCTTCTTTTTCACAAGGTTGCCTCTCTGGGCAGAGAATAAACTGACCTTCACCACTGCCTATGACAAAAGGGAAATTGAAAAGGCAGAAGAAAATGAGTGTGTTTAAAATAAATGAAAATATCCTCTGCTGTCATAAGGAAGGGAAAAGAGATGCAATATCGTATCTAAATCCTCCTGGGGAAAAGGATTGTCTTTTCTTTTCTTTTAAAAAAAAGAAAAATCCACATTTTATTTCACTCTTCACCCTCCTTTTATTTTCAATATATTGCTTTCCCTCTGGCTTTATTACCAGCTTCCCAAAAGAAGCTTTGCAATGGTAAAGTAAGCAGTGCAAACTTCTGCAAGCAGAAAATAACTAAAAGAAAAGACAGACCCAGCCAAGGCAGAGAAAGGCTGTAGCTCAGTGGAAGAGCATCTGCTTTGCACGCAGCAAGTCGCAGGTTCAATCTCTGGCATCTCCAGGTAGAACAGAGACTCCCCACCTGAACCCCTAAAGAGCTGCTGCCAGAAAGCATAGACAATAGTGGGTTAGATGGACCAGTGGTGTGAGTTGGTAGAAGGTAGCTTCTTAAGTTCAGAAGGGGACCACTCATAAACTGAGACTTACTGCAGTCTAGAGAACCAGAGCCTGTTTCAGTTTGATCCATCTTCTCAAGGTAAAGAAAGGCAGCTAAACAGTGTATGGAAAAAGGGTTCTTGTGTCAAGGAGGATTCATGCAGAATTATTTTGCAGTTGGGTGGGTTGTGGGACTAGGATTTTTTTTTTTTTGAGGGGTGGGGCAGAGACAGGACCAGGTTGTTATGAAAAGGAGAATACTGAAGACTTTAATCCTGGAAGAAACTTGTGGTTGGAATGTAGAAAGGTGACATGCTTCTGGGAGATGATATATAATGAAATGAAAAAAATGTTGAAATATACATTTATAAAGAAACTAGAAGCATTTTTACTGGGCATTGTTGGGAGTGATATAAATAGAAAGGAATGTAAGCTCTTTTTATATGCAGTAACAGCAGCAAGAATATTACTGGCCCAAAAATGGAAGCAAGAAGAATTACCGACGATTGAAGAATGGAGGATGAAGTTAAAGGACTATACAGAACTAGATAAACTAACAAGAAGGATTCAAAACCAGCAGGACCAGAAATTCACAGAAGACTGGAGTAAATTTACGGACTATTTGAAAAGTATTTGTGAAGATCAACGACGTTTGTAGGTTTGCAAGAAGTTTTGTGAGGGGTATTATTGGAAGTATTGCAAAAATGGAGAAGGGGAAGGATGATTTGTTAAGAGATGTAAAGGCAATATAAAGTTAAGAAATGCATAAGAAGTGGTTAAAATGGTGGATCATCAGAGGTGCCGATGGAAGTCTAAAAAGATTGTATAAGTGATAAGTTTTGTGGTACATTTTATAATTTATATGTTAAAATCAATAAAAATTAATCATCATCATCATCATCATCCTGGAAGAAACTTATCTCATTGTTGGAGCTTTGCATGTAGAAGATACGAGGTTCAGTCCTCAGCTTCTTCAGGTAGGGCTTAGAGAGGCCTCTGTCTGAAACCCTGGAGAGCCACCGCCAGGTGGTGTACACAGTGGTGGTGTGAGGAACCTTTGGCTCTAGATCAGCGGTTCTCAACCTGTGGGTCCCCAGATGTTGTTGGACTACAATTCCCATCATCCCTAGCTAGCAAGGCCAGAGCTCAGGGATGATGGGAGTTGTAGTCCAACAACATCTGGGGACCTACAGATTGAGAACCACTGATCTAGATGTTGCTGATATTCATCCCCCACCAGCCCCAGAAACCATGGCCAGTGGCCAGGGATGATGGGAGTTGTAGTTCAGCAACATCTGGAGGGCCAAAGGTTCCCCATGCCCGCAATACTGAGTTAAATGAACCAAGGCAGATTTCTATGTTTCTAATAAGTGGGGCAATCTTCTTCCCTGGAGGTCTACAAGCAAAGGCTGGTTGTCACTTGCCCTAATCAATTATGAATCATGAAGGTGTTTTACTATAGATATCATATGCTGGGTAACTCTTTAGGAAAACATGAGCAAATTGGTTTCCAACTCTTCTGTTTGCATTGGATGCTCTTCAAAGGAGAGAGAGAAATGCCACTCACACCCAGTGTTTGCACAGCATCAGAGCAGCAACGGGGTCTCTGAAGCAAGGTTCATATTTGGCCATTTTAGCAAAGTTTTATTGAACGGATCTGAATGCCCATCACGCATGCAGGAGATTGTGTGTGCAGCGTTCACAAAGAGGCTGTCAAAGTCAATGAATGACTTTGAAGTTCATTATTTTGATGGATAAGCAACGAGGCTTTAATGTATTCATTGCATGCTGCTGCATCTTAGAGGTAGGGAAGTTTCCAAATTCCCATTGTCCCAAATTGTGACACTCCAAATCACCCGGTCACAATTCCAAAATGGAGCTGATGCATTAGGAATTCTCCATAGTTCAAAGTCTGATTTTTTTTATTTTTTATTTTGCAAAAAGCTGCATTGCTCACACACCTTCTACCCAGTGGGAGCTGGTACCCTTTGTGACTGGTAAAACGTAAGGCAGGAGGTCCAACAGTAGGTGGAGCCGTAGCTAATGAAAGGCAGAGCCACCTAACTGTAGAATTGTTCCCATCTTCTTCCCTGATGAGTTCTACAAGGGCAACATTGAGACGAAAGAGTTAGACAAATTCATGGAAGGGAAGGCTGTTGATGGTTGCTAGCTAAGGTGGAGGCAATGCTCCACCACACCCCAGCCAGCATGGCCAATGGCCAGGGATGATGGGAGTTGCAGTACAGCAACATCTGGAGAGTGCCAGGTTCAACATCCAATTTTGCCTGAAAATTCTGGGGATTAAACTTGAGACCTTGAAAATGTAAAGCATGTCCTCTATCAAGGAGCTACAGCCCTTTCCCTGTTCTCAAATGTATTGTCAAGATTCCGACATAGTGCTCAGGAAAGAGTGCAGGAAGGAAAGGAAGGAATGCAGTTATTGACTACTGGTGATACAAGCTATTCACCTCCGGCACTCCTGTATTGTTCATCCAGTGTCTTTCCTCCACATCTCTTTTCCCACAAAGAATTGTGCCTCCAGCATCAATCACTCTTCTTCACATTTATCTTTAAAGGCCCACTAAAGATGAGTTTACTTTTCTGAAATGATGGATTGATTCAGAGAGCAGGGTCTCCTCAAAGACTCTTTCGAAGGCAAGGCTTCGAAGCTCTTGGGGCAGCAGCAGAGCTGTTTCCAAACAGAGCCTTTATAAGCTTGGGAATAGAGTCATTCTTTCTGAAAGGTGAGCATTTTCCTACAGCATTTAATATTTCTCAGCCTCCTGTTTTTTCCGGTTCTCAAGAAATGTGACAAACCCCAAGAAAAGCCCCGCTGAACTTCACACACAGTGCCCAATTAGAGATATAGGCTGCAATCCATTTCTTATCCAAGTGCTTAAGGAATGTTGAAATCAATGGGATTTAGGAGTTCAAGACTAGGCATATGTATTTAGCACGCACAAAGAGACAAACCATTCTCTATTTAGGTTCAGGGTCAACTCAAAACCATTTTGACACAGGAATGAAATGGTTGTGCTGTCAACCTGTGTGGAAAGCACCACTCAGGTGGCCTATGACTCAGGGATAAGGGATGTATCTCAGTGGTAGAGCATCTGCATCTCCAGTTAAATCCCTGGCATCTCCAGGTAAGGCTGAGAAAGACTCCTGCCTATGACTTTGGACAGTCATCACCAATCTGTGTAGACAATACTGAGTTTGATGAACCCACTGTCTAACTTGGTGTAGGGACTTATCCACACTTACCTTTCGCCTCTGCTTTCCAAGCACAGATCCACACTTTAAAGCTCCATGTCCGAGCACTCTATTTTTCACCCTGGAGCTTTCCCCAAGAAAACTTGCTTTTAAAAAAAGAAGTGCAACAAATTGCAATTCAGGTTATCCACAGATTGATTGCCGTTTACTCCAATTCAGCAGCCAAGAGTGGGTTTTCATAGGGAAAGCTCTGGAGAGGAAGGAAGGAAGGAAGGAAGGAAGGAAGGAAGGAAGGAAGGAAGGGCCACTTGGACACAAAGCTTTAAAGTATGGACCGTGCCTGGAAAGTGCAGAGGAAAAGTAAGGTAAAGGTAAAGGGACCCCTGACCATTAGGTCCAGTTGTGACCGACTCTGGGGTTGCGGCGCTCATCTCGCTTTACTGGCCGAGAGAGCTGGCGTACAGCTTCCGGGGCATGTGGCCAGCATGACTAAGCCGCTTCTGGCGAACCAGAGCAGCGCACGGAAACACTGTTTACCTTCCCGCCGGAGCGGTACTTATTTATCTACTTGCACTTTGACGTGCTTTCGAACTGCTAGGTTGGCAGGAGCAGGGACCGAGCAACGGGAGCTCACCCCGTCGCGGGGATTCAAACCGCCGACCTTCTGATTGGCAAGTCCTAGGCCCTGTGGTTTAACGCACAGCGCCACCTGTGTCCCACAGAGGAAAAGTATGTGTGGCTAATTCCTAAGCCAAATACCCATGTCCCTAATATTGTGGCTCTGAAATTCCAGATCCTTTCCCCAAGGGTTTAAGTATCATGGCTCTGGTGGGGATGCAAAATGTGGTCCTTATAATGGTGACATTGAGGCTGTGGAACTTGATTTCCCCCTGCGAACTCAACTTGTTCATATTAGGGTCGCTGCTTAATTTCTCCTCTATCAGTTTTCTCTACAGCGTTGCTCGTTTCTTGCCCCGTATGCAGAACAGTATGAAATGTGGCTGGAAATTTTTGCCCTTTTTCTTGAGTTCTTAACTGCATTGGTCACTGATTCATTCTCTTCTCTCTTTCCAGAATGTATTGTTCTGCTTCCTGCTGGTCAACCACCAACCATTCCTTTGTTTGGCAGATGGCTGGCCAATAGCCCAGAATGATCAGCTGCTGGGAACTGATGATTAGGGATTTCCTGCTTTATGAAAATAGCACTTCCTATCCTGTTCCACAGAGACCTGAGGCTCAAAGTGGGAAAGTGACTTAGTTTAGTAAAATCTTATTAGATAGCATGTTGATGGATGATGTAATGTTAGGCGGAGTGGCAAACCCATTTCATGTAAAGTCAGAGCAGCAAAGTCATGTTTGTTTTTAAAACACATTTTTTATTAAATATTTCTTGGTTTACAAAAGTATGTGCAATGTCTCTTTTTTCAAGTTACATTTTCTACAGATCAGTTTCATTTGTTGAGACATTAGTGTTACCTCAGGTTAAGATAAGGTTCAGGAAACTGTAGCGTGATACATTCAGTCCCAAGCATAAAATTTCAGGACCCTGGAAAGCTCCCTGTGAGCTTGGATCTACTGGAGATTTCCTCCCAATTTTAATCAAAGTATGTTCTCCAAGCAACAAGGTAAAGCAGACTGTGGCCTTTATAAGGTAGACAATACCTGTTTTGTTCTTTATCTGGTCCTGTATTTGTTGGCTTTTCTTCCCTTGCCCTCCTCAGGATCACAAGCCTTATCCTGAACAGGAGAAGGGGAGATGATAGTGATGGAGGTGGATGGTATAGATTAGATGTGGAGAACTGGTTCTAGCCTGTGAACCGGATCTTTATCTCCCCTACCCACTGCCACCAACCTACCAATCATATGATGCTATCCATTTCTCCTTGTGCCAGTGACCAGCTGGTTGTTAGCATTTGCAAAGTGCCGTCCACAGTGCCTGCAGGCTCCCTTTGGCCCAATCACAAGAGGAGCCCTTATCAGGCTTCCTCACCCTTGGCCCTCCAAATGTTTTGAGGCTACAATTCCCATCGTCCCTGACCACTGGGTCCTCCTAGCTAGGGATCATGGGAGTTGTAGGCCAAAAACATCTGGAGGGCCGAGGTTGATCTAGCCTTATGGATCTGGTCAGTGATCCATCTAGTCCAGTCTCCTGTTCTCACAATGGCCAACCAGATGCCTATTGAAAGCCTTCAAGCAGGAACTGAGAGGTTTCCCTGGTTGTGCTTCACAGCAACTGGTATCCAGAGGCATGTTGCCTGTGACAGTGGAGGGACAGCATTTCAGTCTACCCCCAGTTCCTACTAATAAAGCATGTGCCTCTCTCTCTGGTACATCCAATATGATGCCAGCCCTGCAGAAAGCCTTCTGAGGATCGTATTGAGTTTTCCTTCTATCAGTCTAGGTTTTCTTACACCTTCCCACTCAAAGGGGCAGATTCTAGGCAGAGAGCTTCATCTACAGCCAGCTGTGCTCTGCCTGTCCTTACAAATATATAAAAGGAGTTATCTTACTCTAGACAAGAACCTTAAAAGTGAATAATTACAAAACTGGCTGCCTGGAGATTAAAATTATTTGGGAACATCCCATGTAATGGCAGCTACCCTTTTGATTTATGATCCTCATCAACCTGCCTTTACCTCTGGGCAAGAAAGGGAAAGGGAGGGAGGAAGGAAGGGAGGGGGAGGCTTTTGGCCTTGCCAAAAGTTATGGCAAAAGGAAAGCCCGATGTTTTAGCTTAAAATGAGAAATGTAATATTTATGCGGACATTAATTACATAATTTTGGATTCATACTCCAGCCTTGAAAGATGGTGGAGTTTGGGAAGATCTATAGCAGCCATAATGCAGGGCAATCTCAGCTCTTTATTGTACATGGAACCTATTTCCTCCTTGCATTAATTTTTTATTCTGAATATGGATTTCAGCTTATTATTTAGCATTTCCCCCACAGACTTAATCTTATTCTGCCTCTCACTAAATAGCACATAGATGAAAAGTCGCTGCATGAAAAACTGGGGCATTTTAGTGGTGAATAATTGGGTAATCACAGCCACAGAAGAAAGGTTTAGGCCAGCAGTGGGGAATGTTTTTCTGTCCAAGGGCCATGTTTCCTCCTGGGCAACCTTTCTAGGGGCACATCCCATTGGTGTACGAGTGCAATGGCAAAAGTCGGTGGAACAATGCTTGTCAATTTTACAGGCACCTCTCCACTTATGCAGAGGTTATGTTGTGGGTCCCCGCACACATAAAAATTGCTTAAGTGGGGAGCATCCTCTAAAATGCTTCTAAACACCCATTCCCCTACCCCTGGTCTCCAGCTGTCTCTCCAGCCCTCTCCTCACACAATTCTCTTTTCAGTCAGAGTTGAAGCTCTGGGGTTGGCTGGAGGCTGGAGGATGTGTGGAAATTGGCTGCTGCTGAGCTACTGCGTGTGTCAGCTGCTAGGCAGGGAGGCTGAGCAGCCTAAACAAAGCCCTGCTGCACCTCTAGTCTCTTTGGGGCTTCCACTGCCCTCACTGAAGTCCCCTTCAGGCTCCAAGGAGGGTCTCATCGCAATCCATGAGAACTCTCAAGCTTTCTCCCACCATTTCCTGGTTTGAATCTATTTATTTGTTTATTTCTCAGTGCAGCAATTATATGCAGTTGCAAGTGAGTTGACTGCATGGAAGTGGTGGGCACACCTGTACTTTTGTACAGAAGGCCAGCTACGGCACACACTTTCACACACCCCTTTATCCAGGCAAACAAGAGGCACAGGACACATTCTAGCATTCAGAAATAATCAAGAAGGGTGCGCAGCAGGGCCACTGAAGGGTGTGACCTGAGGTCTGAAGGGCCACAATTGTCTCCCAGGTCTGAAGTTCCCAACATCTGCTTTTAATGTATGCTTTTATGTTATGAACTAACTTGGGATTTTCTTAATAGTAAGCCGTATTTAAACATTTTACAGTACAGTGGTACCTCGGGTTAAGTACTTAATTCATTCCGGAGGTCTGTATTTAACCTGAAACAGTTCTTAACCTGAAGCACCACTTTAGCTAATGGGGCCTCCCACTGCTGCCGTGCTGCCGGAGCACGATTTCTGTTCTCATCCTGAAGCAAAGTTCTTAACCTGAAGCACTATTTCTGGGTTAGCGGAGTCTGTAACCTGAAGCATATATAACCTGAAACGTATGTAACCCAAGGTACCACTGTATTTTTAAATGCTAGCAGCCTGTATCCACCATTGTTTGGGGAAGCTAAGGAGCACATATTAGCAGTTTCAAAACCAATCGTTCAAATGAGTGCAGCTTCTAAAAGTTCAGCTTGCCAACTTGAGTCAAAACGACATCCAATTGTATCCAAACAGACAAAAACATGCTCATTTGGTCTCAAAAGCCATCATACTAAGTTTGCCTGTGATATTTAATTTAACAAAATGTATACATGCTGGATTGTTGTTGTTGTTGTTGTTGTTGTTGTTGTTGTTGTTTTTAAATGTATCCTCTAAGCAATTTCTTAAGAACAATCAACTTGGGGATGCTGATTCCAGGAAAGGAAGCAAAAAAATGAAGCTTTTCTCAAAATTCTTCCTGCAGCTAGATGGATTTGGTGGAAGACACACACACACACACACACACACACACACACACACACACACACTCTGCCCCATCAACACACATTGAATGAGTAAGTCCACTCCTATCAGTTAACAAGATCCTGGAGCCTTTAAAGCTTTGCTGGCTTGCAGCAGGCTGATAACACCTGGGTAAGTTGCCCTTTTTGAGATCTGTTCCCATCTGCTTCAGTTTGCTTTACAACACAACTCGGCCAGCTTTTTATGCTGTCGACTTAGATGGGAGAAAAAGACAGATTCCACAGCACCTTCTTCTAAGAGATTAACAACTTCAGCCTCTTGCTGAATCTGGAGCCAAGCTTCTTTGTGAGCAGTTATTTCCCCTCCACACCTAGCCAAATCTGCTCTTCCTAGATCGAAATCAGGCTAGCCAGTGTTAGGTCCAATAAAATATAATAATAATAATAATAATCTCAGAGTCTGTGAACTCATATATTTTATTAGGAACAGGCACTGTTCAAAATGCAGCAGACACTCTTCCAACCATCCCTCATTGACAGAGACAGCTCCAGCTTTCTGGTACCTGTCTCACATAAATAATGGCCCTAATTTTGCCTTTTGGGAAGTGTTGGGCATTAGTTTTCTTTTTGTTGTTGCTGTTCAACTGGGCACACATGAACAAGGGTTACGTATAGTGGTTTAATTGACTCGGCAATGAAAAATTGCTGAAAACCTATTGCAGAAGGTTTAAAATGGGGTTTTTCTATGGGGCTATTATTGAAAGCAAGGAGAACACTTTGAACTCTTGCTAAGTTAATGATTAACTGTTGTTTTTCTGGTAGCTAACACGTGAGTGTTGCAACCTTTGATCATGTGAGAGGTATTGGGTTGCAAAATCTCCATTTTGAAGGGAGTTGCTTTTAAGTCTTGTCTCCCTAACTCAATGGAGTGAAGATGTAAAACAAAGCTCTCCTAAACAGCTTGGAGGCTGGAATGCAGGCTGCAGAAAGAGAAAAGAAAAAAGAAAGAACTTTGCTTTTAGCTTTGCGTGGATTATTTCATATTTCATAAGAGGCAGAGCCTGTGCTGGTCAGCGCAAGACATTGTATGGATGTTTTGGATGAATCATTTAGTGTATTCTGTTTTGTTTTAAAGAGTTCTGCCAGTAAAAGTTTGAAAAGTATTTTTTATGGGTCTGGACAATGTCCTCCGCCCCTCAAGGAGTCAGTTCTTATGCTTGCAGTCACTTCAAACTGAGCAATATTAATATCTGCAACACTTCTGAGGTCAGACTCCTCCCCTCAGACTGTACAAGTTATGAATGGAAAGCCTGACTTTCCAGATGCTGTTGGACTACAAACCTCACCATTCCTGGCTGTTGGCCATGTTGGCTGGGGTTGTTGGGAGCTGGAATCCAGCAGTATCTGGAAGGTCACAGGTTCCTCACCTCTTCAATAGAAGTTAGAGGTGTGTGTAGGTCGGGGAAGAGGCAGATGCATCTTAACTTGGCAACGCACTGTGATAGGAATTTTATGGTCTTAGATATATGGTAATGTTCATAAGTGTACCAACCAAGCACATACATAGATCAGCACAGGAAGGCCAACCTGGAACCATTTTGATTCCTAAACTGAGCAAATGTTTTCTCTGCAAGGTCAAACTGGAAAAGCCTCCCCATTGTCTCTTTCCTCACAAATCCTGTCTTAAGGATATGTCTGTTTGAATAGGGTGTGAGCCTGTGACCTGGCCAGGAACTAAGTATTTATCATTACAAAAGACTGGCCAGGCTACTCAGGAAATCCAATCAAGTAACCTGCTAGACAGGAGATAAACAACAACAGGAGAAAAACAATATTAAAATTTCTGTGATGTAGGTGGGATGTATCTGAGGGGTGGTCTTAGGTTACACCCCTTCTGTGATGTATGTATGATGTTTCTGGGGGGTGGTCTTGATCTACAGGATGGGAATTGCAAAAGTCTTTATAAGCCCTTGCACAGCATTTTTCTGGGTCCTCCTCCTTTCCTGCATGTGAGGGGAGCACCCTGTTGCAACAGATCAATAAAGATCAAGCTTACTAGCTGCTTTGCTTCTCAATATTCTCTGGTTGGCCTCTGTTATTCTCTCCTACCAATAGGGAACCTATGTAAGGACTCTATATGGGCTCTTGGATACCCCATAAGGGAAAAGGGCAATTTTTTATTTACAACATATATGGTAATGTTCATAAGTGTACCAACCAGGCACGTACATAGATCAGCACAGGAAGACCAACCTGAAACCATTTTGATTCCCAAACTGACCAAATGTTTTCCCTGCAAGGAGGGAGGGGGGTCAGGGAGCCTTCCCATTGTCTCAGGAATTGAGTAATCAGCATTTTAATGGGTGACAGACTATCAGGAAAGGCAATCAGATAACCTGTCAAACAGGAAAAACAACATTCAAATTTCTGTCTTAGACCGCCTTTTCTGTGATGTAGGTATGATGTATCTGGGGTGGTGGTCTTAGGTTACACCCCTTCTGTGATGTATGTATGATGTTTCTGGGGGTGGCAATTTCAGAAGTCCATATAAGGCCTTGCGCGCCATTGTTCTGGGTTCCTCCTCCCTCCTTTGCGTAGTGAGTGAGGACCCTGTTGCAACAGATCAATAAAGATCAGGCTTACTAGCTGCTTCTCTTCTCAATATTCTCTGGTTGGCCTCTTATTTTCTCCTGCCAATAGGGAACCTATGTAAGACTCTATATGGGCTCTTGGATACCCCATAAGGGAAAAGGGCAATTTTTGTTTACAACACACTGAAATAATTCTTAGGCGAAATGCCATTAGTGGACCTACTTGTGACTCCATGGGAGTGGGTGGATTGGGTAAAAGACAGCTTCCTATGTCACCTAGACAGTAAATAGCCATGTGGGACAAATGCCTTGCAATTCTCTTCAAGGCAGCCTTGTCTCTTTCAATCAACCCATACATGACAATCAAAAAAACAAACATTCCTGAAGGCTTGAGTGTGTGGTCTTTGTGATCCCAAATGATACAGGAGCTCTGCAATATATAATTTACATGGGTCAATACAAAGGCATCCTATTGTCATTCTGCTGGGGATGTGGCACATGATCTACCCAGGGATGCAAAAAAGACCTGTCAAAAGTGTGTTTCTTTTTTGAGTTGTGACAAGCTTCAGACAAGACAGAGTGATGGGTTCTTTGGCTCCCAGAAAAAGGTGTCAAGCAGATTGTCAAGCCTGGCATAGCTGCATCATATTTTAATAAGCTTCTTTTTCATCTGAATACGTCCCTTTCATATCGATGTTGTGACAGAAGCATGCAATTGTGTGTGTGTGTGTGTGTGTGTGTGTGTGTGGAATTAACATTCCTGATGAGTACCTATTTCCCTCCTCCCCTTACCTTTAATTAACACCTTTCTTTCTGGAAGGTACCTTCCTCCAAATAAAAAAATAAAGGAACAAACTCAGGCTGCATTTCTCTGTGCACAGGTATTTCAGAGTAAGTCCCATTAAAATCAGTAGGATATCCGCCCCCCCATCCAAACATGAAAAGCACGGTTTGGTAGGCCTACAGGTGGTAGTTTTGTAGTGAACAGGAACCTAATGGAAAGGGGAATCAGTGCAGAGCAGTCAGAATAGGTAGGTGGCTTTCAGATACAGATGTTGGCAAATTCCAACAGAATTAGGGATGGAACCTCCCTATTTTTCACTTATGGTCCCAGATCCAGAACAGAAATGAGCATGACTACAATCAATATTCACTGCTGTTATTTTCAGTCTGCAAGTGATACATAATTGATTGTGTCCCCCCCCCCCATTTACATTGCATTTCCTTTACATTGAGATGAATGACCTTGAATGTATTGATTATGTAAAATTCTTCCCCAGCAGACGGCAAGAGAAATTGCATCATTTTCCTTGGAAGCAAAGCTGCAGTGGAACAGAAACAGTGCTGCATGCAATAAACTCATTTGAGAGCTCAGTTGGTTAGGGCATGGTGCTGATAACACCAAGGTTGCAGGTTCGATCCCTGTAAGGGACAGCTGCATGTTCCTGCATTGCTGGGGGTCGGACTAGATAATCCTCAGCGTTCCTTCCAACACTATGATTCTATTGCCTTTTTAGTATGCATTCCTGCCTATTTGTTTGCAGGGAGACTTGACAAAGCTGATTATTGAATGAACATTCATCCCAATGTGTTTAGGTACTGTGATCTGGAAACAAACTGCCACCCGATCAGGCCAGAACTTGCATTACAGTTTCATACTATCTTGACCCAGGTAACAATCTAGCTGCTTTGTTCTAATCTGGCTGTGGTTTCCAAATAGTCTTCAGATGCAGCCCCACATACAGTGCATTGTGGTAGTTAGCCTGGAGGCTACCAGAACTAGATAGGGTCATAACTGGGCTACCAGCCACTTGTGACTCCAGTCACATTGTTGGATCCAATTGCACCTGCAAACTGTGCCTCTGCTCCTTCAATGGTAGCATAATCACATCCCAAACAGGATGCAGTCTGGACAGGGGAACTCCCCACTAAGTGTCCTGACCCTATTTAGACTGAGCTTTAGTGACAAATGAGTAACAATGCAAACTTTGTGGTCTCTGCCTTTTTTTGCCTTCCAGCACACAGCCCTTGCTTCATGCCTTCAGCACAGAGCTCTTCCTACCAATGGCCTACAAAAGAACAAAACAAAACCCTTCCACCTTTCAGGGTTGACATCGATCCAATGAAGAATTGGGTATGAAGTGGGTATGATAACAGTGATGAATACCCTAATTTAGGGCCAGATTTATGGCTGGGGAAAAAGAAAGACTCCCAGAATCACTTGAAATTCAGGCAAATCACTGAGCGTCATGAGAGAAGTCTTGATGGGCAGGGGTAGGGGGAGGTGTTTGTGTGTGTGTGTGTGTGTGTGTGTGTGTGTGTGTGTGTGTGTGTTTGACCACTAATCCTGCTAAGGAGTTGGTATGGGAACAACAAAATGGCTGACAGGATCTTAGCAGATTTCCTATTAGGGTGGTTTGATGAAGTCAGCATTTCATGCCACTGTCTTCAACCTTGCTGTATCAGAGGGAAGGACAACAAATTACGTATCACACTGTTGAATCCACAGCCACACCATACATTTAAAGCACTGTGATGCCAACTGTGATGTCATGACTTCCTCCAAAGAATCCTGGGGGTTAGGATTAAGGGCACTCCAAGTGTTGTTAGGAGACCCTTATTCCTCTCACAGAGCTACCTGGAGTTGTTTAACAACTAATCCTGTTTCCCAGGGAACTCTGGAAACTGCTGCGCTTTGAGGGGAATACAGGGTCTCCTAACAACTCAGCACTTTAACAAATGACAGCTCCCAAGATTCTTTGGGACTCTTTGGGGTGGGGGGAAAGCCACAACTCTACTCCGAGTACGACTTAGCTGGCTACAGCTCTACATAAATAGGAAATAAATAAACAAATATGAAACCCTACCTCGAAATTTGCCATCTCAGTCACTGGTGGAATATTGGGGTGGAGTATCTCTGCACTTTTGAGAGGGGAGAGAAATGGGTGGAACACACTTAAAGGGTGCTTCTGTGGTGGTTGTGGTACATTTCAGAGATGCAAGATGGTGGTGGAATAACAGAATGCTGTTAATCCAGCCACACTGAACCCAAAGAACCACTGGATTCAGCACACCCCACAGCAGCCATGACACATCAGAATGAATGACTGCAATACAAATCTTTTTTTTTTAAGAATAATTTTTTATTAACCGACCAATCACATCAAATCATTTTTTTAAAATGATATTTATTGAGAATTTTAGAGTTACAAAGAAAAAGAAGGAAAAAATAAGAAAAAGAGAAAGAGAAAGAGAAAGAAAAGAGTAGATAAAAGTAACAATTAAACAATACAAATCAATAAAAACCAAAATCAAGAAGAAAAAACAAAACACACAATGCAACACAATCAAAAAACAAAAATATACAACAAATTTAAAAACAAATCCAATATTCCCAAATCCTTTTCATTGACTTATTTCATCGACCTCCTCACACCTCCCTTTTTTGTATTCTAGTTGTTAATTATCTCAGCAAATCCTTTCCATCTTTCACAATATTCTGTCATTAAATTACCTTAATCTATTTTAACCTTATCTTACCATAAAAAACCTTAAAACTTAAATCTTATTTATACCAAATTCTTTTAACCATAACATATTCTTACATAATTCTTTTTAACATTTCTGCTAAAGCCAATTAATTTCATTCCAACATTTTTCTGATACTCATTAATTTTGCGATACTTTTCTAAATAAATTTTTAAAACTTTCTTCCAATCTTCATCCATCGTCTCTTCTCCTGGTCTCGGGTTTTGTCAGTCCTTTCTATCCCATCCATCTAGTCCATCAACCTGGTGACCTTATATCTGAGGCTCTTAAGTCTTTTCCATGTCCCTTCCGCAGGTCTTCTTCATGTTTATACCTGTACTTTACTTTGTCTTCTGCTCCTTTCACTCTGGGAGATTCCAACTTGACAATATTTTTGTCCCTTCTCGACAAGTCAGCCCCTTTTCCATAGTCAACACTGAAATCCATGTGGTATTTAAAGGAATGTTTCAAGGCCCCTCCAAAATTAGGGGCCCCCACAACTCCGAGCTCCCCCCGGCCTAAAGCCAGACTTGAAAAATCAAAACATCTCTGCATAGGGGGGTCCATCCAGCCCCCCATCTCCAAACCAAGCAGAACTCCGTCTCTCCAAATCTGACTTTTCCAGGATCATTCATCAAATCCAACAACTCATGTTCCTGCTGGGCCACAGCTCCCTCCATCTCTGCCACCCGAGGTCCAGCAACAGCCTCGTCCCTCATCTCGTCTGTCAAAGCACATTCCTGGATTAATTCCTGAGTGGGTTCTATATATGTACCCACTGCCTGTCCAAAATTTCCTATCGCAACTGTCATCAAATCCATTTTCTCATGTAACTGTTCCAATAAAGCACTTGTCTTGCAAAAGGCAAGCACCAGAGCTTCTGAGCACATTCTTGTTCAAGGTCGAAGTCTGGTCCCACGATCTTAATCTTTTACAGCTGCAAAACTCCCCAGTTCGACTTTAATAACAGTTTCACAAGCTCCCTCTAGGGGAAACAATTTCTATTTTTAGCCATCTTTTTTTTTCTTTTTCTTTTTTAAAGGCAGATTTAGCAACAAAGTTTTCCTTTTTCGGACATTTTGTCAAAATTTTGTTCCTTTTAAAAGCAAAGGGGAACAATGGAATCAATATGTTTCTGTTCTTTTAACTATCTGTCAAAGACGTTTGCCAATAGTCAATGAGCTTCTCCAAAACGTCTGTCTTGACACCCCGCTCCCAGGTTCAAGACGGTGGAAAATTACCTTTCTTTACTCTCTCTTCTGCAGGTTTAAACAGTCTAAAAAAGGTTCCCCCCTCTTCTCCTGCTTCCAAGGGGGGTTCAATAATTTTAAATGATGAAAATTTAGTCCTTTACAAACGACTTTCTGAACTCTAGCTTGCCGTGTCTTTGCTTCAATCTATCTACAA
The DNA here is from genome assembly GCF_964106645.2 of Podarcis pityusensis. Lineage (NCBI taxonomy): Eukaryota > Metazoa > Chordata > Lepidosauria > Squamata > Lacertidae > Podarcis > Podarcis pityusensis. Next base: position 14,845,441 of record NC_138039.1, read on the forward strand.
AAGCGGAAGGCGGACTTCCTGTTTAGACCTTCCCGCTTTCGGTGCCTGTAATAAATGTAGGGGTTACTCGTGCACAAGTTGGTGCCACTCCTGGCTAGTTTGCCTTGTTAAACCTTTTCTGTCTGGACAGCCCTACACTTCGTGGCTGCTCAGTCGCTAGCAGAATCTGTCAGTGGGCGTTTCTTAAACCTTTTCCAGCATAAAAGTTGTTTGACTCCAAGTCTCCTCCTACTCTCCCTGCGCGAAAGTCTTCTGCGCAGGGAGGGCGTGGGTAGCGGAGGACCCGTGCTCTCCTCGCTGATCTCCGGTGAGGAGTCCTGGAGCCCCCTCGCCGATTCCCCCATCTGCCCCCCTTTATCCCTGGTGTTACGCTGATTTCCTTCCCCAGCTGGTGAGCCGCCTTTCCCCCTGCTGGTCCCTTCTCCAGCATCGCTTGAGAGCCTCGCCTCCGCCTCTGGCTCCGATGTCAGTTCCCTGACAGTGCCTAATTAAGAAATTTCACAGTCCAATTTTCCGTTCTACTCACGGGCAGTTGTTTGAAATCCAATTGTCCACAGGAAAAAGTCAGCGCTCTCCGGCAACAGCAATGCGGCTTCACTCCGTGAAAGAAGCAGTCGATTCAAAGCACTGCGCCACTCACCCCACGTCGCTCCGGATCCCCAAAACCGGGTTTCCCCGCGAGTGGAGGGGGCGCAAATGTGCCAGCCGAATCCCACGTCCACAGGCTTCTCCCGCCTGTGGTTTTTGAAGGGTCTCCGCCTCGCCGTGGCGGTTCAGACCCTGTTTTCCACGGAGTGGGTTCCTCCCGATCGGAGGAAATCCGCCATTGCCAGAGGCGCCAACCCGGAAGTCCCAATCACATCAAATCAAACCAAATTACATAAATTCCAAATTACACAGCCGAATTTTAAATTTTTGTTGGGGGTACCCATATTTCAAGTTCTGAAGGGGATCCAATCAACTTCTTGTTTCTTACTGCTGTTTTAATGTCCACAAATCTAACCTTATGATGTTCACAGTACTATCCAGTCCTTTCTTCTTGTTTTTCCACATCTCTTGTTGTTATTTTCATATATTTTTCCTTTCTCTTTGTGACCTCTGATAGTCTCCACAAGCTGGTTAGACAGTTTGTAATCCTGTGTGGATATTATTATTTTTTATCCAGTAGCCATATCGAGACGTTTTCCATGTAACATCACTTCCATACATCAAAACAGTCTTAGCGTCATTAATCTTCACCAATCTGCCTCCTTTCTCAAAACCTCTGAGGAGATTCACCAGGAATGCAGTCTAAAAACAAGTCCGTTCCTTCTCTCGGCTATAAATCCTTTGGCAAGATGGCTACTCCGAATTAATTGATGCGCCATAACAAAAGCTCTTATTGCTTCTCGATCTCCATAAAGCATACTTTTGGTTAAAGTTTATCTCCACACAGACCTTAATCATCCTGCTTGGGTCAGTTCAACCGACAATTCTAATGAGGAGGGGTTCTTGTAAATCACATAGAAGGAAAGTAAAAAAGGTCGTCCCCCCCCATTCAGTCCCGTTGTCAACATACACAGCCTTTGGTGTATCTTCATCGTAAAATATTCCTGTTTCTCCAACCCGTCGTCTTCTTTCGCAGAGGTCACTTAAATTAGCAGGCTTCACTCCCCTTCTTCACTTGAAATATGTGCATTTGCTTCTTTTGTAATTAATTATTCCAAATTGCTGCAGCTAGTGTGCGATCAGAGACAGCGTCCAGGAGAGCCGAGGTCCACATGGGGGCATTCTGCCTAGGGCCCTCACCCCCTTCTTTCGAATTAGGGGGTGATTTATAGGCACAGCAGGCAAGGGCAGTGTTCCCCATTTCCTTGGGGCAACAAGGGATGCTGCCTACTCCCATAACAGCCTCTTAATTACCCCATGTGGGTCGGAGAGATGGTATTGTCGGCCATCTTCCAATGCGCCCCCTAGTGGCCCCCGACTGCAATACAAATCTTTGGCACCGCTTAACCTTTCCTTGCATAGAAGCAGCATGTAGATCACAGTGACTTTTGAAGAGAGATAAGAGATCTCCCTTGGGAGCAGCCTTGGAACTTGGTTACTAATGAAGAAGAAAGGTCTTAGCTGGGTGACACATTCTTGCTAACTGACAAGGAAGGTCTCGCATGGTGACTTTTGCAGCTGGCAAAAGCCATAACATGAGCTGGCACCTGGCAATGGCATCCAGCCATGACACTTGCTTATGAGACCCTGTTCGTTTCTTCTCCTCCCCTCTGCAATTACCATCACAGAGGAGCTCCCCCTTCTGTGGGGATGAGTCTCTTGGCTCTACCCCCTCCTGCACATTCTTGCTGCTGCTCCTGCAGCCCCTATACATTATTAGAGCAGGGTGGAAGAATTGTGAGTCATATGCGTATGTGCTGCTGGCAGCAAACTGCATGGGGATGCCTGTGGGGGGACAAAGGCAAAGGTGGCATTAACCCTGGACAATTTCCTCTCCCCACCAAGCTGAAATGCATCCTCACTGTTGCAGGCAAGAGCAGAAATGTTATGTGGTGGCCACTGTATCCCTCCCTGCTCTGAGGGTGGTGGCAGTTGCAGCAGTAGGGGGAGCAAGCAGTGGGTTCACTGCATACCCTCCAGCATTTTCCTGATGTAAATAGGGACATCCCATTCCATAATAATTATAATTTTACTATTAATACCCTGCCCACCCGATCGGGTTGCCCCAGGCACTCTGGGTGGCTTCCAACATATATAAAAACATAATAAAGCGTGAAACATTAAAAAGCTTCCTTTTACATGGCTGCCTTCAGATGGCTTGGGCATCACATAACTCCATACCCTCCAACATTTCTCCAATGAAAATAGAGACATCCTAGAGAAAAGTGGGACATTCCAGGATCAAATCAGAAACCTGATCTGGCTTCTCTAAATCAGGAACTGTCCCTGGAAAATAGGGACACCTGGAGGGTCTGTCGCTGTGGATCCCAGCTACACCACCTACTTGCATTGCAAGAGGCAGCTGAGTGGGGTTGGGGTTGTTCTGGGGCTACCAGTCTCATCATGCAGCTCTGCAAACAGAACTAGTCCCTTCTCACTTTGGGAAGAATTAGGGAAGTCAGACAGGGAGGATAAGAGGTATGTCATGTGGAACAAGCCCCCCCCCCTTCTCAAGCTTCTTTATATCACTACCAAGAAGCAGATTAGGCAGGCTTTCTGGGTGGGGGCAGTATGGGTCCATGGAGGAGAAGTTACTAATGTCTATGCCATCAAATCAAAACATTTTGCTGTCTGCTGTGTGTGCACTGCAGTTGCCACAGTTGAACTGATTGCTTGCAGAGGGCTTTTGTGATTAGGCCAAGGGGCCACATGTTGCCCACTCCATTATATATCAAGTTACCTTCCCCTAATACGCACCATCCATCAGCTCCAGAACAGTGCTGCAATCTAAGTGACGCTGCAGTGTTCCTGAAGCTTGTTCCACACAGAGCTCTCCACGGTCCTGACTCTAAATCAGACGGATCCGCACTTTGCCACACCTGACTGGAGAGACCACCCACGGGCTCCAGCCTCTTAACAGGAAACCCAATAAGAGACCAGAGCCTCCTAGTGAATGCAAACCAGCTTAACATTAGACGCAATCTGTGAAAGCCCATCTTCTAGAATATGGGTGGAAAACAGATTCAAGGAAAAAATGTGGCCTTCAAACCCTCTCCATTTGGTCCTCTGGACTCACTTCAGGCCATGCCCCTGCTTCTCACCCTCGAGTGTTTTCGCCTGCCTGGAACGTGCCCTTGAATTATTGCAATGCCCCTTGCTTCCCAGGATGAAGGATAGAGGGGGAGTGCAAGTAGGTAAAAACTAGCTGACTGTACAGAGGTAAAATGTATATCTATGGTCCCACCTATTTTTGCCTCTGGCTCCACCCACCACGGGCATATGGCCCCTGGAAGTCTGCCCAGGAAGGAATGGGGACCTTGGGCTGAAAAAAGTTTCTCCATCCCTGTTTGAACCATTCACAATCCATTTCTACCTGGAAACATCAGGCCATACCTGTGCTCACCATACTCTGTTTGGTCTTTACACTGTGGTGGTGTTGCTAGGACCCGACCCAACCCTCCAGGGTTGCAGCCTGCCAAACCTCTCCTCTGCCCGCCCCAGGCCGATATTGTGGCTTCCCCTTGCCCCTTTATGAATCAATGCCTCTTATTTTATTCTTTGCTTCAGCACTTCAGCAGCTACCACTCGCAAGATGAATATTAAGCCTCGAGATAGCTCATATGCTTTCCTGCCAGCTCCAGTTACTGATAAGATGTGATTCCGACTGTTCTCGAGAGCTGAGTGACAGCCTTTGTTGGGGCATACATGACCTTTCGGAAGCAGCAGCCCGGTGGGAACTGCGTCAATTGCGCTAAGCTGTCAATGAGGAAGGCACCAAGAAGTCTGCAGGAGAACCGGTCTTCCTTCCAGAGCTTCAATCACAGCACCTTAGGAGAGTGCGTTTATGAAGCATCAAGAAGGCTCGAAAGGTCACTGGCTACTGTTCCTCAGAAGTGACGGCGGTTGTGTTGTTTTCCTTCTGTCCTGTTTCAGGCTACTCACAAAAGGATGGGCAGGAGGGGGCTAGAAGTACGATGCTGTCGAAGGCAAAGGTTGCTTACGGAACAACAAAGCCTTTGGAAAGAAGGAGCGGATCACCCTTTTCAACTTGCCTTGTCCCATTGCAATCAGTCTAGGGGCTGCATACCAGTGCTGATGGAGTCATGGTGGAAAAGATAGGATGTGGTCCCTCCATACTATCATACTGATTAATATATAGATATCACTTAGTGACAAAACAGGCTTTTTTATATTTGCAAACCACTTAAAAGCCTGACTATACAAGCGCCCCAAGGATCATCTGCCACACACCCCTGCAATTCAGGAATCCCTGACAGACGGCCACCTAGAATTTGGAATTCAAACTCTTTAGAATTTGATCTCACTGAATTTCTCAAGCATGCCTAGTGTGCTTCATGGCTAATTGGGTATTGAACCAAGATATTTCCAGACCTAGACTGACAGTGCCGCAACCTGGTTAATATGGTTACACAGTGGTACCTCGGGTTACATACACTTCAGGTTACAGACTTCCCTAACCCAGAAATAGTGCTTCAGGTTAAGAACTTTGCTTCAGGATGAGAACTGAAATCGTGCTCCGGTGGCGCAGCAGCAGCAGGAGGCCCCATTTTCTAAAGTGGTGCTTCAGGTTAAGAACAGTTTCAGGTTAAGAACGGACCTCCAGAACGAATTAAGTACCTAACCTGAGGTACCACTGTACCTCCAATTATCAGCTGATGGAGAACATAACTGCTATAGTGCCCATGAACTACTTGCAGACTTCCCAGAGGCACCTGGCTGGCCACACCATTGGTCTACCCCAGCAGGACTCTTGTTACAGTCTTCGACTGTTATGGCTGGCTGATTGTTTAATAAAGCTCAGGGTTTTTCCCACACACACCACCTCTGTGTGATGATGGCTCCATCCTCAGGAAGTGTTGGTAATAATAATAAATTTATTATTTATACCCCACCCACCTGGCTGGGTTTCCCCAGCCACTCTGAGCTGCTGAATATTAAAATATTGAATATTAAAATACAATAATCTATTAAACATTAAAAGCTTCCCTAAACAAGACACCTGGTCTTCTAAAAGTCTGGTAGTTGTTTTTCTCTTTGACATCTGGTGGGAGGGCATTCCACAGGGCGGGTGCCACTACCGAGAAGGCCCTCTGCCTGGTTCTCTGTAACTTGGCTTCTTGCAGCGAGGGAACCGCCAGAAGGCTCTCAGCACTGGACTTCAATGTCTGCGCAGAATGATGGGGGTGGAGACGCTCCTTCAGGTATACTGGACAGAGGCTATTTAGGGCTTTAAAAGGTCAGCACCAAATGATGGGGGGATACATGCAAGTTCTTCCTTTTAGAGATCTGTATTTCTAAACAAGAAGACTGAGCAAACTTGCCCCACTTTGCTCAGGGCTGGGAGGTTGGATTAGGTGTCCCTCCACCCAGCTTTCCCAGCTGAGCCATCCACCATCCCACTGCCAAACATGTGGGAAGACCTGCCATCAGGGGGCTGACCACCTTTGCGAGCCAGTGGAAGTCCCCAAAGTGTGGTGTTCTGGGGGTCCACTGCATCCTGAGTTGGTTTCACTGCCATTCAGCAATGGCGTTGGGCTTGAGCTGCCTCCATCACTGTACCAGTTTGGATCTGGCACAGAGATCAGGTCCAGATCAGACTTGAACATCCTCTCATTGTGATCTTTCTGCCCTGTGAGTGGTAGGGCTGGAGTTGCTGAGGTGACCATGACATTCCACAAAGCCCTGCTGGCAGGTGGGGGAAATTCTGGGTTGCTCCCTAGCTCTGTAAGAGAAGCCTCAGCACAAGAGCTGGTTGGTAAAGCATGACGAACAGCTAAGTTGTGTTTAATTGACATGGCAGATAATTCTGGGTGAGCCAACAAGGCCGCAGTGGTTTGCTTCAATAGGGTTTCTTTTCTTCCTCGGGCTGCAGCTATAAAAACTCCAGGCTGCTCCTCTAACTCAGGCTTACTGTATCCTTCTGTCTGATACTCCAACACTCTAATATCTGCTTGTATGTCACTGTCATCTTACCTAGTGGCTTCTAATGTAGAAATTCATCTCTGTTGTGTTGTTCTTATTTCCTATACTTTCCCCTCTTTTTTGCAGAAGGGGAAAGCTGTTTGCCATCAGCAGAATAGTGGGGAGGGAGGGGAGAGCCATAGCAATGTACACAAAGAATAATTGGCAAATACAGACACCCCCCATTTGACCAGGGATGAAATACTGCCCTAAAATATATATCCTTTTCATGGGCCATTTCAGTGCAATGCCAATGTGATGTAGCAGAAAAAGCCAAGATGGGAGCCTTGTGTAAGTTGGCCCATTGTGATCAAGATGGCTTGGTGGTGCTGGCCCAGCCATTAGACACAGGGTCCCAACAAACTCTCAGCTCATCCACAAAAGTGTCGCGCTGAGAAGAGTCCCTGGAAACAGTGGACACCATCCTAATCTCTTGCTCCAGACTTGCTTTTTATGGGCAGGCCCAAGGTGGATGGTACTGCTTCAGGCTGCCCACAGCTGTGTCCCATTCAGCTGCCCTGCACCTAGTTCCAGATGCAGCAGGTTTGTTGAATTTCCCATGGGGTGCAAAGGATGGGACGAGGGTTCCCTCCTCCAGTCACAGCTCTTAACCATCTGTCCTCAACTCCTCCAGCTGCTTTCCCTTTTGTATATAATTTATATATAATCATTCTGTAATTGTACTTTGTGAATCCAATGTGTCCTGAAAAGTGATTTCTTTATAACAAACAAGGTAAAGGTAAAGGTAAAGGGACCCCTGACTGTTAGGTCCAGTCATGGACAACTCTGGGGTTGTGGCGCTCATCTCGCTTTATTGGCCAAGGGAGCCAGCATACAGCTTCCAGGTCATGTGGCCAGCATGACTAAGCCGCTTCTGGTGAACCAGAGCAGCCCATGGAAATGCCGTTTACCTTCCTGCTGGAGCGGTACCTATTTATCTACTTGCACTTTGACGTGCTTTTGAACTGCTAGGTTGGCAGGAGCTGGGACTGAGCAATGGGAGCTCACCCCGTCGCGGGGATTCAAACTGCCAACCTTCTGATCGGCAAGCCCTAGGCTCTGTGGTTTAGACCACAGCACCACCCGCATCCCTATAACAAACAAACTGCAGTACAATTCAATAGTTGTAGCCCTATAATTCCAATAAACCCTGTGACGCCTATGTTACATTTAATTAACAAAATCAAATGGCTGACTTGTGTTACCTTGTAAATGTCCCCTTCAACAAATCCACTTAACTTTTGCGGGTGGGGGGATCTTAATTAACAAATGTTACCCAAAACCATAATAGCTGAAGATGAAATCACAGAAAACTGGTTTCAGATTAGCAACTTTAAGCTTTAAAAAAATAAATTAATTATGACCATCTTCTGCTGACATTTTATTAAAAGTACAGAAGTCCATTAACTACCATACCTCCACCTCCCCTTATCCCCCCCCATCTGCTCTGGGGTTTCCCCCACATAAGGGTGTGGGGTGTGTGAGCAGAGAGGGGAGAGGACATTGTGTTGCTCAAATGGAAGTCCTTGCAGGAACAGGACATCTTTATTGGCTACAACCCAGTCTTTCCCATGTGGTTCTACTACTACAGCTTCCAGACTCCACTGAGCCTCCATCTTTCAAGACCCTTTTAATCTCAGGGGCAGTTTCATTGAGCCAACTGCTTGCTCAGTCTCAAATGATACACAGACCCGCAGTCCAACTTATCTTTTGTCATTCATTCACCGCTTCATGATGTTGCTAAAATAAGACATTCGTCTCAACAGGAGAAACTTAATCGCTGACCTTTTATTTATGAGCCTCCCAATTCCCCAAACAATCAGGCTGCGATTGGAAAGAAGCAGTATTGACAGAGGTTGATTTCTGTCTTCAGCCAACAGAGTGCCTGTCACTTCTCCGCTCTCACTGGTATATTGACGCCAGGGTGGAATTACTAGGTCATGTTGATTGGTGAGGCCTCTTGGGATGCCAGAAGCCACGGCCATCTCTCATACCTCTTGGCATCCCCCTAGACATTCACTCGATCCTTTCCCACATAATGTGCCAGGATGGTGATCAGCCATTTAATAATCTCATTGCTTCCAGAAGGGACAGAGACGCCATCATGGGCAGAGTGAAAGGAGATGATCTCTTGGTCCCAGCTGATGCTTACTGTGTTGAGAAGCAAGCTTTTGAGTCAGACAGAATTCTTCACCAGTTACTTGGATATGTGCAGTGTGATTCTAAGCCTTGCTCAATGAGAAATGCATTCCACTGAACTCCATGGGAATTATTCACTACGAGCCAGGAAATCATAGGGTCCCAGCAAGTTGGTGGCCAGCTTACTCCAGCCACCCTATTTGTTCCAAGGTCTGCCTGTTTATAGAAAAGGCTTCCTTTTGTGCAAATTCCCAGTAACTTATTATTTACATTTATATCCTGCCTTTGCTTCAAGGAGCTCAGATTAGTTCCCCTCCCATCAAAGCTTCCCTTTGAAAACTCTAATGGATAAATTGCATGTGCCATTTAGCATATAGTTTGGGGTGGCTTTCACCCTTCCCCTTAGTCTCAGTGTTGCCATTACAGTACTCAGCAGGGAAGAGGACAAAACTATAATTTGGCTCCCCCTACTGTTGGGCTCCCAGCTTTCTGCCCTACCAGTCCCAACAGGCACAAGCCACCACTGCTCTTCATGTGTTCAAAAGAACATCTGTCCGTAGAAAGCAAACCTGAGTCAAGTACACCATTTCTCTGTTGAGGGCCACATTCCATTAGGGGCTGCATGTTGGCAGTGGGTGGAGCCAAAGTCTTCTGGAATAACCAATCCAGAATAAAGACCACCCTGCTTCCATTTTCATCGTGGCAATCTCAGGAAAGAGCTTCCTACACAGCCCTACTGAGTTTGATGCAGTTACTCTCAAACAAATACATAAAGGATTCTGTTTTCCTTTTAGTACAGCAGACCAAGAAAACTACTGTTCTGGAAAGAAAGTGGAAGTAATTTTGTTCTGATTTCAGTGTTTTCCCCACCCCTCTCTCTCTCTCTGACTCACATGGCAAAAGTCTACCAATTTGTTCTCAGACAAATGTGGGGATAAACCTCTTTTCCCAAACCCATGCTACCAAGAAAATCTATGTACATAAACGATACAAACACCCTATCACTTAAAAAAATAAAACAAAAGAGGGGAAAACCACTTTCAAAAGTCAGGAAATGGAAAGGAAGGAAGGAGCTCTGATGAGATGGTTCCTGGTGCCCGACATTGCCATGAAATCAGTGTGAGGACGCATCCCTCTTTACCCAGTTTAGGCCCATGTATGTTCTTCTGCACACATGAAAAGGGCTTGGATAAATTATACAAGCAAGAAAGGAGAGGCGGCTGAGATGAGGCTAGCGAAGAAAGATTAGGCTTAGAAAAGGAAGTGACATCTTTGTAAAGGCATAAGAGTGTTTAACAACTTGGATTCACACACAGTGACAGCACATGAGTTAGATATGATAAATCACATCTAGCAGATACAGAATGTCCAAGGTCAAGAGATCATAGAAATGCAATGGTTATATTCCACCTCCCAGGATGTTATTTTCAAAGAAAGTATTAGACTTTTAAAACAGCAGAGTCAAAGGTCCATTCACTGCACCCAATTCCTATGTGTGGAACATGTAATGTGCTTTTTTTAAAATAAAAAAATGCAGTCATACAGAATTAGCATAAATGTGATATAGTTGTCTCTTTTTCTGCATAATTCTGTTAATCTGCTGGGCTAACAGACATAGCAAAAGACAATCCTTTTCAACACTGGGATGTAGACACTAGTCAAGGACTCTAGTTTGTATGAGCCAATACAAGACCTTTGATTTTAAATTTTTACGCATTTGTATTATATGCAGTTAACATTGCTTAGCACTTTGATTGTTTTTATGGTATAGGTGAATACAAATATTTGTATAAAACAGTAAGACACAGAGCAGTGCTCTAGCCTAAAACGGGAGAAATAGAAATCTTGAATGCTGGTATACACAGCAGCACACAGCCAACATTTCTGTAAAAAGATCAGCCTCTGGACTGGGGTGGTATATGATTCAGGCTGGGACCATGCTCTTTTTTCAGTGATCTTGCCACTTCCAACAGAGATTTTCCCCTATCTGGACATTTAGTGAGAGGTCTATTGGAAAAGCCACACAGCAGGTGTGGGGGAGAACCACTTAACCCTCCCACTTTGACCTAGGGTTCATCACCACTTACCTTTGCTCTGCATTTCTAGGTCCAGGTCTGTGCTTTAAAGCTCCTTGTCTGTCCTGAATTGATGGCCTATCTGGTAGCAAATCAGTATGTCAGGTCCAGAGTTCAAATACCAGGGGTCAACCCACACAAGCAAAGTTCAAAGTCCGAAATCCAAAGCCCAAGGTCAGGAAATGCAGTCCAGGGTCAATCCAGGTAGGCCAAGTCTGAAGTCCAACAGTCAGGATACAATCCAGCATCAACCCCAAAATGCAGTTGCATTGAGGTTCAGGAACATCCAAGCCAAGGTCCATCAACATGAGCAGTTGAGCGGACCCAGCACCTCCGCACTGCTGCCCTTTTTATACTTTGCATTCTGATTGCAGCATCTGGGCTTGATGAGGCATGTGACCCTCACCTGTTCCAAGCCTACTCCAGCTGAGGAATCACACACCTTCTCCCAGAGCTAGCAAGCCCCACCTGGCCAGCTAGGGATTTGGGCCGTGGGTCCTTGCTTGCCTCAGCCACCTAGAGCACCACTCCTGCTGCTCCCTATGCCTCAGAACATGAAGACAGGAGCTTTTGGTTGGCAAAAAGCAGTTTTATGTGTACATTATTCCAGAAGAGCAGCTGGCTAAAGATGACATCATATGGGAGCATGTCAAAAAACTCTGACGTACCACTATAAAATGTAAGTATGGAAATGCTCTTGGACCTGCTACAGTTAATGTGGTGAGCCCCCATGTTATGTTCAGCCTGTGTATGTCTGTAAACAAGCTTTATTATCACAGAAACAGCATCAGTCCCCAGTAATTTCTTTCAAAGGAGACCAGTCCAGGGTATACAGCAGAACCTCTGAAACGTCTCATCACTTGGAAATTGGGTTGCACAAGCAACAACGTTCTGGTTGATTTTGTCCACACAGGGCAGTCCCAGATGCCAGATGCATCCAGCCCAAATATCACAAAGGTGGGGAAAAGGACCACAATGGTAAAATAGGTGACCATTAGTTGTCCAAAGGCCTTTGAAGGTCACTGTATAATCCAAGGAGAAGGCCCTTCAGTCAGGGTGCAATAGGCTGTGTTTGTCTTTGAAATCTGTTTCTCAGCCCACTTTCTTCTTCTGCGACTCAGAACACATTGCCTTTTTGCTCTGAGGATCTTTGGATTCTTTGTTTCCACATTAGGTCATTGATCATAATGAAATATGGCAAAACATCAATAGTTCACGGGTGGAGACATTTCCAAGGATTCACAGCTGAATGCCTCCCTGAACCGTAAAATAAAATTCTGCTTCAGCTTCCATTTAGTGCAATTGTCACAAAGATAACTTAACAAAGAGGAACTGAGCTCCTTTCAGCTATTCATTTTCTGAATTCCTGGAAGGGGGGTGGTGGTGAAAATAGAATACAAACATTATTGTACTTCTGGAGTAATGGTGACAGGGAATGGGAAGCCCATGCCAAACTTCATGTGGGCTCACATAAGAGTGGCACATAATGCTTGTTCTACTTTTTCCTTACCTCCACCTCAGCCTCTGACACTACTGAGATCGAAAGGGCAGCATTGATGTCAGGTGCTCAGCAGTAGCAGAGCAGGGTGGTTGCTAGGACTCCTGTCCTGTCCTGTCTTGGCTATAACTCTGGGTGTTACCTGGTCTGCTTGTTTGCCTGTCTGTCTGTACCACCCACCTGCTGATCTGTCCTCATGTCCTAGTGGTAGCCACACAAACCGCAGCGTGATGACAATATTATTATTATTATACAATATATTTGTTTTTAAAACTCACCCATATTTGATCAATTTCATTGTTGTTGTTGTTTAGTCGTTTAGTCGTGTCCGACTCTTCATGACCCCATGGACCAGAGCACGCCAGGCACTCCTGTCTTCCACGGCCTCCCGCAGTTTGGTCAAACTCATGCTGGTAGCTTCGAAAACACTGTCCAACCATCTAGTCCTCTGTCGTTCCCTTCTCCTTGTGCCCTCCATCTTTCCCAACATCAGGGTCTTTTCCAGGGAGTCTTCTCTTCTCATGAGGTGGCCAAAGTACTGGAGTCTCAGCTGCAGGAGCTGTCCTTCCAGTGAGCACTCAGGGCTGATTTCCTTAAGAATGGATAGGTTTGATCTTCTTGCAGACCATGGGACTCTCAAGAGTCTCCTCCAGCACCATAATTCAAAAGCATCAATTCTTTGGCGATGAACCTTCTTTATGGTCCAGCTCTCACTTCCATATATCGCTACTGGGAAAACCATAGCTTTAACTATACGGACCTTTGTTGGCAAGGTGATGTCTCTGCTTTCAATTTCATTAGGTCTACTTATTTTTAAAGTTTGATTTTATTGGTATTTTCTTGTTAATATTTTGTTTTGCTTTACACTTGGGTTGTGCACAGTTGCCCCGCCCCCACCAACTCAGGGTCCCAGATCGGGGTGACCCTGGACCACCAGGAGACCACTTGCCCCAGATCCAGACTCAAGTCAATTCTGGCAGGTGGGGCTAATGTTTAATTAGTTTATTAAAATGAATGAAAGATATGGCCAGGAAGGGGGGAGGACAAGTAGGGAGTACAAGGGGTTCAATTCTGTGGGATGCTCATTCACAAGCAACTTCCCTGCAGTAGGAGGGTGCACAACCCTATTTTATACAGACCACTTAGAGGCGGTTGTTTTTCTTCCAAAGCAGTGTATGAATCTTGTTAAATAAAAAAATAAAAACTGTGAGCAGTTCTAGGTGAAGAGTCATAGCTAAGCTCAATGTTAGAGCACATGCATGACTGGCAATAACTCTCCAGGGGTCTTTCCTAGCCCTGCCTGAGGATGCCTGGGATTGAACCCAGCACCTTCTGCATTGTGAAAAGCTCTGCTATTGAACTACTGCCCCTTGCTCCACCGAGAAACGGGATAGTTTGTACACTGCTCATCAGTAATGACTTTTTAATAAAGCCAGCACAGAACAATCTTTCAGGAGCTAAGAAGTGATTTAAGATTACATCCTCATTTAGATCCAGGCCTCTCCTGTGAACAGCTTGTGCCAAATTGACTACGATGCTTTTATGATATGGGATTACAGTGCAAAAGGACTAAGGTAGGCCCACCTAATTAATTTCAGTTAATTTTATTAAGAGACTTATGGCAGCGTGTGAACCAGCCTCCCAGGAGTACAAGAGTACTTTTGTGTTTCATTTGCCAAAGCCAACCCAGGGCTTCATAATGCATGATAATTAATATAAATGTTATCAAGCCAGCAGATATTTGATTTGCATATCTCACAAAGACATGGTAGAAATGCTAATGTCCCATCCTCTCTTTCAGAGCAAATGTTAAGTCCAGGTCTGGGGAAAACCCCAGCAACAGGTCACCATGGTAACTGAAAATTCACTGTTGGCACTTCCGGTCGGCGCCAGCGTTAATGGCGGTCCTCTTTCTGAGCTCCGGAGGAGGACTGCGCTGCGAGTTCGGGTCTGACCCGCTACGGCAAGCGGGGGACCCCTAAAATCACAGGCACGGAAGCCTGTGAACAAGGAGACTCGGTGGGCACCAGAAGCGCCCCCCTTTACTGTGAAAGAGCCTTTTTAAAGGCTCCGGAACGGCATCGGGAGAGCGCGGTGCTGAGAGTCGCTACCCAGCCCGCAGTGTGAAGCCGCGTCGTCATTGACGGAGAGCGCCGACTCCTTCCTGCAAATTGAATTGAATTCAAAACCCCGTGAGTAGGACTGAACGATTACTGGAATTTTTAAAAGATTTAATTAGAAATTTGGCCGGAAACGGGGAAGGGTAAAATTAAGGAAGTCTGCCTTCCCCCGACTGCATGACAGATGAAAGCAATGAAAGAGAAAAAGCTGTATCTGCATGAAAATAAAGATAGAATTGCTTAAGCCTGGCATTGGACTTAAACCCCATCTCTAGCAAGCAGGAGCAGAGGGGGGGAAAGTAATCTTATTAACCTGCATGATTTATTGAGAGAGAAAAGTTTCCAGCTGCCTTAATTCCTTTGATACGGTCTGCCAAAATAAGACACCAGGATAGAGACTTTAGAAACCTTAGAAAACTCTTCAAGGATACATAGTGGATGTTTTACTTGATACAAAGTTTGGACTTTGCTGCCACAATATATCGGACTTTGACAGTTAAATTACGTAGAAAAACTGTTGCAGCATTTATATTGAAGTTTCCTGGTTTCTTTGTTCCTTGCTTTTTGTTTCCTTCACTTGGACACTATGTCTTGCTCCCTCTAGAGGGTAAGAAGTAACAATTGGAATAACAGAGTAAGACAGTGGGATTTTCCATTTGGGAACTGCTCCTGTGAGAACGTCCTTGGGACATGAGTGGCCCAGCAGATGAGATTACAACTAGAGCCAAAGCAAAACAACAAAAGAAAAGAGGTTCAATATCAAGTTTGATACAGACTGGAGCAGCTGCTCAGGAAAAAGCGACGGTTGCCTCCATGGATTCTATGACACAGGCGTTACTTAAGATAAATCAATCCTTGGAAGCTCTGACAAAGCAGAGTACAGAGAACTCACAAAAACTAACAGAATTAACAGCAAGATTGGATCTTAATACGAAAAGTGTCACATCTAATACAGAATCCATAAATAAATTGATTGAAGAGAACTCTGCTACACGTAAAATTGCAGAGGACGCCAGAAAGATTGCTGAAGAGACACAGGAAAAATTAGAACCGATTTCGAAAAAAGTCTATGAACATGATGCGGCCTTGTCCTTGATGGAATTACAGAGAAAGGAGAGAAACCTGAAATTAAGACTAATTCCCGAGAGTGAAGGGGACAGCCTTGTGGAGTTCCTTACACAAGAGTTTACTGACTGTTGGCAGGAAGATTTGGAGGAGGAAGAATTTAAGATAACAACAGCATTTAGATTGGGCAGGAGACAGAATAGAAAGTCTCCGAGGGATTGCCTGATCACCCTCAGATCCAAGGAAGAAAGAGACAAGATATTAAAACTACATTACCAAAAGGCCTTGGAGATTGAAAATTCACCTATACAAATTTTTAAAGACATCCCTAAATATATCTTGGAGGTGAGAACCTTCTATAAAGATCTGGTCTACCTGTTGAAGAAGAACAACATCATCTTTAGGTGGGAGTTTCCACAAGGACTGTCATTCAATTACAAGGGAAAGAAGGTGAAAATAAAGACAATTCAAGATAAAGAGAAGTTCTTGGAGAGAAACCACGAGGATTTACAGAAGGGAACGGTTGACCCAATTTCGGAACAGAGGAGAGCAGTAGATATTCTGAACCTATCGTTTGGACTTAAACCACCACCATCAGAGGAAGAGCAACAACTTGGAGCAGTAGGAGGAGCAACGGAGAAATAACAAGATGGCCCTGCAATTCCTTAGCTGGAATTGCAATGGGCTGAACATGCCTTTGAAGAGACGTCAAGTATTCCATATTTTGAAAAGAGAACAATTGGACTTGATCTGCTTGCAAGAAACCCATGTGACCAGGGTACATAGGAAATTACTTATAAATAAAAGATTAGGACAAGAATTTATCTCATCGGATAAGTCAAGAAAAGAGGAGTAGTGATATATGTAAAAGAGAAATGGGCCCCAAAAATGATGTTCAAAGACGAACAAGGAAGATACCTGGCAGTGGAAATACAAGTACAAGGAGAAAAATTCTTAGTAGTTGGAGTTTATGCACCAAACGAAGGCAAGGCGGAATTTTTTAAGAAGCTCCATGAAACTCTGATGGACTATTTGGATTATAATGTAATACTTATGGGAGATATGAATGGCGTAGTTTCTACAAATATGGATAAGGCACAAAGACTGACAATTTCCAAGGAAGGGAGACTTCTGAAGACCTTCTTTGAAATGACTGAAAATATGGACTTAATAGATATATGGAGGACAAGGAACCCTCTTGAGAGAGAGGGAACCTTTTTCTCCCAAGCAATGATGACCTGGACCAGAATTGACCAAATTTGGATTACTAGTGGGATGGCTCCAAAGATTAAGAAAATAGAAATCTGCCCAAAGACTTGCTCCGACCATAACGCCGTGAAGATGGAGATGAAATTTACAACAACTGGTCAATTTAGATGGAGGATGAATGACACCCTGTTTCGAGACGAGGAGATCCACAAGAAGGCCCAAAAAACTTTAAAGGACTATTTTGAAATAAATTTAAAGGCTGATGTGGAAAAAAGAGTGATCTGGGACGCAAGTAAAGCTGTAATGCGAGGATTTCTGATTCAACAAAACTCAATAAAAAAGAGGAATCAAACCGAGAAGAAGGAAAAGATTTTGGAAAAGATAAAAGAAGGAGAGAAAAAATTAAGAATAAAACCAAAGTCCCAGGAGATTTTGAGAGAGATTAAGTTATATCAAACACAATATATGGAATTGATGAATCAAGAGATTGAGTGGAAGATAAAGCAAATGAAACAAAAGACATTTGAATCGGCAGATAAATGTGGCAAACTTCTGGCTTGGCAATTGAAGAAAAGACAGAAACTAAATACAGTCACAAGCCTAGAAGTGGATGGAAAGAATATAACTAAACCCAACGAGATTAGAAACTGTTTTTTGAGCTATTTTAAAAAAACTATATTCTCAAGGGCCACAGAATGAAGAGGACATAGATGAATTCCTTAATAAATATGGACTACAAAAAATCTCTCATCAAAGCAAGGTGGATTTAAACCAGAGAATAACAGAACAAGAGATAGAGGGTGCCATTCAGGACATGCAACTGGGCAAATCTCCAGGACCAGATGGACTGACTTCCAGATATTATAAAGCTTTAAAGGAATGGTTGATACAACCGTTAAAGGAAGTCTGCAACGAGATTCTAGAGGGGAAAAAGGCACCAGAGTCGTGGAAAGAGGCGTATATCACACTCATACCAAAGACAGAGACTGAAAAGACGCAACTTAAGAACTATCGCCCAATATCATTACTTAATGTGGATTACAAAATATTTGCAGACATTTTGGCAAAAAGATTTAAAAGAGTGTTGATGGAGAAGATTCATAAGGACCAAACAGGCTTTCTCCCAAAAAGGCATCTATCAGACAACGTAAGGAATATAATAGACATTTTGGAACTACTAGAGGTGAATATAAACACTAAAGCAGTGCTGATTTTTGTGGACGCGGAGAAAGCCTTTGACAATATTTCTTGGAGTTTTATGAAAAAGAATCTTCATGGGATGGGGGTAGGCCAAGGATTTGAGAACGGCATGGGTGCGATATACTCTGAACAAAAAGCTAAGCTGATCGTAAATAATGTGATAACTGAGGAACTTAAGATAGAAAAAGGAACACGACAGGGGTGCCCAATTTCCCCATTGCTTTTTATTTCTGTCCTGGAGGTGTTGCTAAATATGATTAGAGATGACCAGCAGGTTAAAGGTGTACAGGTCGGAGCTAAACATTACAAGTTAAGGGCCTTTGCAGATGACTTAGTATTGACCTTACAAGAGCCAGACACTAGTACGAAAAGGGTGTTGGAGATAATTCAACAATTTGGCCAGGTAGCCGGATTCAAATTGAACAAACAAAAGACTAAAGTTTTAGAAAAAAATTTAACAGTCATGGAGAAGGAGAAATTTCAAGAAGAGACAGGCTTGACAGTGGTTAAGAAGGTGAAATACCTAGGGGTTTACTTGACATCTAAAAATTTGAACTTGTATAAAGACAACTATGAAAAATGTTGGTCAGAAATTAAAAAAGATCTAGAAATATGGTCAAATTTGAAATTGTCAATGTTAGGCCGAATTGCAGTTATCAAGATGAATGTATTGCCTAGAATGTTATTTTTGTTTCAAACTTTGCAGATTCTCGACAAGATGGACTGTTTCAAGAGGTGGCAGAAAGACATTTCGAAATTTGTCTGGCAGGGCAAAAAGCCCAGAATAAAATTCAAAGTACTTACAGACGCAAAAGAAAGAGGGGGATTTGCCCTGCCGGACTTAAAACTGTACTATGAAGCAGCAGCGTTTTGCTGGCTGAAAGAGTGGATGCTCCTCGAGAACACAGATATCTTGGATTTAGAAG
This sequence comes from Podarcis pityusensis, assembly GCF_964106645.2. Classification (NCBI taxonomy): domain Eukaryota; kingdom Metazoa; phylum Chordata; class Lepidosauria; order Squamata; family Lacertidae; genus Podarcis; species Podarcis pityusensis. Next base: position 14,864,303 of record NC_138039.1, read on the forward strand.
GTTTCAATAATACATTTGGTTGGCATGCATATCTATGGTATGATAAAATCAAAGAGCATAGGGCCTTTAAAAATCACATTGTCAGAGAAGCGTTATTTAATGTTTGGATAAGATATAAAGACTTGTTGGAAAACAAAACCCCTAGATGGTTGTCACCCTTGGAGGCTAAGGCATTGAAGAAACTCAATATGGAGGCCGAATGGCCAAAGTATTGGGAAATCTTGGAACAAGATGGAGATAAATTGAAATTACAGAGTCACGAGAAATTGAAACCTAAAGTACGAGATTGGCTCCATTATTATCAAATAATGGAGGTCTACAAACAAGATAGGAAAATTGGCTTCCGGGTGGAGAAATCAAAATTAGAAACTGAACTGTTAGAACCCAATACCAAGAATTTGTCAGGAATGTATAATTTGCTGCTGAAATGGAATACACAAGACGAAACAGTTAAATCGGCTATGATTAAGTGGGCACAGGACATTGGTCATAACATTATGTTTGCTGACTGGGAATGGTTGTGGAACACCGATATAAAATTTACGGCATGTAATGCCTTAAAGGAAAATATTATGAAAATGATCTACAGGTGGTACATGACCCCAGTCAAGCTAGCAAAAATTTATCATTTGCCTGATAATAAGTGTTGGAAGTGTAAAGAAACTGAAGGTACTTTCTATCACCTTTGGTGGACGTGCCCGAAGATTAAGGCTTTCTGGGAAATGATATATAATGAAATGAAAAAGGTACTTAAATGTACTTTCCCTAAGAAACCAGAAGCCTTTCTCTTGGGCATTGTCGGCCAATTGGTGTCAAAGAAAGATAGAATTTTCTTTATGTATGCTACGACAGCAGCAAGAATACTTATCGCAAGGTATTGGAAGACACAAGATCTACCCACCGTGGAAGAATGGCAGATGAAAGTGATGGACTATATGACACTGGCTGAGATGACTGGCAGAATCCGTGATCAGAGGAAAGAGACGGCGGAAGAGGACTGGAAGAAATTTAAAATTTATCTTAAGAGCTATTATAAAATTGATGAATGCTAAAATGCCGAGGTGCTGAGAGAAAAGGGGAAACAGTGACATAAGATTAAGTTAGAGAAAGGACTAAGAGGACATATATTCGATAAAATTGCTCAGAAGCTGCTGAAATAATTTTGTAAATAGGGATGCAGAAAGGGGAGGTATGGGGGAGTCCGAGAAACGAAGGTTACGGAAAAAAGGTCATGAAATTATACATGTTTGTTTGTCTTTTTATTTGTTTGTATTGTTTAAAAAATGTTGTAAAACTAATAAAAATTTATTAAAAAAAAAAAAAGAAAATTCACTGTTGGTGCTTGACAAATTTCCCCTTCGTCCAAGTTCATGGGTATTTTTTGCAAGAATTGTGCCACCTCCTGATGCAATGTTGTCCTATCGGCTGCCCAAAAAAGTCCAGGCAAGCAGGGATTTGGATGACTGCCCTGCCCTGATCTATGGGACACAAGGAGTGGTGGCTGGTGGCTACTGAAATTGGTAGGGTGGACAGCAGGGAGCCCAACACTAGGTGGCGCCAGAGCCAACAACAGGCAAAGGCAACTAATTTTACCATTGTCCCTATCTTCCTCCATACTGGAGGAAAAAGCTGACAGGTTTTGACACTGGTTGTAAGGAAGAAGGAAGACATGTGGGGCCAGGCTGAAGGCAGACTGAAATTAAAGGGGCAATGCCCCACTTGCTGTAATGATCCAGGCACTGCCCACCAACCTCAGCCTACCATCCACCTGCTTGCCTTCTTACTTACAGTACAATCAGCTGAGCTGAGCATACTGCCTGTCACCTTCCTTTTCCATAGTCTCAGCGTTGCTCCCTGCAGAGGCACAAGGTTGGAGTTAGTTGACTCCACCTGTCATTGGTTCTGGTACAACCTACTTTTGGGTTTCCTGCCTTCTGCCTCACCTGCCCCCAGTGGGTACTAGCTCCCACTGGCAGAGATCAAATCCCTAGGAAAGAGCATTATGGGGCGGGTTGGGGGGAGAACAGGGGAAATGAAAGAAAGAAGAGGGAATGCAGCCAAAGGCTATCGTGTTGGACACGAAGTCGCCTGAAGCATTTTCTAGTATTCCTGTCCTATTCTTTATAGGAGTTTTAAATACATTTGAATTGCAGACATCGTAGTCATCAGCATGTGTCTGGCACAATCTCTGTGAGTGGAGGATGTTCTGATGAATAGTTATGCAGACCTGCCATGACCGCTCCTGTCTGCATTCTCCCTGCTTAAGCTCCTTCCTTCCTTTGATGCAAACAAACCCCATTACCCCTCAGCTAAAGGATGGATTCAAAGCTTCTGTGGCTTTCTGGAATCATTTTGCTTTATGCCAAGGTTTTGGATGAGATTTAAAACACACACACACACACACACACACACACACACACACACAGTGCTCCTGTTAACAAGATGTACTAATAAAGCTCATTCTTCCCGACAGGTGGGAATCTTAGCAGCATCAGATGCAACAAATGAATAGGTTGACTCCGCAGCACCATATAATGTGCGGCATTCCTCCATGGAGGAATATGAATTGACAGCTACCCAAATCAATATGGATGGCTGCAGCAAGAAGAAAACAAAAATCTGGGAGGAGAGAAATCACCCAGAGGCTTAGCTCCAGCTGTTTGAGAAGACACTTAATGGTCCCTAAAGGGCCAAACCTACCATTAGGCAGAGTGAGACAGCCACCTCTGGCAGCCAATTGTGGGTTCGTGGATAGAGGAGCAAACTGCTAGCTATTGAATTTGGTAGTATTGTACATATTCACTCCCATGGAGAGGCACTTGTGGAATGTTCTGCCTTGGGGGCCAAAATAATGCAGCCAGCCTTGGGCCTCAGTCCAGTATACCTGAAGGAGAGTCTCCACCCCCACCGTTCTACCTGGACACTGAGGTCCAGCGCCGAGGGCCTTCTGGCGGTTCCCTCACTGCGAGAAGCCAAGTTACAGAGAACCAGGCAGAGGGCCTTCTCGGCAGTGGCACCCGCCCTGTGGAATGCCCTCCCACCAGATGTCAAAGAGAACAACAACTACCAGACTTTCAGAAGACATCTGAAGGCAGTCCTGTTTAGGGAAGCTTTTAATGTTTGATGCATTACTGTATTTTAATATTTTGTTGAAAGCCGCCTAGAGTGGCTGGGGAAGCCCAGTCAGATGGGCGAGGTATATTTATTTATTTACTTACTTACTTACTTACTTACTTACTTACTTACTACACACATTGACTTGGGGAGGGAGGGATCTACTAGATTTATGCATCAGCTGCAAGATGTATCTATATAGCACTGGGAAGCAACCCAAGCTCTTTCAGATCCACTCTGTATCTTTCTAATTTGCCTTCCTATTCAGGTCTGAGTCTGATCTGTTAAATTTGAAGCTCTACCCCCCCCCCAACACACATATTGACTATTACTGATGATCCTATCCCCCCCCCACACATATTGACTATTACTGGTGATCTAAAAAGTGCTATAGCTTTTTCTCCCTATTTCACAGAAGTAGATGGAATTTGCAGGCATAGCTACCCCTCCAGTATGGAATAAGCCTGCCAGACTGCAGACAGAAAATCCCGATGTTTTCCTGCAGGAAACTTTTGAAGTGCTTTCAAAACGTGAGGGAAATGAATCTCTGGATTTTCTGCCAGAATCGGATGGGGTTTGTAGGGAATTAAGCCTTCCAGAATGATAGGAGCAGTGGTTCTCCTGCAAGGACACTTCACCTCCCCTAGTGCCTGAAAACGGGTGGCATGAGAGAGGTGCCTCTGGGGAAATGGACAATAATGGGCTGGCAATGAACAACAAAACTGGGAGCTTCCTTGAGGGATAAGCTGGCTTAGCTGGGTGAGGAAAAAGTACCAGTCCTAGAGGGGAAAGTGAAGAAATCTTCAATAAAGTTGTTAATAATACTGGACATAAAGAAATAAGTCACCTTAAAATTGAAGAGGAGGATGAAACTTGGAACAATAACTAAACGTAGGGAAGGGGGAATGGAAAATGGATAAAAAGTAACATGTGCACTCCAGCAACAGGGGAGGAACAAACTTAAGGAAAAATAATAGAATAATAGAATTGTAGAGGTGGAAGGGATTCCAAGGGTCATCTAGTCCCACCCCTTGCAATGAAAGAGACAAAAATCTGCACCATACATTCAAAGCATTCATTCATTCATTCATTCATTCATTGAATTTATATCCTGCCCTTCCACCTGAAGGAGCTCAAGGTGGCAAACCAAAAGCAAGAATGCAATAAACCAGGGATGTCCAACTCCCAAGAGACTGCTTTCTACTCACAGAATAAAAAACTGGCAGTGATCTACCCATGGGGGGGGCAAGTCAAAATTGTAGACCTTTTTTTAGGGGGGCAGGTCGAGGTTGTTGAGCACTGAGCTTTTTTTAGGGAGGCAAGTCAAAGTTATTGACCTTTTTTTAGAGGAGACAGGCAAAAGTCTCTCACCAGACAATCGATTGGACATCCCTGCAATAAACCATATTTCAAATGCATTACAATCATTATACCACTTTCGGCAGCTGTGGCTTTCCTCAGAGAAACCTGAGAACTGTAGTTTGTTAAGGGCACTGAGAGTTTTTAGGAGACCCCCACCCCCATAGAGCTACAATTCCTTGAGTGGTTTAACAATCAACACCCTCCTCCAGGGATCTCAGCCTTAACTTGGCAGACACATGGAATTGGCTCAGTTCTTCCTGGAACCATCACTGCGGACATATCTGAATGGAAAAGTCTTTGCATTTGTAATGCTTTTTTATTATTTCTGCGAGTGTTGTGGAATGCGTGTGAAATGTATAAACAGATTTTAAGCAAAAAACAAAAGTCTCGTGGAAACCATAATGTTTAATCCCCCTTATTCTGTGATGAGTTGGATTCGATTTTTAATGAAATGAAAACAATTACTGTTGTAAATAAGAGTAAATAAAAAGGAGGCAGTGACAGCATTACAGCTCTGTTCAGTGAATTAGAGAAATGCAAACAAGGATACGAGCCTGAGACTAAAGAAGGAATGCTTTTTTATTTCCCCAGGGTTACATTGACACAGAGTGTTAGCATAACTTCCTCAATTAATTATTCAAATCTTTACAGTTCAGCTGAGGAAAAGTATAAGCCAAAAATTCCACACAGATCAGTTGTGGCTCTGAAAGAAATACTTCTTTTGTCTTAGACACTTGTTTTCAAATTGAGTTCTTGGCAGGGAATGGTCTTAATGTTTGGACCTACCCATTCGTTGGATTCCCAGGTTGCAGTCCTGAAGAGACCCTGTGGCTTCTCCTGGGAACCAGCAAATGCTAAGAAGACAGTCTGCACATCTGGAATAGAGATAGCGTGAGGCGTGTGAGGGGAAGGGAGCAGGAAATGGTAATTATAAGGGGAGATAAGAGCTTGATGAATCAGGCCACTAGCTCACTGAGTCCACCATCCTGTTTTCACAGCTACAGCCAGATGGCTCTATGGGAAACTCCAAAGCAAGAACAGAATTCTCTACGCCAGGCCGATGAGTACATTTTTGTTTTCTGAGCAAATGACTGCAAACTTGCTTTCTTCCTTAAAAAACAACAACAGTTTCTAAGGTTCACATGTCATGGGAAACCAGAATAGGGCTTATCTTGAACATGCTAGATCACTAGGTTTTTTGGGTCAGAGCAAGATGGCAGCTAAGCCAAGGTCTCCCCTCCTTAGTTATGACCAGTAACTGGAGGAGAAGCTTTGGGTACGGATTGCTGTAAAAGGAGGAGAGTACAGTGGTACCTCGGGTTACATACTTTGCTAACCCAGAAATAGTTGCCTCAGGATGAGAACAGAAATCGCATGGCAGTGGGAGGCCCCATTAGCTAAAGTGGTACCTCAGGTTAAGAACAGTTTCAGGTTAAGAACGGACCTCCGGAACGAATTAAGTTCTTAACCCGAGGTACCACTGTAGTCCTTACAAGCCCAAGGAGGAGCAAAATGACTGCACACTCTTCTTCACGAGTAAGTAAGTTCATGCTAAGCTAAACCATGGTTTGGTTAATGTAATGTTCAGACCTGGCCTGTGAAAGCTTGTTTTCTGTGTAGGATATTCTGCAAGATTTCAATGTGTGTGTGTGTAATTGCAGGACACACACAATCCTAGCCACACAGTCATATTGCAGAAAGTGACAGTTGAAGGCTCGTCTATAGTCCATCCATTGCTTTGTTTTTTGTTTTGTTTTTTAAAAAACTACAAGTAGGGAGACACAAATTTATGGCAAGATGCAAGCAACACAAGGAAGATTCCAAGCTTTCCCCCCTCTTTTCTTTTTCTAATGGAGTATAATTTGGAGAAAGGACATATTTTGCTATATAATTAATGGAAATTTAAATTTACCATTTTAAAGCTTCCTGTGGGAAATTTTCCATGTCAAATCAATTTGTAGATGGGACCCACAAGGCAGAAAATCACAGCCGCTTCAATCCGCTTCTTTCGACGGTTGCCGGAGGTTTAATTTCCAGCTGCATTCTTTGATGGCTTTGATCTTCGATGACAGTGTTAACTCCATTTGGTCCTCAGAACTGCATTGATTTTAAGCAGCCTTTTGAGATAACCACACTAATTATTTTGCTGGAAGTTTAATTAAATATTTTCACACAGGAACAAGATTCCAGCCCCCACCCACCCTCCCTCTCCCCCTTCTGCTGCTTTTTATTTTCTGGAAGATGCTGGACATTAAGAGGCACAACATTTGAGAAGAGGCTAGAAGGACAATCCTAGAGCTGGACAGATTTGCTTCTGGGCACAATTCAAAGTGTTGGCTATTAGCTAAATAGCTCGAGCCTTGGATACCTTAGGGATTGCTTCCTCCCATTCCATCCTACAGTGGATTTTTTGCGGGACTGCCCTTGAGGTTGGCCTAGAAGCTGCTGTTAATGCAAAATGAGGCAGCTCAACTGTCCATGGGGGCAGCATATCCCCACCATGTGATGTTACTGCTGAAAGACTGATATTGGCGGGACGTGGGTGGCGCTATGGTCTAAAGCACTGAGCCTCTTGGGCTTGCTGATCAGAAGGTCGATGGTTCGAATCCCTGTGACGGGGTAAGCTTCCTCCCATTGCACTGTCTCACCTCCTGCCAACCTAGCAGTTCGAAAGCACACCAGTGCGAGTAGATAAATAGGTACCGCTGTGGTGGGAAGGTAAACAGCATTTCCATAGGCTCTGGTTTCCACCACGGTGTTTCATCATGCTGACCACATGACCTGGCAAGCTGTCTGTGGACAAATGCCAGCTCCCTCAGCCTGAAAGCGAGATGAGCACCGCAACCCCATTGTTGCCTTTGACTGGACTTAACTGTCCATGGGTTCTTTCCCTTTCCCTTACCTTTATTGGCTGAAGAGTAGTTGCTGAGTTCAAGATGCAGGGTCTGGTGTACAAAGCCCTATACAGCTTGGGACCAGCATGCCTAGAAGATTGCCCTACCCTTTGTATACCCAATCTATCACTGTGATCTGCAAGAGAGGGCCTCTTGTAGACACTAGTTCATCAGGAGGTTTGTGCCATATGATGTAGCAACTGTGTCTTTAGTGAGGTGGCACCTAGCCTTACTGTTTTATCTCTTGTTTTGTCCACCTTGGGCTCCGTGGGAAGAAGGGCAGGATAGAAGTCTAAAAATAAGGAGGAGGAAGATATCTATAGGGCACCATGTTAGGGAATTCTGTATTAGGTGAGTTAACTGCACCTGAGCAGAGGTTGGATAGCCATTTGCCCGAGATTCTTTAGCTGTGACACCTGAATTGCAGGGGGTTGGAACAGATGAACGTTGGGATCCCTTCCAACTCTACCTTTGTATTATTTTATGACTAATAAATTGTGATTGAGTGTACATAGAGTGGGGAGGAAGAGGGAGAGATTTTTTTTAAAAAAATAAATTTGTCTTGTGCAGCTTAAAAAAGAACCAGTTGGGTCTTTTCTGTTCACAAGGCAGGAGAAAGAAGCAGCACCAAGATTTTGGGAAATTAGAGAATACCAGGAGTATCACAACTATTTTACACTGGACACCAGATTTCTGGATTCAAACAAGAGACCACGGGAAAACATGCGCATTAGTACCTTATGCCATTCCACTCTTTCTTAATGAAGTGAAGGCCCAAGACAGGTGTTGATCATTATGTGAGCTGCGCACAGGTGGGCTGTAGCGAGCGAGCTACCACCATTCCCGTGGAGCCTCCTTTTATTGAGACAAACTTGCAAGCTAGGCAGATACATTTTTGGGCTGTGACCTTTACACATCTTCCGTCCCGAAATCGTGGGGTGGTACAAAGCTATTTTGGCACCTGTTCCACAGCGTCATTTCCCCCTTGCACAGTGTATGATGAATGGAGGCAAAAGTCTCATGGAAAAGGGTTACAGACAGGACACCGTAAGCTGCTGAGATTGCGAAAGGTCAGGCAGAGGTGGAACGATGTACAGACAGCTGTGGCTTGTCTGGTGGGGGGTTTTCCCTGCACCCCAAGGTCACGCGTGCAGGCCGACCGTGGCTGCCTGCTGGTGGGGAAGCGTGCTTTCTCCGGACCCCACTGCCCCACTCCGCGATATCCCTACACTTAACCTAAAGAAAAGATAATCGTTTATGTGAAATCAATGCCCACAAGCTGTTTTGTGTATTAGTATGCCAGTTAGGGCTGTCTGATAATGGAAATGCCACCTGCTTTAGGGAGCCAGCTGTGATCAGGCTGAAAGATAAGCGTTTAAAGGCCCCACAAACAGTAAGATTTTTTTCTTTAAAAAATGAAATGATGCATACATACTTCATTTTATTTGCCTTTCCAAGGTTCAAACCACGCTCAAAGTGGCTTACAGCATGGCAAAAATCACATAATTACAAAAGTAGTGATAAGCGATACATAAAACGTCAATAAGTACACAACTGAATCAAGCAATTTCCACATAAATTATAATGACCTCTAAAATAAATATGCAAAAAGTTAATATCAGTAACAGCAACGCCCCCCCCAAAGAACCCCACTTAGCAACACCCCAGTCAAGAGTCTATTCAGCAGCCTCAGCTTTTGTAGCTGGAGTCAGTCAGGGCTCCACCCGGGCAAGGTGGGAAAGGGCTTGCAAGGCGGGGAGCACTTATTCCAGAACTAAGGTGAGATGAATCATAGAACCATAGAATTGGAAGGGACCCCAAGGGATCTCTTTTTGCCCAATGTGGGGCTCAAACGCATGAGCGTGAGATTAAGAGCCTTGTGCTCTCTCAGGAAAAGCCCTGCCAAGCAAAATAAAGAATTTATTTATGTATGCGACAACGGTGGCAAGAGTCTTAATAGCACAAGGATGGAAGAATGAGGAAATCCCGACAATAGAACAGTGCCAAGGGAAACTGATGGACTATGCGGAACTGGAGAAATTGACTTACAAACTGCGAGACAAGGACAACTGAGACTTTAAAGAAGAATGGGAACTTTTTACAAATTACTTAAAAAAACCAAAACAAAATGAACTGGACTCCTTGGCAGGTTTTGAATAAACATACACAAATTTATTATTGTTTGGATTTGATATCCCGCTTTATCACTACCCGAAGGAGTCTCAAAGCGGCTAACAATCTCCTTTCCCTTCCACCCCCACAACAAACACTCTGTGAGGTGAGTGAGGCTGAGAGACTTCAGAGAAGTGTGACTGGCCCAAGGTCACCCAGCAGCTGCATGTGGAGGAGCGGAGACGCGAACCTGGTTCACCAGATTACGAGTCCACTGCTCTTAACCACTACACCACACTGGCTCTTGTTAACATAATAGATAGATAATTTAAAGATCTCTACCCTTTTATAATATGCAGAGAACATGTGCTGAAAAATCAGGGAGAGGAGCTGAGGGAAGTCTCTAGGGAGAGGGAGGGAGGGTTTTTCTTGGGGAGGGGGGAGGGGGAAAATGGGGGGTAAATGAAGATGATATGCTTTTGATAATTTGTTATGTTGAAATTCTTAATAAAAACTATTTTTAAAAAAAGAGTCTCATGCTCTCCCAACTGAGCTATCCAGTTGCCCAACATTTCCCAACAGAGCAGGCAAGTAAGCTGTCATTCATTTAATGCATCTATCAATCAGATGAGCATGGTTGTTTTGGTTTGCTCTGTGTTTCGTTGTATGTGAACATAGTTATTTCGAGAGAGCTTTCCCATCATTTAGATTACGTATCTGCCTCTGTAACTCTACCCCTTATATACCCAGTGTTATGTACTGAGTTGAATAGTATCCAAATTGCAGCAGTCTGATTGGTCCTAGAACAATACGATCCAGAATGCAGTAGTCTGATTGGTCCACAGGAGCCACCCAATCCAACTCCAGGTGGAAGTGAAGTTGCAACCTGAATGGCCTACAGGAGGATCCCGGAATTAGCCCTTGTGTAAATAATGTATATAAAGCAGACATTTCGGGGGAACTCCCATTCCTCAATACTATGTGCTGAATCAAGAGCATGAAATCCACACGCGACTCCCAGTATATTTCACCCAGTCACTGCATTCTTTAGGAGAGTTTCTCCTCCAAAGATGGCAGAAGCTGCCCAGGATTCTTTAGCTATGATTCCTGCATTGCAGAGGGTTGTACTAGAGAACCCTTGGGCTCCCTCCCTGTTCTGCACTTCTATGGTTCTATAAAGAGCTGCAAGAAAATGTTCCAAAGCAGGCCATGTCCCAGGTAATTGGATAAAATTGCTGCTTATGCAATCACAGAGAAAGCTCTATCCAAACCACTCCATGAAAAAAAAACACACAAAAAAAAACATGGAAACGGCAATTGTGAGACGGTCATCGGTTTTGTCATTGCAAGAAGAATACTAAATTATGCCCACACTTAAAAAGAAGAAAAGAAAATATCTTACATTGTTTTGTCCACTTGAATCAGTGGGAAGAGCCCTGTCATGCAGGCCCTTGGGCAGGATTCATGCAGAAATGATTTAAATATTGCATCAATATGGCTTAATTATGACTAAGCAGATGCCAAAATAAGCAAACGAGACAGAGAAGAACAGCAGAATATTGATGAGCTCTGTTCCGTTCGCCTGGGTTGCTTCCAAATCTGAATGTAGATTTTTGAAGAAGTGAGGAAAAACAAATATCTGCAGGAAATGCAGTGGTAAGTTGAAGTCTTATAGGCCTAGTTACCTGGATGTAAGGGTGGGGGACTCTCAAGAGACTCTTGAGAGTCCCATGGACTGCAAGAAGATCAAACCTCTCCATTCTTAAAGAAATCAGCCCTGAGTGCTCACTGGAAGGACAGATCGTGAAGCTGAGGCTCCAATGCTTTGGCCACCTCATGAGAAGAGAAGACTCCCTGGAAAAGACCCTGATGTTGGGAAAGATGGAGGGCACAAGGAGAAGGGGACGACAGAGGACGAGATGGTTGGACAGTGTTCTCGAAGCTACCAGCATGGGTTTGACCAAACTGTGGGAGGCAGTGGAAGACAGAAGTGCCTGGCATGCTCTGGTCCATGGGGTCACGAAGAGTCGGATACGACTAAACGACTAAACAACAACAACAAGGGTGTGGGAGAAATTCAATTCACCTTGCAAATTTACCAAGCTCACACTTTCTGGAAGAACACGCGAACCGAAACATAGCCACCCTTCAAAATTTGCACTTTTCTGCTTTGCATGTGTACAATAAAGTGTGCATTTAGATGCATAAGTTTAGTGAAAATAACATGAACAAATGCATTATATCAAGTGAAATTACTTTGCAGCAACAGTGCAACAAGTGCAGCCACCTCATCAAGCCATGCCTTTTGGATCCTAAGCACCAAAAGCCTGGCAGGATATCAATTGTGAGAGCATTCAAGTTTAGATTTTAATTGCTGCAACGCTAATGAGAAGAAAGTCCGAGGGTAACAAAAGAGCTTTAGGCACCGGGAAAATCAAGCCAGGTTTTCTTTAAGAAGACACCAGCTGAGCATAGGCATAAACACACAGCATTTAACAATGGCCTCTAATTTTATGTTCTGCACAGGGAATGAGATGCTAATAACCACATAAGAGTCCATCAAGGGCCTTCCACCTATTTACATATAAATAGTCCTGACCAGCGCATTGCTTGCTACCAACAACGGTTAACTTAATTTATTGTCCTTTAGCAAGTGAATAGTCATTGGTTTTCTAGCACTTTAACCTTGGCAAACCCTTCGGGAAATAAAAATTAGATTGAGAGAAAATTACTAGTGGTGGAGAACAGTATAAAAATGACAGTAGCATATATAAACCTCGGGCAGCGGTGGCATAACGTGGCATATTATTGTAGGCTGTCTTCTGAAGTTCAATATTACTTCTGTGATTTACACTGGTGTCATTTCCAACTCATGTAACACCCCCCTCCCCATTTGCCTCAAGGAATCCAGCCCCTTAAAAAGGGGGGGGGGTTATCATGAACTACATCCAGTGGATTCTTAACCATGGAGCCATCTGCACTATCCATTTAAAGCAGTACCATACCACTTTAAAAAGCCATGGCTCCCTCCCCCAAAGCATCCTGGGAACTGTAGTTCATTGAGGGTGCTGAGAGTTATTGGGAGATCCCTCTGCTCCCTCACAGAGCTCACAGTTCCCTGGGGAGAAGGATTGATAAACCACTCTGAGAATGATATTCTGTGATGGAAATAGGGGATCTCTTAATAACGCTTAGCACCCTTAAGAAATTACATCTCTCCTCTTTTTCAATTTTTCAGGGATTTTGTGTGTTTGAGGGGGCAGGAGAAGGGGGGGGGGAAGCTTCATGGAGCTCTTAAAACTCTGCCAGATAGCAGCCCCTGAGGCCATCTTAGGACCTGTAAAGGTGAGCAAATGGAGCGCTGGCCAGCCAGCCTCAATTTCTCCTCAGCCAACCTCTGCCCACCTCATATCAGGGACTGGCTGGACGAAGGGAAGCGGTGAGAGGCTCCAGCCGGGGACCCCCCCCCCCAGAGCAGGAAGGCTCAGAGCCTGGGGATTGGTGGTGTGGTGGGATTCTGAGGAGAGGTCAAAGACTGGAAGGAGGTGTCAGATGCCAAAGAGGCAACAGGGTATAGTGAGCAGGAAGAGTCTGTGACAGGGAGCAGTTCAGACTCCAAGGCTGAAGCAGAGGAGGGAGGGAGGGGTTCGAGACTGCTGAAGAAGCCGGGGAGTCTCCTCCTCTCACTGCAACAAGCTCTTCTCCTCCCTGGTCTCTAAGAACACCCAGAATAATGAGGAGAGCAGAACAGAGGTCAGAGGTGCACAGACACAGTTTGAGACTGCTTGGGAAACATCCAGGAGAGGAGGAGCCTTAAAGAAATATGGAAGACAGGGACCTGCAGTCCTTGCAAGACATACTGGAAGGGTTGCTGAGACCACTAGGCCAAGTGGTATGTTTGTTTCCTTGAATAAAGAGTTAACTTCACTGGCAACGGAGATCAGCTTCCTTTTTTTTGCTGACTTGCATCTGATTCCAGTCCTGACACCTGCCTTATTCCTTATATCCAGTCCAGGGGGTGGCATGTTTGTCACCTTCCTCCCCAGTCTCAGCATTGCCCTTGTAGAATTGAGCAGGGAAGAGGGTGGGGGGCAAAACTAGAATTCGTTGGCTATTCCTCATAAGGCTTTGTTTCCAGACCCTTGACCGTGTCAATAAGCCTTCTTAAACTGTGGTGCCCAGTACTCCGTTAAAAGTGATTAATAAAATCCCTTCTTCAAATTCAACCTGAAAGGGCAGGTAGTGGCTAAGCAGAGCCGCAGAATAAACAAAACAGCTTGATCATAGAAAAATGCCCTTTGGAGTAAAATATTCTGTCATCGTGCTTGCCCACAGAAGCCCAAAGAGATCTGAGGAGGAAAACACATCAGTGTAATTACTGGACTCAGAAGAAGAAGAAAACAAGAGAACAAAAGTAATTTTCTCCACAACTTTCCCAGTAACCTTGATCCGAAACACAAAGGTTACATTTCTAAGACTTGCCACGTAAACTAATAAAACTTCATATTGCCTGCTAGAGGCTAGCGCAGTTGTCTGGCTTGAGCCATGGTGTCTGTTTACATTGGGCCAATTAAAAGTGCATTTTAATAACCTGGGCTGTAAATGATGATGGATAATAGTATGCAAATAGCCATTTATAAACAAGGCTGCATTCTGCCTGCTTATGCAGCTAGGTTCAAAATATAAATCCATATTGTGTTACATGGGGGAATATTACAGGAATAAACTTCAACAACAAAATCATCTTGCGCACCTGTTGCACGGCAAAACCATTCTGCCCATGGCTTTCTTTTCTTTGCTTTCTTCTCCTTTTACTTATTTTCTCTTTTGCCTTTTGCATTGTAATATTTTTGCTCCTTTGCCTCCACCATGGATAGGAGCTTTGTGCAGCCAATCAAGCCGGCCCAAGTCACCAAAGTCCTGGGTGTCAAGGGCACTGTATTGAGGTCCATACGAAATACATTAATGTTGCTGGTCGCAGCGGTGGAGCATATTCTTGCACTGCCCAGGGTGGGTGCGATTCCGAGGGGGAAATGGTGTGGAGGGTGCCCTCCCAGGCACAGGATAGTCACTCAGGTGCCCAGAGCAGCATGCGCACCCTGCAGCCAGGGGCAGAGCGAGCCGCCCATGGCAGACATTCGGCTTGCCACCTGCCCGCGACTCCCAAGCCTTCCCCAAGCTGTCAAAACAAAGGGGGAAGAGGGGGGTGCCGCTAGCAAAGCAGCGCAGCTCCCCCCTTACCCCGACGGCTCAGGGTAGGCTTGGGAGTGGTGCGCGGGCGGCACGCCCAATGTCACCACCGCAGTGAGGGCACCTGGGGTCATCCGCCCCCCACCTCCCCTTCCTGTGTCCCTGGCTGGTCGCTCCATTACCCACAACATGAAAGGCCCAGTCTGGGAGGAGGATGCACTCATGTTTCTGGAGTCTGAATGTGACGCCTAGTGGAGTCAAAACTCTCTAGTGTGTGACATGCTTATGCATCGTAATATGTACAGCTGTACATATATGTACAGCTGTAGAGCTGAGCAGAAGTGGTTTGCTGGATGGGACAAGACACTGGGCTGGCTTCCTGGCAGGTGGGTTGCTGTTGTTAGAATTCCTGCTCCATGATTGCAGTCATGGGATTGTTGTCTATCACATGACGGTGTATGTTTTGACTCCACAGAGTGGGAAGTGACGGAAACAGGATGTTTGTGTTACTGTGTTCCGTGAAGTGGGACTATTGTCCTTTGTTCTTTTTCTCTTATCTGTCTGATGCTAGAGAGAGAAGGAGCCATGTTGCAGGGCTCCCTGTGTGTTTATATGTAAATAAAGTAGATTAGCCAAAATGCTGAGTTGCTGAGGTCTGTCATGCAAAGCTGTGCAAACTCTGCAGATCCCTAAGTGTGCCAGTGTCGGTTGGCATTGGTCGCTGTGATGTTCGGGTTGAAGAAGAAGAGGAGTTTGGATTTGATATCCCGCTTTATCACTACCCAAAGGAGTCTTAAAGTGGCTAACATTCTCCTTTCCCTTCCTCCCCCACAACAAACACTCTGTGAGGTGAGTGGGGCTGAGAGACTTCAGAGAAGTGTGACTGGCCCAAGGTCACCCAGCAGTTGCATGTGGAGGAGTGGAGAAGCGAACCCGGTTCACCAGATTACGAGACTACCGCTCTTAACCACTACACCAAGCTTATGAAGCTCCCAAACTATCGACCAGGAGGGAGGGAACATGCCAGTCGGGCATGTGTCTCTGCCAGGGTCCTACTTGAGTGTAGGCTGAACTCCGACAGCTGTTGCTTACTGGGAGGGAGAGGGGCAAGATGGTGGGGAGACCAACACTTCTACCAGTGGATTTTGCACCATGCTGACCTTCCTGCTGCCTCACCCTTCTCCCTACTAAACAAGCAACAGTGACTCATCTGCTGGGAAGCTAGTGCATGCCTCACAAGTGCCCTGGAAAAAACCAGGACATCCTTTTTTTTCCTTCACAAGAGAATGGTGGCCATTTTGGATGCTGTGATCTCACATGATTTCACACTGCAGTTTCCCCCTGAAAAGAAAGCTTTTGCAGGGCTGCGATCTTGAGCAGCACCCCAAAAAAATGCATATTTTGGGGGGCACCGTGCCTGGAAAAGTACTTTATTGGGGGGGATCATGACGCGAAATTGCGAGCTAACAGCATCCAAAATGGCCTCTGTTCTCTGGCAAGAAAAAAAAAAGTTGGCATCCCGGAAGATTGTGTCCTGGATTTTGCTGTTGTGGTCTTGGAGGGGAAGCTAGTGCAGCAGCTGTCGCACCTGAAGATGGTGAGAACTGCACGCCAAAATATCTGGCGGGGAGCAGGTTTGGGAAGGCTGAAACATGCTTTCAAATACCAAGCATCTGTTAAATATAATGCTGCAAACTGTCGTGTATTAATAAAGCTCGCACCAATTTTGGATTATTGTCCTACATCTCTTCTGATGCAAGAGCAATAAATGACCCATCTGTCAATGTAAGTGTATGTGCGCAAGGACAGATTTTTCAGGGTACAAGTCCTGGTGCCAAAATTTTTATACAAAAAGCCCACAATTGCCGGGCGCGATTCGACTCGCTGGTCTTCCTCAGTGGCATAAAATCACAAATAAATGTCAAGTATCTCTAGGTAGAGCAAATCATCCATCTTCTTAGCATAAGGGCCTGGAAGAAATTCACCAGGCAGTACTGGAATGCTGTTGAATGATTTCTTCCTGTATTAGAAAGGCAATCTTTGAACTTTATATTCTCAAAGAAAAACTGCAAAGCAAAATGTCTTGTTCTATGGAATCAAAAGATTCTCTTTCTTATACCCACTGAAACTAAGGCCCCCTCTTCACTATACATTGAAAGCAGGACCATACCACTTTAAACAGTCATGGTTTCTCCAGAGAATACTGGGAACTGTAGTTTGTTAAGGGTGCTGGGAGTTGTTAGGAGACCCTTATTTCCCTCACAAAGCTACAAGTCACGGATTTTCTTAGGAAGAGAGATTGACTATTAAACCACATGACTCCCTCAGAAGATGGTGGACTCTCCTTTACTGGAGGTTTTTAGACAGTTGGGTGGCCATCTGTCAGAGATTCTTTAGCTGTTATTCATGCATTGCTGGGGTGGTGGAGTAGATGACCTTTAAGGTCCCTTCCAACTCCACATTTCTGTGGACTCAGCTATACATCCTGCAAATAAAGTGCATTATACAAATGTGACACTAGATGGCGATGGTAAGCTATGGCAAATTCAATATATTTTTCAAAACTTTTTTTTTTTTTTAAAGCATTTTCACAACGTTTTTTCCTATGTGTCTAGATTCCACCTGTGATCTTATGATCAGAAGCTCTTCCAGTATTGTGAGCTCCAGGACTGGGCCCAATATATGGGAAATCTTTAAGAGTGAATGGCCTTCAATTGATTTTGTATTCAAAATGCAGCAGCAGGGTCTTCAAAGCTCTAAGCAATATCCTTCTGCCTCTTGTCTTGTCTAAAACTTTGCTGCTATGTTTCAGTGTTATTCCTACTTGCAGGATTAAAGAGCCTCATACATTCCTCTCCCTCTGGCTTCCCTTGTACAGATTTAATAGACAATATGTGTCAAAGGATCATTAATTGGACCCAAATAAGTTCAGGGTTCGTTAATTTGACTAGAGTATGCAGAAGTTCTTTTACAAATTACCCATGTGTGCAGGCTCAATCAGAAACCACCTCAGTCACTTTTTCTCTCTGGCGAGATGGAATTTGGAATACAGGCCTTCAGAAATTAAGAGCACACTGCCCAAATGGGGAGTCTCATCACATGCAATATGTTAATAATGTTTTAGTTCACCCTAGTCACTACTGGCAAGCATCCTAAATGGTTGCAGTATATTTTCCCCCCCTTTAAAAAATGATTATTACAAAACTAATTGCTCTCTTTTATTTCATTGCATTTTTTTTCTCCCCCAGCCCACACCCACATTTATAGAACTAAGAGAACTGCCAGGGATCTGCTATGATTAAATGGGCACAAGACATTGGACATAACATAATGATGGCTGACTGGGAACAGTTATGGACCACAGGTATGAAGTTTACGGCATGCAATGCCTTAAGAGAGAATATTATGAAAATGATATACAGGTGGTACATGACACCAGTCAAGCTTGCAAAAATCTATCATTTGCCCGACAATAAATGTTGGAAATGTAAAGAAACTGAAGGTACATTCTTTCACCTTTGGTGGACGTGCCCAAGGATTAAGGCTTTCTGGGAGATGATTTATAATGAAATGAAAAGGGTATTTAAATATACCTTTCTGAAGAAACCAGAGGCCTTTCTCCTGGGCATGGTCGGCCAAATGGTGCCAAAGAAGGACAGAACTTTCTATATGTATGCTACAACAGCAGCAAGAATACTTATTGCAAAGTATTGGAAGACACAAGATCTACCCACTCTGGAAGAATGGCAGATGAAGGTGATGGACTACATGGAATTGGCGGAAATGACTGGCAGAATCCGAGACCAGGGTGAAGATTCGGTGGAATAAGATTGGAAGAAATTTAAAGACTACTTACAGAAATATTGTAAAATTAATGAATGTTAGAATGATGTCAGAATGAAGTTAAGTGGTTTTAGCAGCAATGTCATAAAGGTGTATGCAAAAATGGATGGTTAATAGGTGAGAATCTAAAGCTATAATATATTAAGTTAAAGGACTAAGATAAAAACAAAGAGGGAAAGGAATTGCTGAATTAACCAATGGAATTGGAATACAAAAAAGGGAGGTGAGAGGAGGTCAGGGAAGCAAGGAAATGAAATGTAAGATACGGAAGGATTAATTTGTTTTTAAGTGTTTTTTTCTAAAAAAAATTCTATACTTTGTATTTTGTATGTTTTTTCTCTTTTTTGTATTTTACCTTGTCTTTTTTATTTTTAACTACGTAATTTTTTGTTTCTGAAATTTTAATAAATATCATTTTAAAAAAAAAGAACTGCCAGGGATCATAATTTCCACATGTTGCATTGTTACTTTTTATTCAGTGCTTAATGGGCTCATCCTAATGAACATGTGTAAACAGGTGTTCAAAACCAGGTACAGTGGTACCTCGGGTTACATACGCTTCAGGTTACATACGCTTCAGGTTACAGACTCCGCTAACCCAGAAATATTACCTTGGGTTAAGAACTTTGCTTCAGGATGAGAACAGAAATCGTGCAGCGGCGGTGCGGCAGCAGCAGGAGGCCCCATTAGCTAAAGTTCAGGTTAAGAACAGTTTCAGGTTAAGAACGGACCTCCGGAACGAATTAAGTACTTAACCCGAGGTACCACTGTAGACGGATGAACCCCATTTAACACCAAGAGACTTGGAGTCACTTTGCCTCTTACCTGAATGAAAGGGGGGGGGAATCCAGGTTTGGGGCAAGTATTCTTTGGTGAGAGAACCCCAGTGGAGATTTAAAATCACAAAATGTACAGCAAAGTAAAGCATGGAAATGGAGGCTGTTAGACCTTTAAAGTATGCCCTCGTGAGTTCCAAAGTTTCCTCTTCCCCTGGCATAGGAAAAGACCATTTGGTAAATTAAACATTTGTTTAATTACAAACTCTTCAAAGGTCTGGCTCATATGCTTTTCCATGCAGCGTTCAGAAAAAGTTGCACAGGCAGTAACACTTTGCTTAGTTACAGTGCAGAAAGTTCCTAAATTATTGGTACAGTCATACCTTGGGTTGAAGTAGCTTCAGGTTGAGTGTTTTTAGGTTACGCTCCGCGGCGACCCAGAAGTAACGGAACGTGTTATTTCCGGGTTTCGCCACTCACGCATGCACAGATCGCTCAAAATTATGTCATGCGCATGCACGGAAGCAGTGAATCGTGACCCGTGCATGCGCAGACGTGGGTTGCGTTCACTTCAGGATGCAAACGGGGCTCCAGAACGGATCCTGTTCGCATCTAGAGGTATCACTGTATAGGAATTCAAGAGGGAGCCATGTGTCTAAGATGGAGCAACCAGCTTAGCCTCTTCACATGCTGAATCCATCAGGCAGACTGGAAGGGAACAAAGGCTTGATTACCCTGTCCCTCCTAAGGTGAGTTAAGCCTGGCAGGACAGCATACTCTATGGTCTTAACCCCTTCATGCATTAATTAAATGCAAGCATGTTAGTTATATGAGGCTGGTGATCCCAAAGTTGGAAAGGCTGGAGGAAGGACCCTGACTTCATCCACCACTCTATTTTTTTTATAAACATATTTTTTATTAAATGTTCTGTTTTACACTTTAGAATATTCATTTAAACCACCTTAAAATGTCAATGATTTCCATTCTTCTCTTTCCATGGTGCATTTTGCATATCATAAATCCCTGCATATTTTACATGAACTAAACCATTCAGTATTTCATTATTACATTCATCAAAACTTGTTTACACTGTTGAATTTATCTTAATGCTGCCAACATTTTCAAGTGTACACAATTCCCCCCATGTATTCAATAAACATTTTCCAATCTTCTTTAAACGTATGTTCTTCTTGTTTTCTTATTCTATATGTTAAGTCCACAAGCTGCTCATTTTCCATCAGTTTAAGTTGCCATTCTTCTTTAGTTGGGACCTTTCTCGTTTTCCATTTTTGGGCTAACAAAACACAGGCTGTAGTAGTGGAATACATAAATAACCTTTTCCGACACATGGGAATTTCCGTCTGAATTATCCTCAACAAAAACTTCATCTAGACGGGAGGCTTAATAGCATCCTTATTTGACTCACTTGGCTTCGGCTTGTGCCTCTGATTTCACTCAGTGCAGTTGGTGCTGTGGTCTAAAGCACTGAGCCTCTTCGGCTTGTCAATCGGAAGGTCAGCGGTTCAAATCCCCGTGACTGAGTGAGCTCCTGTTGCTCTGCCAACCTAGCAGTTTGAAAGCATGCCAGTGCGAGTAGATAAATAGGCACCACTGTGGCAGGAAGGTAAACAGCATTTCTGTGTGCTCTGGTTTCTGTCACAGTGTTCCATTGCACCAGAAGCGGTTTAGTCCTGCTGGCCACATGACCTGGAAAGCTGTCTGTGGACAAAGACCAGCTCCTTCGGCCTGAAAGTGAGATGAGCACCGCAACCCTATAGTCACCTTTGACTGGGCTTAACCATCCAGCGTCCCTTTACCTTTTTTTTACCTAGCAAGTAGACATTTTGGGTGTATTGGCCCTACAATGCCATTTCAACTTGCATACCTGATTTTTGAATATTCGAGCAGGAATTTGCTCCACCCCACATGAAGAGGAAAAACAACAATTTGATTCAGCTTAATTTATTGCCAGCTACAAAAGAGTCATGCCCATTTGCTTTTGTTTATCGGTCTCCGGCCGGCTTCAAGTTTGAAAAATAAGACTTTGTGGAGGGAAAGTGCCTGCCTGATTGCTTTTAGAACCCCCCTGACCGTTAGGTCCAGTCGTGGCCGACTCTGGGGTTGCGGCGCTCATCTAGCTTTATTGGCCGAGGGAGCCGGCGTACAGCTTCCGGGTCATGTGGCCAGCATGACTAAGCGGCTTCTGGCAAATGGAAACGCCATTTACCTTCCCGCCGGAGAGGTACCTATTTATCTACTTGCACTTTGACGTGCTTTCAAAGTGCTAGGTTGGCAGGAGCAGGGACCGAGCAACAGGAGCTCACCCCGTTGCGGGGATTCGAACCACCAACCTTCTGATCGGCAAGTCCTAGGCTCTGTGGTTTAACCCACAGCGCCACCCGCGTCCCACCTCATTGCTTGGGAGGAGGCAAGGAGGCAATTAGACTCTTCGACCCCCCCCCACCCACTTTTTATGTGTCTGTCTTGATGTTAATGTCATTGTAGCCAGCCTCTGTTTCCATTATAGCCCAAGCAACGTGTGCAGTAATTATGACATATTGTTTCCCTGGCTGCAGCTCATCTCCATATTTCTATCCTCCACCTCCCTGGACTTATGGCAAGATCATGCATTCCCTAATTGACACTTTTTTATACGTGCATGGCAACTAACAAGCCCTTTTGCTGTTCGTCTTATAAATCAGCTCCAGGTTGGCTTGCATAATAGCCAACCTGGCGCGTCCACGTTAATTAAGAGACACATGCCATTCACTTTGCCCTTTCTTTCTAACACTCAAGTGTGCACATTTCCCCATCCACTCTTCAATAGTATTAGGAGAAAGGACCAGTCGAGGAGAGGGAGGGGAGGAGGTTGGATTTCTCCCCTCCACTTTCCACATTTTTGACAGCATCGTTATTTTGTCGCTTCCACCCAGGCGGAGCCCTGGGGAGAATGGCTAAGTGTTATGGAAGGGTAAATCAAGAATGAGGCACGTAAAAGGTTGCACTTGGGGAGACAGTCAAGGCAAAAGCATTTCTTTTTAAAGAAAAGTGGGGATAGGAAAGGAACGAGAGAGTTATGGAGGAGTGCATGGAACTGAGTCACTGGGGAAGAAAATCAATAGGCTGCCCATGGCTTGTTCTTCAGATTTATGATCGGCCAATGATGGGTAACTTGGGCTATTTGCTAGCAGTGAAGAGTTGGGGGTTTAAACCAGCGTCATTAATTGCACACAGATTTGGGAAAGAAGTGCAGGGAAATCACAAACCACCTGTATTGGGTGTGTTTGCTAGGAGGCAGGATGGTTGTCAACCTTCCTTGTTCATTGCATCATGCAAACCAAAATGCAGCCACCCATTGAAATTTGCCCTTTTCCAGATTTTGCAGGCAAGTAAAGTGTACAAAAATACATATAACATGGGGAAGTATGCATAAAAAGGTATAGTGGAAATATTCTCTATACTGAGTGGCGGAGGCAATCCAGGGTTACAGAGTCCCAGCTGCCAGGAGTTTCATCTGGGACCTTCTACGTGAAAAGCAGATGTTCTGCAACTTACTCGTGAGGAAGGGCACAGAGACACTGAATGCATTGCTGCCTGGGTGTAATCACCTCCTTTCACACCTAACAAGGGGGGGGGGGGGGAAACAACCCTCAACACTCTGACTTTGGCGACTGACTCCCACTTCAGACAAGGGATATGCTAACGGCTTGTTTATTTACTCCCTCGCTTTCTTTTATGAGGCCATTCATTTCCCCAACAGCACCCATGCCAGCTCTGTGCTGTGATTTGCAATTATTCAATCACTAGCATGTTAAAATAATGAAGGGGAAGCTAATAGGCTCTCCTGCCTCAGGTATGCATTTAAACAGCAGGGCCATTGCTAGTTGGAAGCTGCCTCAGACTGAGTCAGGCCATTAGCTTAGTGCGGTGTACACCAGTTGTTGCTCTCCAAGTTGCAAAACCCGACAGCGGCAATCTCCCATAACAACAGCACAACCCCAGATACCCCAGCCCCAGTTTTGGCCCTTTCCCTTACATATGATCATTACTGGAATCGTATTAATATCTACCAGGCTGAAACTGTGTAGACATTTATTTTAAATTACTGGTGCTAAATGCTGGGATACTGCCAGGGAGACAAAGTCCATCATGGCCCCACAAGTCGCCTCTGGATGTCCCATCGATCTCCCGTAGATACAGTATCAGCAATTAGCGACACGAGCTCCAGAAATAGCCTGCCACATTCCAGAACTCATGCACGCTCTATCAGCAGATAATGCACAGCAAAAGTTGCACGCAGGAGAGCATTATTTACAAGTTTTATTCAGCGTTGATCAGAACAAAGAAAACATGACTGCCTGCTTCAGTGTCTACGACACAGAGAGAGCGAAAACAAAGACACAACAGAAACATCCTGTGAAACAGGAAATACGCAGGCTGTGTGACTCACAAAGCCTGCTCCCCCTTAAGGTGGAACGGAAATATCCCAACATCCCCCCCCTTTCCGTGTAACCTGTAGTATCTGTGGTTCAACCCAATTGCAACCTCTGTACATAAACCTTAAGTTGTTCTCTGTTAACAACCTTAGACAACAGATCAGCAGGAATTTCATTTCCTGCCATGTAGGACACCTGAATGAGTCCTTTCTGAATACACTCTCTTGCACGATGTAGCTTAATCTGCAAGTACTTGGCTCTTTGCTTGCAACTCTCTGAGTTCAGCAAAGCCAAACAGGATCTATTGTCTTGATACACTTGTATAGAACATTTCACAGAAACTCTGATGTCCTTAAACAGTTGCATCAACCATTCACAATCCATGAGTGAAAATGACAGAGCATTGAGTTCTGCTTCACAGGAACTTAGACTCACTGTCGTCTGCTTCTTGCACAGCCAGTCAAACAGACAGTGGTTGTACATGTAGCATACTCCAGAAGTGCTTGTACCATCCGTGGTGTCACTTCCAAAACTTGCATCTGCAAAAATTTCAAGACCTCCAGTCTTCTGACTGGTGAACCTCAGCCTGTAGTGCAAAGTCCCTTTCAAATAGCGGGCTATGCGCTTCAGAGCTTTCCAATCCTGAACAGTAGGATTGTTAGCATGTCTGCTAAGCAGGTTAGTGCTTACAGCTATGTCAGGTCTTGAGCATCTAGCAATGAAATTCAACTTGCCTAGAATGCATCTGTACAGCGTAGTGTCAGAAAACGCTTCAGCAGTACTATCTACCCGGTAACCTGTCACCATCGGTGTGTCTGCTGGGTTTGCATCAACCAAATTCAACCTGGTTAATACATCAGCAATTTTCTGTGTTTGGTGTACCAGAAAATTACCTGCTTGGTCCCTCTCCACCTGCAGAGAAAGATAGTTGGATACCTCACCAAGATCCTTCATGTCAAAGTGCTCCTTCTGCTGAGCTAGGGTGCTTTGGTACAAAGCCTGATTCTTCCAAAACATCAGAAGATCATCAACAAAACATAAACAATACACTTTGTTTTGCCCCTCCTCCTTGACAAACACACATGGATCAGCTTTGCCCTGGTGAAAACCTAGAGAAAGCAACGTCTCAGTGAGTTTTGTGTTCCAACACCTGGCACTCTGCTTGAGACCATATAAAGATTTCCGCAGTTTACAGACCATTCCCTTCTGTATCTGCATTCCATCAGGTGGAAGCATATACAGCTCCTCCCCCAAAATCCCGTACAAAAAAGCTGTATTAATGTCATGATGGGAAACATGCAATTTCTCCTCTGCAGCAATCTTAAGCATCAGTCGAATGCTCTCATACTTGACGGTGGGCGAGTAGGTCTCGTGGTAATCCTGTCCTGGTACCTGTGAAAAACCTCTGGCAACCAATCTGGCTTTGTGTCTGACTACCTTGCCATTCTGGTCTGTCTTGGCCTTGAAGACCCATTTGCTACCTACCAGTCTCATTCCTGGGACTACCGGTACCAGTTCCCAAGTTTGGTTCCTGTTCAAGGAATCAACTTCAGCCTTCATGGCATTAAGCCAAGTCTCAGCATCTTTAGAGGTTAACTCTTGAACCTCTTTGAAGCTTGAAGGTTCCCATACCTTCTCTGAGCTACTAAGAACAGCAGTTGCTGTCTTAGCAAACTCATCAGCAAATCTCTTTGGAGGTTTGCCCTTCGTCGCCCTTTCAGATCTGCGTACTAGACGCAAGTCTTCTGGACTTATCTCCTCCTTCTTAGGAGAAAGTGACTGTCAGGGCTGCCTCAGGTCTCAGCTCACAAAGACCAACGCCAATTTCTTCTTATATACAAAAGTGTTTATTGCAGTTCATTGTTTGCTTCACATCCGAGGCGCGCAGCCCCACGTCTGTTACGCTTAGACCGTTGAAGTCCCGTCTGAGTCAGTCCCTCCCCTGCACCAGTTTAAGAGGCTTGCGCTGCTCCACCTCTTCCTCTCTTTAATTTTCCGCAGGGTCTTCCTGCCCGCTGGGGTTTCGCCCCTCCTGGATTCCCCTGACGCGGAATCCCCAGATTGCTCTTGCCCCCTCCTGCGGGCTTTGGGACCTGGCCCCTCCTCCGGGCTCCCTGTACTTCCGCGCGCCTCCACATTTGAACTTGGCGCGCGCGCCCAACCTCTAACCTTCCTTTTGACAGCTACACTACTCCCTTCACTACTCCCCTCCCCTTCCGGGAGGGTGGCTTGCTCCGACCTCCCTCCCTTCTCTGCTGCCGGAGCTGCTTCCCCTGATACACTGGAACCTCCACCCCCTTCGCTGCACTCTGGCGGGGAGGCTGGTCCTGACGCCCAGCTGCCACTTTGGGATCCCCCGCTGGCCCCCTGCTCCTGACACGTTCCCCCTGGGGCTCCCCTGGCCTTGACCACCGGCGCCCCCTTCTGGGAATCCTCTGATTCGCTGGAAAGACTCATGGAATCTCTTGAGTCATTGTCATCCTCTTCCTCGCTGTCTTGGGATTCATCCCCATCGCTCTCCATCTCCTGCCTACCCTGTGCCTCTGTCCCTGAACCCCTGACAGTGACCAATGGTGAACAGTGGTTCTTCCAGTTCATTGTCAGACGCATCAGATGGTCTGACTGAGGCCTTTGCGCTCTTGTAGTCTGCTGTGTAATCACTGTCACTGACATCAGCAGCAGCGCTGCCCACTGAACTGGAATCCGAACTCTGATCGTCATCATCATCATCCTCAGCTTCCTCAGCACCATCTGCTTTTTTCACATCACCTTCATCCTCCTCTGGGTTACTCTGGAAAATTCCCACATTTCCCCCCCACTTAGGATTGTACTCAACACTCTTTGTGAACTTAATGGACTTAGAGTCAGTCATCCATACCCTGTATGCTCCTTTTTTGTACCCCATGAACAAACCATGTGCCCCATGAATGCATCCTGCATGAAGAACTTTGTTAGTTTGTGCAACACAACAAGAATCAACATTAGACACAACAGCACCATTGTCATCATAAGTTATACAGAACAATCCATCTATAAACTTTGCATGCAAAATGTCCTCTTTGCCTTTCCTGATGACACAGACGCCCCTCTTGAAGGAATTCTCAAAACCACGCTCAGTCAGCTGTGGGACACTGAGCAAATTGTCTGCAGCACCTGGAACATAAAGTACACCTTTGATGGTTGTGTGCAGACTTGCCAGTCTCACAGTCCCTTCTCCTGCGATTCGCAACGTCTTTCCGTCAGCTAGGTGGATCTCACCATTTTGAGGTTTGAAGGAGATAAAGAGATGCCGGTCTTTCGCCACATGGCGGGTGCATCCAGAATCTATTATAAATCTGGCCGTGGCCCTTGGAGCAGCTTTTGCAGCAAGCAAAACCTTGTTTTCCACCAGCGTGGGCTTTTGCTGCTTGCCCCCCTGCTCCTGGCCATCAGACTTGCCTTTAGCCTTTGGTGAAGCTGTGCCAGCAAACAAAGCCTTGTTTTCCACTGGCGTGGGCTCTTCACCCCCCTTCTGCTTCGGGCCATCTGCAGGCATCTGTCTCTGTTTACCTCTGGCCTTCCGGCCTCTGCAAAGGCAATGACCTTGGTTCTCACGAGAAACAGAGCTCTCAGCTGCCGACTCCTTGGCTCCCCCTTGAGGCTGGAATGCTGCCTGGGATGACATCACAGTCAGCTCCCCCTGCAGCTTGCAACCGGTGCCCTCGGCATCCCTGCATTCACTTGCATTCTGGGAAACAGCCAGGAGCTCCGATGCAGTCAAACTCTGGGCTGGGATGACTGGCAGATGGGCTATCTTCAAAGCATTCCACATCTTACGTGCAGTCGTGTTGCCAGCTAACGTTTTAATCTCCTCCAGAGAGACGGACAAGACTAATATGTCTATGGCCTTCGAATTTTGGGCCCTCCATCTATCTGTCAGGGGAACTGGAGGGGCTTCAGACACAGTATGCCACACTCCAAACTGACGCAGCAAACTTTCACACCATTTTGCCCAGGTCTCATAATTGTGCCGGTTTAGCTTTGGGCACTCAGCAGCTTCAGAAGCTTGGAAAAACTCCATTCCAGCTCTTCACTTGAGCCTTGAGCCCTATTCACTTCAGAGACTCCTTATCTTGGCACCCATAAATCACAAAGCCTGCTTGGCTCGGCTCCCAGACCAATTAGTCTGTCGGAGTTCAAAGAGACTTCCACGGCATCAGAAAAGCCTCATTTACTTTCACTTTCCACACATACCTCAGCAATCTGTCGCAGTCTTACTCTCCTGTAAGTGCCGTGAAACTGGGCCCGAAACCTGTTGTTGGGATACTGCCAGGGAGACAAAGTCCATCATGGCCCCACAAGTCGCCTCTGGACGTCCCATCGATCTCCCGTAGATACAGTATCAGCAATTAGCGACACGAGCTCCAGAAATAGCCTGCCACATTCCAGAACTCATGCACGCTCTATCAGCAGATAATGCACAGCAAAAGTTGCACGCAGGAGAGCATTATTTACAAGTTTTATTCAGCGTTGATCAGAACAAAGAAAACATGACTGCCTGCTTCAGTGTCTATGACACAGAGAGAGCGAAAACAAAGACACAACAGAAACATCCTGTGAAACAGGAAATACGCAGGCTGTGTGACTCACAAAGCCTGCTCCCCCTTAAGGTGGAACGGAAATATCCCAACACTAAGTTCATATCTATCTCTGCCTGCACACAATCCAACACCTCCTATTCACAGCTTCAGCATTGGAGTGAAAATTTGCTCTAATGATATGCTTACAAATTATTTTGAAAAAACATGCCTGAAAAGTAATGTGCGCCAAAAAGAAGGAACATGATTACCATATTTTTCGCTCTATAAGACGCACCAGACCACAAGATGCACCTAGTTTTTGGAGAAGGAAAACAAGAAAAAATATATTCTGAATCTCAGAAGCCAGAACAGCAAGAGGGATCGCTGCACAGTGAAAGCAGCAATCCCTCTTGCTGTTCTGGCTTCTGGGATAGCTGCACAGCCTGCATTCGCTCCATAAGACGCACACACATTTCCCCATACTTTTTAGGAGGGAAAAAGTGAGTCTTATAGAGCAAAAAATACAGTACTTTATTAAATGAGCGAAACTTTTCTTACAAAGCTTTATGTATGTGGCATGACTTCCCCTTTCAAATGAATATCTAATCAAAAGATCCAAGGCTCTTTTTAAGAGGAGCAATACAAATGCTTAATATGGAAGTTGTATGCATGGGGAGAGGCAGTTGTGATGGACAAGCAGCCCAGCAATTGAAGATAATTGATTTTCTTCTTCTTTTTAAATTTCTTAATGATCTAGTTTAAAGAAGAAGAAGAAAAGGTCAAGTACTAAAAATGCAGAGAGATTTTTTTCTTCAAGGGCTTGCAGCAACCTGCATCCACGAGTCACTGCTACTGGCCAAGAATGGGACTGGATATGCCTGCATTGGGTTTGTGCTGATAATACCTCAATCAGATTGGCTGTCACCTGCTTTCATTTCCTCAAGGCCAGCACGGAGGTGCAATAAAAAATCATCCGGGTCAGTAGGAATGGGATAAAACCTGACATTCCCATTTTGCTATGTGCTAGGCATAGGTTGTCACCTGAAGATATATCAGCGCAAGCCAATTTGTGTTCTTTGGAAGCAATGGTATAATCAGAGGTGGTTTTAGGGTAGCATGACAGGTTTGGCCGATCTGGGCACCACAACAATGCTGTAGAACAGAGTGTGAGAGAGCAATGAATGTTAGCAACGCAAAGGGCACCACTGAAATTTGAGAGCCCAAAGTCCGCCACTAGCATAATGGGGGAGGAGAGATGAGAAAGGGGTTAGTGTTCATCTTCGGTTTTCTCCCTGTGTCAAAGAATACATTAAGAATGTAAGAAGGGCACTGATGGATCAGCCTAAAGGACCATCAAGCCCAGCATTCTGTTTTTGCAGATGCCTATGAGAAGCCTGCAAGTAGGACATGAGTGCAACAGCCCTCTCCCCACTTGTGACCCCAGCCACTGGTATTCAGAGGGACACTGTCTCTGACAGTGAAGGCAGAACATAGCTATCATGGCTAAGAATATAAGAAGGGCCCGCTGGATCGGGCAAAGGCCCCATCAGGTCCAGCATCCTGTTCTCACGCTGGCCAACCAGATGCCTCTGGGAATCTTGCAAGCAGGACATGTGTGGAAGAGCACTCTTCCAGCAACTGGTATTCAGAAACTTTGCTGCCTCCAAGTTGGCTAGCAGCCAACGAGAGCCAGTGTGGTGTAGTGGTTAAGAGCGGTAGACTCGTAATCTGGTGAACCGGGTTCTCATTTCCGCTCCTCCACATGCAGCTGCTGGGTGACCTTGGGCTAGTCACACTTCTCTGAAGTCTCTCAGCCCCACTCACCTCACAGAGTGTTTGTTGTGAGGGAGGAAGGGAAAGGAGATTGTCAGCCGCTTTGAGACTCCTTAGGGTAGTGATAAAGCGGGATATCAAATCCAAACTCCTCTTCTTCTATTCTCCCTGCATGTGTTTAACCCCCATCTCAAAGCCACCCATGTTATTGGCCAACTTTAAATATTTGAAGGGCTGCCACACTGAAGATGAACCAAGCTCATTTTGTGCTGCTCCAGAGGGCCAGGACCTGAACCAATGGATCAGGTCCATTGGAAGAACTTTCTGTTGTTTAAGTTTCTCGACAGTGGAATGGTCTCCCTCAGAAGGTGCTAGACTCTTCTTCAATGGAGGTTTCTATGCAGAGGTTGGGCGGTCATCTGTCAGGGATTCTTCAGCTGTGATTTCTGCACTGCAGGGGGCTCAATGATCATTGGGGTCCCTTCCAACTCTGCAGTGCTATAATTCTATGGCCACATCTGCACCATACATTTTAAAGCGCCATCTCATTACTTCAGACAGTCATAACTTCCCCCCAAAGAATCCTCAGAAGTGTCATTTGTTAAAGGCGCTGAGAGTTGTTAAGAAGCCCTTGCAATTCCCAGAGGTCCCTGGGAAGACGGATGGGCTGTTAAACCACTTTGAGAACTGTAGCTCTCTGAGGAGAGGAGCCTCCTGACAACTCTCTTCGGGGGAGGGGAAAGGATCCGGTAAAGTGTGTGCAAATATAAGCCCCACAGGACCCTTACAATGAGAAGTCTCAGACCTCCTTCGCAACGGATAAAGAGACTCACCAAGGGCATATCCACATCGTAGATTCCAAGCAGATTCAGTGCACATTTAAAACCCACAGCACCCTCAAAGAATCGTAGGAACTGTAGTTTGCCCCCATTGAGCTGCAGTCCCAGTACAGTGGTACCTCGGGTTAAGAACTTAATTTGTTCTGGAGGTCCGTTCTTAACCTGAAACTGTTCTTAACCTGAGGTACCACTTTAGCTAATGGGGCCTCCCGCTGGCGCCACACGATTTCTGTTCTCATCCTGAGGTAAAGTTCTTAGCCTGAGGTACTATTTCTGGGTTAGCGGAGTCTGTAACCTGAAGGATCTGTAACCTGAAGCGTCTGTAACCCGAGGTACCACTGTACCCTTAACAAACTGCAGCTCCCAACATGCTTTTGAGGGAAGCCATGATTCATAAACGTGGTTTCATAGAGTTTTAAATGCAATCTGTAGATAAGGCCTAGGTGTCGATTTCCCCAAGCACTGCTGTAACATCCACCTCAGGATGCTGTTGCCATTGCTAAGGTAAGCACAGACTCCAATCCCTTTTGTGGGGTGGGGGTGGGGATTGCACCATGTTTTGGAGCCAAACCTCAAAACTGGTAACAAGAAGCAGGGTAGGGGGTGGGGAAGGCCAGCAGCCCACCTCATATTATACGCTATTAATATCTGGTGCCAGTCTGAACCTTAAAAAAATCCCTTCCTGTCAAGTGGGATGCTGACTGCCTCATGAGGACCTTTGCAATTACACAATGCAGGCATGATTCCGTAGCATTCAGACATGTGAGCGTAATTATTTCCTCTCCCCTCCATGTCCCTGGGTTTTAATGGATGACGGCTACACTCTGGCGTGCCAAAGGTTAATGCTTCTGGCAAGATAAATTACACGTGAGGATAGGCACAGAGATGTTGAGTGCCGCTGCCCAGGCGTAATCGCTTGCTTTAATGACTACAAGCGGGGAAAAGCTGACACCCTGCAACTTTGGTGACTGACCCCCACTTCCGACAAGGGATATGCTAATACCTTATTTATTTACTCCCTCTCTTTCTTTTATGAGGCCATTCATTTCCCCACCAGCAGCCATGCCAGCTCTGTGCTGTGATTTGCAATTATTCAATCACTACCCTGTTAAAATAATGAAGGGGAAGCTAATGGGCTCTCTTGCCTCAGGTGTGCTTTTAAGTAGCCGTGCTGTTCCTGCTTGGAAGCTGCTTTGGGTGGAGGCAGTCCATTAATCCATAGAGCTTAATATGATCTATCCTGGCCACTTGTGGCTCTCTGGGGTTTCAGGCAAGGGGTCTTTCTCCCAGCCCTACCTGCAGATGCTGGGGATTGAACTGGGGTTCTTGAACTGGAGGGAATAGCCCGAAATTGTTCCTATATGCAACAACAGCGGTGAGGCTATTGTTAGCTCAGGTTTGGAAACAGCAACAAATGCCAACAGTGGAAGATTGGCGGCAGAAGGTAATGGAATACACAGAAATAGCTAAATTAACAGGGGGAAATTCGACAACAGGGCAATGAAACATTTCAAAAAGAATGGAATAAATTTATGTTGTACATAGGAAAGATAGGATGAAATAGAGAAACCAGTAGAATTGAAATAAACCTCATAATGTGTGATGCAAAGAACTTTATTGGAAAACTAACAACAATAAGAAGTAAAATGTATAATGTGATGAATGTAACCCATGGTAGTTGCAAATGATATATAGGCAGACAATAAGAATTGTATATATAGAAGGATTTATTTGTTTGTAGACACTTTATGGACAAATGCAGAAGCAGAACAATTATATATAAAATGGACAAAGACAATGCGAAAAAATTTAGAGGTGATATAAAAAGTCAGAAGAAGAAAGGAAGGAAGTCGGCTCCTAGGAGCAAGTATAAATGTAAAATGTACGGTAAAAAATATGTGTATGTGTAGTAGGAAACTTGTAAAACTAATAAAGATTATCTTGAACTGGGGATCTTCTGTATGCAACTCAGAAGCTCTGCCATTGAGCTGTGGCCATTCTGCCCAAAGCTTCCTGATACTGTGTCAGACCATTGGTCCATCTAGCTGGTAGTTTCTCTCCTAATTCAGACCCTCCAAGTGTCCCTTCCCTTTGGAGGGGAAAGAGATTGATTCTGGAGGTAGCTCCCAGTAGCAACTCTGGGATGAAGCATTGCAGAATAGGATGGACAGCTAAAAGCATAAGAAGAGACCAGCAGGATCAGGCAAATGGCCCACTGTTATGTACTGAGTTGAATAGGATCCAAAATGCAGCAGTCTGACTGGTCCTAGAACAATGCAGCAGTATGATTGGTCCACAGGAGCCACCCAATCCAGCTCCAGGTGGAAGTGAATCCACAACCTGATTGGCCTACAGGAGAATCCCGGAATTAGCCGATCATGTGCAGCCCATTGTGCAAATAATGTATATAAAGCAGATATTGTGGGGGAACTTCCATTCCTCCTCACCACTATGAGCTGAATAAAGAGCATGAAATCCACTCTCGACTCCGAGTATATTTCACCCACCTAGTCCAGCATCCTGTTCTCTCATTGACCAACCAGATGCCTATGGGGAAACCACAAGCAGGATTCGAGCTGAAAAGAACTGCTATGCTGTAGCAAATCTGACATGTGTGTAGCTCTGTAAGGTGGACATAGAAATAGGAAAGGCATCCTGTTATGAAAAAAGGACCCCCAAGCCCTAACAACAAGGGTCCCACCAGATATTTTATGAGGCTAAGAGGCCACCTGGGGTGCTGAGGATCTTAGAGACCTGAAGGAGGAGATATCCGACACAAATTCTGAGGAGAAAAACACCACCAAGGCTAGTAACGCTAAGTTATGTGTGTCTCTGTTTTGGGACCCATGCATCTTATATTTACTATTTTAGATGTCCCCCCCCCCCCAAAAGGAGAAATGATGACTCTGGCCTTGCATCCCCTAAATTGCACACTTTTCTTTTTCAGTGGGTTAACTGTTGAAAGAAATTGCTGCTATATTTCCTCGGCACAGGCTGGGATGGAAAGGGAAACTTTATAGTCAGCAGTTGATCAGATTAGTGGCTCCCCATCATCCCTCCCCTCCTCCCTGCCAAAGAAGAGAAGAGACACACTATTAGATGAACCAATTACAGCTCAACAGACAGTGGCCACAATTATTTATTTTCTGCCTGTCAGTTAGCAGTGGAGGTTTTGCTTACTGTTCATGCCATGGTGCCTGATCAACTTTCTCTGAAGTTCCCTGTTTTGTTTTGGGTGGGTAGGAACCCTTATTGAAACTAGTGGCTTATGGAATGATTGATTAATAACACTCATAATGCCACCCTTCCCTGTGCAATTCAAGATGGAAATCACATTAGAGAAATCGTAGCCCATGCTAGTCCTTCTCAGAGTAGACCCATTTACTTAGGTTAATTCATTATAGTGGCTCCGCTCTTGAGTAGAACTTAGTTGGATACAGTCCATTAAATACAACAAAATGTACAAATTTTAATCCCAGTAATTCTTGCTCAGGGATGCCAATGATTAATGCACATTAACCACACTATACCTGGGGGTCTCAGGGCAGTTCACAGAATAAAATCAAGATATAAAACCACAAAATACATAATAAAATAATAATAATAATAATAATAATAATAATAAACCCAATAGCCTCCCCCCACAAAAAACACATTTTAAAAGGGCATAGGATGTAAATCAGATCAACCCAAGGCCTGGTTAAAAAGGAACGTTTTTGCCTGGTGCCGAAAGGTGTATAATGAAAGTGCCAGATGAACTTCCCTGGGGAGAGCATTCCACAGTTGGGGAGCCACTGCAGAGAAGGCCCTGTTCTCGTGTTGCCACCCTTCAGACCTCTCAAGGAGGAGGCCTGCAAAGAAGGGCATCAGAAGGCGATCTCAGGGTCTGGGTAGGTTCATATGGAAAGAGGTGGTCCTTTCTAAAATACAACAACATATAATATTTTAAATCCTGCGAACTGCCCTGAGATCTTGTGATGAGGGGAGGTATATGAACCTAATAAGTAATAAGAATAGCACATGCTTTTTTGTGCACATTCATTGGGTGGCGTATGGCATTGCAAAATTCAGAGGGGTGCACATTTTGAAGGATGTGTGTACTTTGGTTTGTCTATTGCATGGATTAGGTAGGCTTGCCTTTAAATGTGAAGTGAACCAAACTTCTCCCGCATCTAGAGTGTCTAATGCAACCTCTCTCCTTCTTCCGCTCCAAGTGCCCCAAGGATAGTGGGCAGAGTAAGAAAACTGTGGTGAAAGACACTCACAAGACGGAGGTGAGCAGGTCACTGTTAACTCTACTGGCAGCAGGCTTCAGAATGGGCTGTGCTCACTTTGCTTCTGGTCCATAAGTATTTGAAAAGGGGTGTTTGCTTTTCCAAGTGTCCCTACTGGAATGTTTGCAACA